>NC_090298.1:49443560-49746590 GCF_039906515.1 Pseudorca crassidens
GTGAGTGAATTTCCCACATTTCTGTTACTGATTGCAATCTGAGGACATATTTGTATGATTTCAACCCTTTTAAATTTGTCAGGACTTGTTTTGTGGCCTAGCATATGGTCTGTCCTGGAGAATGTTTCATGTGCACTTGAGATGAATGGTTGCTTTCATTCTGCTGTTGAGCGGAATGTCTATTAAGTCAAGTTTGTGTATAATGTTGTTCAAGACATATTTCCCTTTTTCTTTTTTTTTCTTTTGCCATGCCGTGTGTCTTGTGGGATCTTAGTTCCCTGACCAGGGATTGAACCGGGGCCCTCAGCAGTGAAAGTGTGGAGTCCTAACCACTGTACTGCCAGTGAATTCCCAAGACATATTTCCTCATTGATCTTTCCAGATGTTCTCTCCATTTTTGAAAGTGGAGTATTGAAATCTCCAACTGTTATTGTTCCTGGCTGAGCAAGCTGGGTTGGACATGACTGAGGCCCACTGTTTTTGGCCTGATATGCCTGGGGTAGAGCTTCTGCCCCATGACTGATGCCTGGGTGGAAGAAGAGTACCCCAGACCTTTTGGCTGTGCTTGTCTGGAATAGAGCTTCAGTATGTAGCTCAGTTAGATGAGAAATGCTAGCTGTCGGGCTTCCCTGGTGACGCAGTGGTTGAGAGTCCTCCTGCCGATGCAGGGGACACGGGTTCGTGCCCCGGTCCGGGAAGATCCCGCATGCCGCGGAGCGGCTGTGCCCGTGAGCCATGGCCGCTGAGCCTGTGCGTCCGGAGTCTGTGCTCTGGAACGGGAGAGGCCACAACAGTGAGAGGCCCACGTACCGCAAAAAAAAAAAAAGAAAGAAAGAAAGAAAAGAAATGCTAGCTGTCTGCTTTTCTTGGGGAGAAACTGTAGCCCTAGATTAAGAGCCCGAGTGAGAGGGCCCCATGTTCTTGGCTCATTCTGCCTGGAGTATAGCTTCTGTCACACTGGGGCAGGAGTGAGTTTGTGGCTCAAATGCCACAGATTGTTGCTATTTTTACCAAGATTTAGTAGTATTTCTTGCATAAATGTTTCTCCATTTGCTGTATGTCCCTAAATATGCTTTCCAGAGACTGTAAATGGTTGCTTTTTATAACTTTTATCAGTTACAGTTGTTTAACTGGGGAGAGGATCTGTGGAGCTCTTCATGCCACCATCCCAGAAGTATTCTCTCTTCTTTCTTTTAAACTGGAAATTGAATCTAGAGTCTTGATTAGATTGTGGCTGATCAGTTTTGGTAGTTCAGAGATGAGGTTGTATACTTCTTTTTGCATCATCACATCAGGAGGCACTTTAGCTCAAGTTGTGCAGCTGTTGGTGATACTAAAGTTGCTTTCTTGGTTGAGCCGGAGACTGACAGATCCCTTCATTTTAAAGGTTTGTTTCTTTCTTCATTGTATTCAGCAAGTAATCTGTGGGGCGATACACTGGGAATATTCTGTTCCCCAACAGCTCTTCTTTCACTTAATGGTTTTAGCATCCATATTGATCTATGCCTGAATAAATTATTTCACTGAGGGAACCTTTTTTGATTTTGAAATTCTTTTTTCTTCAATTTTTCTTGTAATCTTACACCTTCTTTTCTTCAGTCAGTTTACTTACTGCTTTAACTTTTAAAAGTGGGGTGTGGTTATTGTTTGTGTGGAATGTCCTAAAACTAAGGACAAGCACAGATAATGTAGTAGTCTAAAGAAAATTGTCATGGCTGAAGTTAAAGTCGATGCAGGCCTGAGAAGTCTGTTTGTTGGTGGCAGGCAGGGGTACTGAGTTTTCCCTATTTGTTTCTTTTAATGAAAATTGGTAAATTTCCAACTACAGGTGCATCTGTATTATCTTTGGACTTCGGATTTTTCCACAGTTGGCAAAGTATCTTATAGAATCAAGCCTAGAAAGTCCAGTTACAAGGTATGAGTATTTTTAGGCTCTTGGTCACATATTGCTAGATTATTTAGACTTTAATAGAATCAAAGCCTACAATAAAGTTCAGTAATGAATAAATTGAACTGACTGACTTGTGAAATAGTGAGAAGGGTGAAATGCCTGCCCTTTTAATTTTCACCTTCTCCTTTCGTATTATTGTTCTTAGAGGAAAAAAAGAGTATGCATTTAGATTTTGAATAATGCTCTTCTGTAGTGTAGTTGAGAGCTAATAAAATGCTCACAAGCAGTGTTTCCTCTTGCTTATGATTTTGAAACTACACATATTAATGAAAATCAAAGCAACCTCAGTGTATACACTATTAATTAGAAGACCTAGGCAAATTTAATCTTGCTGTTTGCTTGGTTGTCTCTTGATAATTTATAGGAGCACAGAAAGGGAAAGGATACATTGTTTTAACATAGGTATGGGATTTCTCTCACTACACATAGACCTCAACAGAGGAGATGTAACAGCACTTCTACTGTGAGAGACTAGCTTCCATGGCCTTCAGGCCTACATGATGATTGATCACCATGAAGATCCTGTCAAGTTCTTTGAGAAATACCTCTGCCCATTCCCACCAGTTAGTCTGTGTCTGTCTCTCCCTCTCCTCTTACCTTCTACCCTGTCCCTTCTTTTCTCATTCCTTACCCCCTTCTTTTCTTCTTCCCTCTCTTTCTCTGTCAGTCTCAGGTCTCTGGCTTTTTTGGAGACTAGTTGTGTGTCTGCTTCACTACTATGTGCAAATAACAGTAGTAGCCCTGTTATATTTCTGCATGCTAATTCCAAGAGAAAGATATTGAAGGTTAGTTTCCAGGTGTATTACCCTCCAAACTGACTACTGCTAGTCAGCAGTCATCTATCTTTTATCCCAAATGAAGTTTATTTCCACACTGTTACATTTGAATGACTCAGTACATTTCTCCCCCTGTTCTTTGTTGCCATTGTTGTCCTCTCAAGAAAACTCCACAATTGAGTACTGTATGAATATTTAATACATAGAAAATGTAGTCCTTTCAGATTTCTGATGGATTTAGGAATCTTTTTCTCCAGGAACCTATTATGGGAGAGCCTGGTGTGTTTCTAATTATTAGGGAGTAGGGTGGTATGTTTTAGTAGGAAGAGCTGGGATTCTAAACACCTTGTTATTAGGGCTCACTCTGCCATGTACTAGTTTTCTACAATGATCCTGGACAGTTCTCTTGATAGCGGTAAGTTCTTCCTCTATAAAACAGTGATATTAGTACACATGCCAGATTTGCTTTTTTATAGGTTTGTTATGGGATCTTTAAAAAATTTAATAGGCTTTAGTAATGTGGTATGTTTAATAATCCATTATGGGTCTGGATTGTTATTTTTGATGATGCACTTAATCTGCAATTTAGGAACTGATTGCTGCCTGAAGCTTCCCTTCAGGAAGTTGATTAGTACTTGGAAATATTTCCAGTATAAGTTATGAATGATGATTTGTTTCTCAGACCAAAAAGCCTTTTTACCCAATAGATAAATCACTCATAATATTGTTTCTGTGGGGGAAATATACTCTGATTCCAACTGGTATTCTAGAAACTTATTTTTCATAGTTTTTTTTTTAATACTTAGCAGCATCAGTATTTATTTATTTATTTATTTGGCCATGCCGTGTGGCATGCAGGATCTTAGTTACCCGACCAGGCATCAAACCCGTGCCCCCTGCATTGGGAGCTTGGAGTCTTAACCACTGGACCGCCAGGGAAGTCCTGTAGTTTGTTTTAGTAAGAATAATTCTCTGCCTCCCACCTCATTATTTCCCATATTTTGGGGAGAGAAAATGACCCTTTCTAATTCTTATCTTAACAACTACTGCAGTGCTTGGCATAGAATTGGTTCTCCAAAAATATATAAGCTGAGCTTTCCTTCCCAGACTGGATGAGCTTTTTGGGAGCAAGGATCAAAGCAAGAGGAGGAGAGGACAGGGCATATACTGCTGGGGAAGACCTGGATGGAGCAGGGTGCTGGAGGGAGGTAGGGATGGGGAACTCTAGCATTTCCATTAGAACAGGTGAATGGCGAGAGTAAGTGGGGCATAAAGTTAAGAGTACATAGACTTAAAATTTTTTTAAATATTTATTTAGGCTGTGCTGGGTCTTAGTTGTGGCATGCAGGATCTTCCTTGTGGCGTGTTTAGTTGCAGCATGTGGGCTTCTTAGTTGCGGCATGCATGTGGGATCTAGTTCCCCGACCAGGGATCGAACTTGGGCCCCCTGCATTGGGAGCACAGAGTGTTACCCAGTGGACCACCAGGGAAGTCCCAGAGATAAGAGAACATAGACTTAAGGATTGCTTTGTTGCGAAGGTCCAGAGAAGTGTGAAGGTGTGTGTGTATGTGAGTGCTCTGCACAATCTTTGTTCTAGGTAACAATTGCTCTGGGGGTTGGCAGTAGTCAGTGATTTTATTTTTCAAGTAGTAACCCAAAACAGAGACATGGCTTTTTTCTTTCTTTTTGCAGGTTGAGTTTGGGGTAGGGATGAGTTCTGGTATAGCCTTTCTCTATTATTATATTCGTATATTTTTCCTATCTTCCAGTGACTTTTTTTGTGTGTGTATCAAAGTCCAGACACTTTATTTTCCCCTACAAGGTCGTCCGTCACATGATCTGTTCCTGCCTACATCTCCAATCTCATCTTGTACTACTTTCCACTTTTCTCATTAAGTGCCAATTATACTGGCTTTCTTAAGTTTGTTTATAATATTAAGGCCTTGTTTTCAGTTGTTTTCCAATCCAGAACTCTGCTTTCAGATCTTTGCTTGTGGGTCTCTCTTGTCACTCTCATGTCTCTTGTAAATGTCACTAGAGAAACCTTCTCTGAACACCCAATCTGAAGTAACACATTCAGTTAGAGTCAATTTTTAACATTATTTTCTTCATATCACTACCTCTTTCTTTTTTTAAAAAACAGATCTGTTTTCTTCCACTAGAATGTAAACTGCATGAAGTCAGAACACCATTTTGTTCACTGCTATTTTCTCAGTACCTAGAACAGTGCCTGGTATGCAGCAGGCTTTCAGCAGTTTTATTGAATAAATCAGTTAATTAGCTCCTGTGGGGTTCAGTGTGAAGTCCTTTATTGCTCGAAATTGATCACTTTTGTTAATTCAGCAAATATTTATTAAGCATATGTCATGTATCTTGTTGGGCCCTGGGACTACAGAGATGCCTTAAATGTCTGTTCTGTCACTCAAGGAAGGCAGTATTAGATATTGATTAAGAATAGTGGCTTTGGGGATTTCCCTGGTGGTCCAGCAGTTAAGACTACGCTCCCAGTGCAGGGGGCCTGGGTTTGATCCCTGGTCAGGGAACTAGATCCCACATGCCGCAACTAAGAGCCTGCACGCTGCAACTAAGAGATCCCGCATGCCGCAATGAAGATCCCACGTGCTGCAACTAAGACCTGGTGCAGCCAAATAAGCAAACAAACAATTGAGTCCCCATCCTGGCCTCTTGTCTAAGGCCAGCATTTAAAAAAAAAGAATAAAATAAAGAATAGTGGCTTTGGTGTTCAAGTCCAGGGACTGCTACTTAGTAGATTGTGACCTTGGCAAGGTAAGGTCTCTGATCCTTTAGGTTTCTCCCTAAAAAATGGGGATAAGAGTATCTACTACATAGAATAATTATTAGGAATAAATAAATGAATAAAGCACTTAGTACAATGCTTGGCATGTAATATATGCTCAGATCTTGGCTTTTGTTTTTATTTATTTTATTATTATTTTTTTAAAGCTGGTTGCTCTTACATTGCTTGGGAGAGAATCAGTGAATTCCTGCTCTGTATACCTCAGTTCCCTTGTGAGAACTGCAAATTAGTGCTGGGTCAAACTTTTTTTTAAAAAAAAAATATATATATATATAAAAAATATATTTAATTTGTTTATTTTTGGCCACGTTGGTTCTTTGTTGCTGTGCACAGGCTTTCTCTAGTTGTGGTGAGCGGGGGCCACTCTTTGTTGTGGTGTGCAGGCTTCTCATTGCGGTGGCTTCTCGTTGCGGAGCACAGGCTCTAGGCGCACAGGCTTCCGTAGTTGTGGCACACGGGCTCAGTAGTTGTGGCTCACGGGCTCTAGAGCGCAGTCTCAGTAGTTGTGGCGCACAGGCTTAATTGCTCCGCAGCACGTGGGATCTTCCCGGACCTGGGCTTGAACCCATGTCCCCTACATTGGCAGGCGGATTCTTAACCACTGCACCACCAGGGAAGCCCTAGCTTTTTCTTTTTTTAAAATTAATTAATTAATATTTATTTTTGGCTGCATTGGGTCTTCGTTGCTGTGCTCGGGCTTTCTCTAGCTGTGGCGACTGGGGGCTACTCTTCATTGCGGTGCGTGGGCTTCTCATTGCAGTGGCTTCTCTTGTTGAGGAGCACGGGCTCTAGGTGTGCAGGCTTCAGTAGGTGTGGCTTGCGGGCTCAGTAGTTGTGGCGCATGGGATTAGTTGCTGCGAGGCATGTGGGATCTTCCCGGACCAGGGATCAAACCCATGTCCCCTGCATTGGAAGGCGGATTCTTAACCATTGTGCTGCCAGGGAAGTCTTGGGTCTACCTTTTTTAGTAAGAATGTATAATCGAAACTGCTGTACATCTTGTCATTCACTGCATTAGCAGTAGAGCTGGACTTTCAGGTGTACCTTAGTTTTAGATGTTCTAAAGTTGTGCTTCTCAAACTCTGACAATTATTAAGATTTACCTAGAGAACTTACTAAAGCACAGCTTTTTGTCCCACTGCCTCCTGCCTTCAGCCCCTATTTTCATTTGCTAGGTTTGGAGAGAGGGTTGAGAATTTGCATTTCTGTGAGGTGATGCTGGTGTTGCCAGTCCTTGGGCCACACTTTCAGTGAGATTGTGCTAATATGGTATAGCCACTAGCCACATGTGGCTCTTGAGTACTTGAAATGTGGTTAGTTTGAAATAAGATGTGCCTTAAGTATAAAATATACACAGGAGTTTGAAGATTTAGTATAAGAAATGTAAAATATCTCATTGTTACTTTCAAAAATATTGATTGCATGTTGAAAGGATAACATTTTGGAAATATTGAGTTAAATGTAATATAATAAATCTAATTCCACATGTTTCTATTTCTTAATGTGGCTACTTAAAAGGTAAAAAGTACATACATGGCTTGCTTTTGTGGCTTGCATTATATTTCAACTAGGCAGGAAGACATACTGCCTATCTCTTTAAAGTATCTTCTTAGGGCCTCCATGAAGTGAGTCTCTCTTATATAGCCTGTTTTTGAAATCACACATTACCAACAAACCGTCTAAATTGAGTAAAAATCCATTCACTTATTACCAAGTGGTAATGAAACATGGAAACTTACATTGTTCAAGAAACTCCTATAATGGAAAAGAATCTGAAAAAGTATCTATGTATCTATCTAACTGAATCACTTTGCTGGGTACTTAAAACTAACACAACATTGTAAATTAACTATACTTCAATAAAAAAAAATTTACCAAGAAAGTAAACAAAACAAAACACCCCCAAAACTCCTAATTAGTGAGGGAGACAATATATATTTACAGGGTACCACCCTAGTCAGTTCTAAAATACAACAGACTACTAATTTAAAAGTAGTTCAGCTCCATTGCTAATTGGTAATATTTTGTCTGATTCCAGTTATTATGCCCTAGCGCTGCTTTACTCACATAGACTTCAAAATGACTAATTTCCTTAAAAGTTGTAACATTTGGGTAAAATTTCTTGTTGAATCAACTTTTGGAATCTTCCCTTTTCATGAGTCATTGCAATTTAATTACAACTCTTAACAAAGGAGGTAATTTGCTTTGGCTATATTCCTTATGGGTTAATGACTTTTAGACTTTTACTGTCTGGAACATTCTTCAGTTTTAGGTAACTACTGTCATAAAGCTAATTCCCAGTCACCTCTGTACTGGGAACTATTTTTTATCAACTCTTAGTTTTCAGTTTTAATCTTGCATACTTTGTATATGTGTATTGTGAACTATACATACTTTTCTGAGTAAACAATTGTACACAATTTTGGGGATGATTAGAAACAGAATCCTGGAGAATTCAATAAATTGCTTATGTATTTTTAGAATGGCTTCAGATTCTTGGTATAGGATTAGATCATCCAACCCTTAAGATCCTTTCTAACTTAGGGTTTTATTTTGTTTGTTGGTTCAGTTCTTTATTTCCCCTCCACAATATTTCTTGGGTATGCATTTGTCTTTTATATTAAAAAAAAGAATTTTCAGACATGTTTTATTGGTGGCACCTAAGATGATAATGTGAGGTACTTAGCACTCTGTCAAAGCATTCCTTTTTCAGTTCTCTTCCTCCTGGTCTTGTTAGGAATAAAGTAGTTAATACTTTTATAGCTTTTATAATGCTTATCTTTTTTTTTTTTTTTTTTTTTGCGGTACACGGGCCTCTCACTGTTGTGGCCTCTCCGGTTGTGGAGCACAGACTCCGGACGCGCAGGCTCAGTGGCCATGGCTCACGGGCCCAGCCGCTCCGCGGCATGTGGAATCCTCCCGGACCGGGGCACGAACCCGTGTCCCCTGCATCGGCAGGCGGACTCTCAACCACTGCGCCACCAGGGAAGCCCTATAATGCTTATCTTTAAAAACAAACTAACAAACAAAGAAGGCATTATGATTAGAGTCTTGGGCAGGCAGTGGTATTTAACCAGAATTTAGAAACTTTGGTTTTTGTTTGTCATCTTTTTCCCCCCAATTTACTACCTTCTGTATATGGGACAATAAAAGGCAGTTTCCTTTAGAAATAAATTGATTTAAGCAAAGGCGATTTGAATTATGGGAGTTTTAAGTTAGAGTATGGGTGGTACATAAAAGATAGAAATCCAGCAGATACATGAAAGAGTAGATACGAAGTATGGGGTAATTCAGAACATTGAAGCCCCTTTTCTCCCTTTTATTAGTGTTAATTTTTTAAGTATAATATACATTCAAGTATGTTAACTTATCATTGCCAGGTTTCCATGGATCTCAATAGTGCCAGTACTGTCGTTCTTCAGGTCTTAACACAGGCCACCAGTCAGGATACTGCTGTGTTAAAACCAGCTGAGGAGCAGTTGAAACAGTGGGAGACGCAGCCAGGTTTCTATTCAGTGTTGCTGGTAAGTTGTTCTAAAAGAGTTTACTATAAATTTTAATAAAATGAGACACTATTATTTTTAATTTTTCTAAAAACTTACTTGTATTGGTGGTTTACTTTAGTGAAACTGATCCAGATGTTTGCCTGCCATTGCTCCTGCCACATATAAATTCAGAGCATGGCTCTTTGAGAATGTTTAAAAAATGTTTATTGATGATTGAATAAATAACCCAGCAGGGTACTGGTAGAATCTGCTCAGTAGACAACACTGTGCTGATAATCTATTTTAGTGTGTTAATGCTGACCTGAAGACTTTAGGTAGTACACTTTGATGTTTTGTCTTCATCCTTATCCTTGCCCCAGTTAATTTATGTTGTCAGAGTTGTTCAGGTCTCCCCACCACTGCATCCGTCAGGTCTACCTTGGTCAGTGTGTTTCACTTTAAAACGCCATTTTCTTTTCCCCTGTCTAAAAATTTTATTTTCTTAACATATCTGATCTTTTCCTGGGTATTATGGGAAATAGTATGATAATTAACAATATGTGCTTTAACTATATCTTTCTGCGAGTTAGAAGCTTTTGGTTAATTAATGAAGATCGTTTTCTCAATGCCAGAATGAAAAGATGTCTTTTTGTATTGAAGGCCTTTCTTATTCTTTTCTTCTTCGGAAAATTTCTGAACTCTGATTAGTGTGTGAGATTTAGTTTCTGGCCATGGCAAGGAGGTTACCAGTTGGATCAAAAACCAATTCAGTATGTGTGACTGGGTCAAAAATTCAGAGCAGAACTGTTTACTATATCTTGTAAAATAGAAAATTATGACATTACATACATATTTTGACTTCATGACTAAAAAGTTTTGAGTTGTTACATTTAAGAAGTTCCTAGTCATGCCTGGAAGGGAAATTAAATATCTGGAGTCATACTTGATATTCTGAATATATAACATGAAAGTTGGCTCTTTGACACAATAACACAAAGATAAAAAACATTAATTTCTAAAGATACTAAAGAAAGTATCTTATTCTTGTAGATAATCCCAGCATTATGTTTGTAAATTTGGGGCATAGTATAAATCTTTAGAAAATCTCTGACTATATGCTTATTTAAATGAATGTGCTCTGTATTTAGCCTTGTGTTTTTTCAGGCCAAAATAGAAAACATTTTATCTTATTTTGGTTACTGCTTGACCTTGGAAAAACCAGTAGACTTGCTTGATACCTTTTGTGTAATGTATGAATTATTAATATTAAGTGCCTAGACCTTTTTGTTTTTATTTTTACTAGGTATACTTTTCTTCTTAGAGGGATAGTAAAATTTCTTTTAGATAGAATAGATTATAATAGATGTAAAAACTGCTGAGTTTATTTTTTCTTTTTTCCCTGTACTCACTGTCTTGCCACATTTGCTCTGTTTGAGCCTTAGCCATCCAGTTTAGTCTGGAGATTCCTACATTTGTATATCTGATCTCAGGTGTGTGTTCCAATCCTGTTATTCAATATGTTTATTCAGTATATAATATATATTTACTTGGATTGACACCTGCAGCTTGACTTTTCTTGGTTCCTAAGTGTAGCTGAGTTCGGCTGAGATCCGCCAACTTCCGCAGTATTCCCACGTTACTTTCATTCATTCACTCATTTGCTCAGTTGAAATTTATGAAGTTTCTGCTTTGCTGGGCTGTGTGCTAGACTCCACTCATAAGACACAACTCAGTCTAGTGTGGGAGGTAGGCATGTAAAGTGTTGAAGTCGAATGCAATTAATTAGTTATGCAATTAATGTGGTGAGAGAATCTGTTCTTTCTTTTGCAAAGGAGACCCAAAAGAGGGACTCTGACTCAGTTGTCAGGGGTCTTAAGGAATAAGTGGGCATTACACAACTATCTTCGTAACTTTTTTTTCGTTGCACATGATTTTTTAAAAATAGGTTTATAGTATACATACCTATTTTTAATACTTAACATCAATTGTTTTTATAGTAAAGGAGATACTTCCACATCATTGTTTTTGGCTTTGAGGTTTTCCCACACAAGGTTGTGTTTAAGAGGTCAACTCCAGGGATTTGAGTTGTTTTTGGTGTGAGGTGTAGTACAGTTTTAGTTAGTTAACATATTCCTACAATCCTGTTTGTCCTATGTACCCGCTATTCTAGAAACATTTTTTAGAAAGCAGTAAAACATTTTAATTCTCACTGTGATGTTTTAAATTACAGTGTTAGTATTAGGTTTACTATTCTTTTTATTTCATATACATTTATAACTGTCACTTATAAGCTTTTGATAACAATTTTAATAAATTTTAAAATCAATTAAAGGTTATAGAACAGTTGTAATTTTGACTTCAAGGTCATGTTGCATGGTTTAGCTTGCACAGTCATTTTTACACTGTCCCACTATGGTGCAAGGCAGGGACTGCCTGTATTTGATTAACACAGTGAATAAATTTTTTGAGTAATGGTTAACTTTGAGTTGAAATTATTCATATCACTTCTGCCTTTATATTACTTGAAAATATTTTGCTGTCGAACTCATTCGTAAGCATAATTGCTTTGATAAGGAGGATGCTTTGAAATTGTTTATTTCATAGCATGAATTAATAACCCAGGGGCTTTGGCTCTTTGAATCTGTGCTGTGGTGGGTCTGCTTTTTCTTTTTTAATTTAGCAGTGTTTATTTTAGTTTCGTGTGTGTGCGTGTAGATTATGCTGTGTAATTAGATTTGTTTCTGAATTTAATTTTTTATTAGGAAAAATTTAAAACCTACCTAAATATAGAATAGTATAATGAATCTCCACATACCGATTACTCAGCTTACATAATTAACATGCTCCCGAGCAGATATGCTTTCTTACATGAATTGTAGAGCTATAGATATTTAGAAAATAACGATATGATATGGGTAGTGATAAAATTTAAGTGAAGCATTTAATTAAAAATCTATCCATACTTTTTTGAGTTATGTTAATTATACTTTTAACTTATTACATGTTCATTCTGATGCTTTGTTTTTTATTTACAGAATATTTTCACAAACCACACTCTGGATATAAATGTAAGGTGGCTTGCTGTGCTGTATTTTAAAAATGGAATTGATCGCTACTGGAGACGTGTAGCACCTCAGTAAGTTCCACCTCTTCCCCCCCTCAGTGTCATCCTTTTCAAATTCAAGGCGGTGTAAGACTGTTATCTGTTAATCTTCATTCTTTATGTGAAAGAATTCATTTGTGTTTACTTCAGCAGCACATGTACTAAAATTGGAACAGTACAGAGATTAACATGCTCCCTGCTCTAGGATGATATGCAGATTTGTGATGTGTTTGATATTTAAAAGAAAAGAAGTGTGTTAACTACTGAAGAAGTAAAGTGTTCTACATAGTTAATTACAAGTCAACATCTATAATACTGCCTTTTTCTGTGAGTTTTTTTTTTCCCCATGGGCATAGGGTTTGTGGATTTCTCATTGGCCTTCTGTCTTAGAGGATCTCTGATTTTATGGGCATAAAACAAATGCTGAATTAATGAATCATGTTCAGAAATGTCCTTTTTTTTTTAAAGGAAGTACAAGGCTTGAATTCTGGAAAATGTCATTGAGAAGGAACTCCCAGGTCATTTCTGAGCCAACTGATGTTAATTCTCTAGTCTTCTGCATAATTGCCTCTGTGGTGGAAATTGGGTAGTATATATTTGTAATCTCATCAGATTCAGTTGTAACTTCTCTTTACGTGGTTAAGTGAACAAATTTTTCTTAATAGTTAATTACATGTTATATAATTGATGGAAAGACAGTGTAGACTGGACCCAGGAATTTGTTGGATAGAAAACAGTGAACTTTGCCAAAGGAGTAACATAGTCTTTGTCCTCCAGTAGATGGCACCACAACTCTGTAGTTTTTATATTTATAAGCCCCTTTTTAAAAAAAATGAATACCTCATAGTGCTTGTAAAATATGCTCTTGAGTAATATTGGAAGTAACTAGAGTATTTTAAGGCTACACTTAGGATACTATAGTATAAATCAAACCCTTCTCTATTTATTTTAGAATTAATTCATAATTTTGAGAGAAATGGAGTGTTTAGTGATGAGAAATTTTGTATGTTGTTGAGTTGTAGGAAACAATGCAACAAGATATGTTTCTACTGCTATGTCCAGTTAAATTTTATATGTACCCTAAAATTCATTTTGTTTTACTAGTTATATGAAGAATATGGTTATAAGTGACTGTCTTGGATGGGAGAGTAAATTTATAGTTAAATATTTCAGATTGTACTTTCATGTAAAGAATTAGAAACTGGAATTTAGTTTAAATTTTAAAAGTTAAGGGAGATATCTTACAATAAGTAGTTAAACCCCAAGCTGTCTCTTCTAGTGATATATTGAGATACAAGCTAGAAAGGAGATGAATGTACTTAGGCAGGAAGGATGCTAAGAATGTAAAGCAGGGAGCAAAGATTAGTTATCAAACTCATTTAAATTTCAGACACTTAAAAAAAAACAACTGTGTTCCTATCTAAGTTCCTTCTTATAGTTTCTGTTCTTACCACTGTTGGCACAGAATGATTAATTTAAGCTTATATCATTACTATGTAAAATGCAATTCTTACTGGGTCCTAATTAATTAGATACTACCCAATTTCTGCTTGGGATATAGTCTGAATTCATCTAATGATAACAAGTGCATGAAGTTGAAGGTGGAATGCTAACTCTTATTGTAGAATTGCTAAAAACATGAGATTTCTCAGGTTAATGGCTTGTTTTCTTTAATAGTTATATAGTTTAATACAGTTGCATATAGTTACATGAAAACTGTTGAACCTGGCTTCTTGACATAGAAGAAAACTTGAATTTCAAGCTTGAATCAAAACATTATAGGAGGGGCTTCCCTGGTGGCGCAGTGGTTGAGAATCTGCCTGCTAATGCAGGGGACACAGGTTCGAGCCCTGGTCTTGGAGGATCCCACATGCTGTGGAGCAGCTGGGCCCGTGAGCCACAACTACTGAGCCTGCGCGTCTGGAGCACGTGCTCCGCAACAAGTGAGGCCGTGATAGTGAGAGGCCCGCGCACCGCGATGAAGAGTGGCCCCCACTTGCCACAACTAGAGAAAGCCCTACGCACAGAAATGAAGATCCAACACAGCAAAAATAAATAAAATAAATAAATTAATAAACTCCTACCCCCAGCATCTAAAAAAAAACAAAAAAAAATATTATAGGAGAAAACATTGTTTCAGGGATTTGATTGATAGAAGGAAGCTATTAAAATTGAAAAGTGCAGCATAGTTATAAAAAGATTAGAGAGATCATTTTTATTTTATTTATTTTTTTTGTAATACACAGGACTTGTATTACTTGACATTATAAACATATCAGAAATAAACAATCATAACAATGTAGCATTTTTCAAAAATAAACAGATCAACAAAACTGAAGAAAAAGTCCAGAAGATGCATGTACATGTAAGTATTTTGTACATAATAAAGAACACATTTCAAATTAGGATGGAAAGATGCGCTCTTCAATACTACTATTTAGAGCCTTATCTCTACTTCACAATAGTGAAGTAAAAGTTTAATTGTAAAAAACTCAAAACATAAAGGTATCTAAAGAAAATATAGGTTAATATGTATATAATTTGGTGTTGCAGAAGCTAAGCTTAAAGTCAAAGAAAGAAACCATAAAGGAGACCTATATTCCCATAAATAGAATAAAGGGACAATAGATTAGAAAAAGTAGATAAATCTCAAAGATGGAATTCATTTGGCTAATAAATATATTTTAAATTGTTTAAATCATTAGTAGTCAAAGTTTTTCCAATTTAGGCAATGAGAAGATCACACCTGTTGAAATGGCATATATTAAAAAGAATGTAGGGGGCTTCCCTGGTGGCACAGTGGTCAAGAATCCGCCTGCCAATGCAGGGGACACGGGTCCGAGCCCTGGTCCGGGAAGATCCCACATGTCGCGGAGCAACCAAGCCCGTGAGCCACAGCCACCGAGCCCCCACGCCTAGAGCCCGTGCTCTGCAACAAGAGAAGCCCATGCACCACAACAAAGAGTAGCCCCCGCTTGCCCCAACCAGAGAAAGCCTGCGCGCAGCAACAAGGACCCAATGCAGCCAGAAATAAATAAATAATTTTTTTTTTTTTTAAAAAAGGAATGTAACGTACAGTCCTGAAGAGCGCACACTGAACCTTTGCCAGAGGGGTTATATATGGCCACCACCGTTAGGGAGAGCACATTGGTAATATACCTTAAAAAGACTGGAAATGTACATATTCCTCACCGAAAAAATTCCCCATCAAAAATTTACCCTGCGGAAATAATCAAACAACTGTATAATGTGTATGCAATGTTTGTTGTTGATAACAGGAAAAACAAATCTAGAAACAATTTAAAAAATCAGGTAACTAAGTGTTAAATTACGTCATTAAAGCATGAGCTAATAATTATGTCATCTAAATTTTCACATATAAATATGAGAAATAAATTTATGACAGAGCTTAAGAGATCATTTTTTTATTAAAAAGTGTGTGTGACACACTTCTCAGAAGGAGAGAATTAAGGAGTAAAAGAAAGGCAGAGAAAGAAATTGAATGGATAAAAGGAGTTATCTCAGGATGATAGGACTCTAGGGTTTTTCTTTCTATCTGCACTATTTCTTTTCTAATGATTATAAAGTGAGCATGTGTTTCTTAATAAAAATAATAAAAGCTATAGAAAGTTGTGAGGAAAACAATCAGAATAAGGAGGCAGAAAATATACAAGATTTTTAGTTAATGAAGAAACAAAACATCTAAAGAATGTAGTTAATTTAATTTTTCAAATTGTGCATTCTCTTCATATTTTGTATGACATTATCTGCTATGCAATTTAGAATATCTGCTATTAAGTTACAGAAGAATTGTATAACTGATAGGGATCCAACATTGTATTTATAATACTGCAAGGCATTGTTGCAAGAAATGTTATAAATTTGTATGTTTCTGTGTCATGTATGACATAAAACCAAGCAACCCAAAAGATTTAACAATGGTATTTGTGAATCATGTTTTCTAAGAGATAATTTAAATCCACATAACGATAAAATATGAATTACTAATTTTATGAAGAGAGTGATTGTTTCCATGAAATTAGAAATGCTTATATTTGATTCAAATAATTAAGCAAAAAATGAAAACATACTTTTTAAATGTAAATAGATTATTTGAAGAATTGAGTTGAAGCATCATATCAAGAACTATTTTTTTTTAATGTATCAATATTGGTTTATTTTTTTCTCATTTTTTTTTATTCAAACAAAGTCACAAAAATTATAATCATCCTCATCAGTTCACTCAGTCCCATGTAATTAATGTTTTTTTCATCTTGATCTTTTGTTAGCACTTTTATGAATTCATCAGTTTTCCATTAGAGTTCTGAAAATGCTTATCTTATTCATTCAGTTCAGCAGTATAGTCAGTTACCAGAAACCTGTGCTTGTCAGAGTCTTTTGCATGAATTCCTTGAAGATGAAACCCTTTTTCTTTTTTTTTTTTTTTTTTTGCGGTATGCGGGCCTCTCACTGTTGTGCCCTCTCCCGTTGCGGAGCACAGGCTCCAGACGCGCAGGCTCAGCGGCCATGGCTCACGGGCCCAGCTGCTCCGTGGCATGTGGGATCTTCCTGGACCGAGGCACGAACCCATGTCCCCTGCATCGGCAGGTGGACTCTCAACCACTACGCCACCAGGGAAGCCCGATGAAACCCTTTTATAGGAACATTTTTGCAAAAGCATCAGAGTACACCCAGAACTGTCTGTAAATGACAAAAGACTTAAAAATGACCACGGTTAAAGATTTTTTTTTTTACATCTTTATTGGAGTATAATTGCTTTACAATGGTATGTTAGTTTCAGCTTCACAACAAAATGAATCAGTTATATATATATACATATGTTCCCATATCTCTTCCCACTTGCGTCTCCCTCCCTCCCACCCTCCCTATCCCACCCCTCCAGGTGGTCACAAAGCACCGAGCTGATCTCCCTGTGCTATGCGGCTGCTTCCCACTAGCTATCTACCTTACGTTTGGTAGTGTATATTTGTCCATGCCTCTCTCTCGCTTTGTCACAGTTTACCCTTTCCCCTCCCCATAGCCTCAAGTCCATTCTCTAGTAAGTCTGTATCTTTATTCCTGTTTCACCCCTAGGTTTTTCATGACATTTTTTTTCCCCTTAAATTCCATATATATGTGTTAGCATACAGTATTTGTCTCTCTCTCTCTGACTTACTTCACTCTGTATGACATACTCTAGGTCTATCCACATCATTACAAATAGCTCAATTTCGTTTCTTTTTATGGCTGAGTAATATTCCATTGTATATATGTGCCACATCTTCTTTATCCATTCATCCGATGATGGACACTTAGGTTGTTTCCATCTCTGGGCTATTGTAAATAGAGCTGCAATGAACATTTTGGTACATGACTCTTTTTGAATTATGGTTTTCTCAGGGTATATGCCCAGTAGTGGGATTGCTGGGTCATATGGTAGTTCTATTTGTAGTTTTTTAAGGAACCTCCATACTGTTTTCCACAGTGGCTGTATCAATTTACATTCCCACCAACACTGTAAGAGGGTTCCCTTTTCTCCACACCCTCTCCAGCATTTATTGTTTCTAGATTTTTTGATGATGGCCATTCTGACTGGTGTGAGCTGATATCTCATTGTAGTTTTGATTTGCATTTCTCTAATGATTAGTGATGTTGAGCATTCTTTCATGTGTTTGTTGGCAGTCTGTATATCTTCTTTGGAGAAATGTCTATTTAGGTCTTCTGCCCATTTTTGAGTTGGGTTGTTTGTTTTTTTGTTATTGACCTGCATGAGCTGCTTATAAATTTTGGAGATTAATCCTTTGTCCGTTGCTTCATTTGCAAATATTTTCTCCCATTCTGAGGGTTGTCTTTTGGTCTTGTTTATGGTTTCCTTTGCTGCGCAAAAGCTTTGAAGTTTCATTAGGTCCCATTTGTTTACTTTTGTTTTTATTTCCATTTCTCTAGGAGGTGGGTCTAAAAGGAGCTTGCTGTGATTTATGTCATAGAGTGTCCTGCCTGTGTTTTCCTCTAAGAGTTTGATAGTTTCTGGCCTTACATTTAGGTCTTTAATCCATTTTGAGTTTATTTTTGTGTATGGTGTTAGGGAGTGATCTAATCTCATACTTTTACATGTAGCTGTCCAGTTTTCCCAGCACCACTTATTGAAGAGGCTGTCCTTTCTCCACTGTACATTCCTGCCTCCTTTATCAAAGATAAGGTGACCATATGTGCGTGGGTTTATCTCTGGGCTTTCTATCCTGTTCCATTGATCTATATTTCTGTTTTTGTGCCAGTACCATACTGTCTTGATTACTGTAGCTTTGTAGTATAGTCTGAAGTCAGGAAGCCTAATTCCTCCAGCTCTGTTTTTCGTTCTCAAGATTGCTTTGGCTATTCGGGCTCTTTTGTGTTTCCATACAAATTGTGAAGTTTTTTGTTCTAGTTCTGTGAAAAATGCCAGTGGTAGTTTGATAGGGATTGCATTGAATCTGTAGATTGCTTTGGGTAGTAGAGTCATTTTCACAATGTTGATTCTTCCAATCCAAGAACATGGTATATCTCTCCATCTATTTGTATCATCTTTAATTTCTTTCATCAGTGTCTTATAATTTTCTGCATACAGGTCTTTTGTCTCCTTAGGTAGGTGTATTCCTAGATATTTTATTCTTTTTGTTGCAGTGGTAAATGGGATTGTTTTCTTGATTTCACTTTCAGATTTTTCTTCCTTAGTGTATAGGAATGCCAGAGATTTCTGTGCATTAATTTTGTATCCTGCTACTTTACCAAATTCACTGATTAGCTCTAATAGTTTTCTGGTAGCATCTTTAGGATTCTCTATGTATAGTATCATGTCATCTGCAAACAGTGACAGCTTTACTTCTTCTTTTCCAATTTGGATTCACTTTATTTCCTTTTCTTCTCTGATTGCTGTGGCTAAAACTTCCAAAACTATGTTGAATAAGAGTGGTGAGAGTGGGCAACCTTGTCTTGTTCCTGATCATAGTGGAAATGCTTTCAGTTTTTCATCATTGAGGACAATGTTTGCTGTGGGTTTGTCATATATGGCCTTTATTATGTTGAGGAAAGTTCCCTCTGTGCCTACTTTCTGCAGGGTTTTTATCATAAATGGGTGTTGAATTTTGTCAAAAGCTTTCCCTGCAACTATTGAGATGATCATATGGTTTTTCTCCTTCAATTTGTTAGTATGGTTTATCACATTGATAGATTTGCGTATATTGAAGAATCCTTGCATTCCTGGAATAAACCCCACTTGATCATGGTGTATGATCCGTTTAATGTGCCGTTGGATTCTGTTTGCTAGTATTTTGTTGAGGATTTTTGCATCTATGTTCATCGGTGGTATTGGCCTGTAGTTTTCTTTCTTTGTGACATCCTTGTCTGGTTTTGGTATCAGGGTGATGGTGGCCTCGTAGAATGAGTTGGGGAGTGTTCCTCCCTCTGCTCCATTTTGGAAGAGTTTGAGAAGGATAGGTGACAGCTCTTCTCTAAATGTTTGATAGAATTCACCTGTGAAGCCATCTGGTCCTGAGCTTTTGCTTGTTGGACGATTTTTAATCACAGTTTCAATTTCAGTGCTTGTGATTGGTCTGTTCGTATTTTCTATTTCTTTCTGATTCAGTCTTGGCAGGTTGTGCCTTTCTAAGAATTTGTCCATTTCTTCCAGGTTGTCCATTTTATTGGCATAGAGTTGCTTGTAGTAATCTCTCATGATCTTTTGTATTTCTGCAGTGTCAGTTGTTACTTCTCCTTTTTCATTTCTAATTCTGTTGATTTGAGTCTTCTCCCTTTTTTTCTTGATGAGTCTGGCTAATGGTTTATCAATTTTGTTTATCTTCTCAAGGAACCAGCTTTTAGTTTTATTGATCTTTGCTATCGTTTCCTTCATTTCTTTTAAATTTATTTCTGCTCTGATTTTTATGATTTCTTTCCTTCTGCTAACTTTGGGGTTTTTTTGTTCTTCTTTCTCTAATTGCTTTAGGTGCAAGGTTAGGTTGTTTATTTGAGATGTTCCCTGTTTCCTAAGGTAGGATTGTATTGCTATAAACTTCCCTCTTAGAACTGCTTTTGCTGCATCCCATAGATTTTGAGTCGTCGTGTCTCCATTGTCATTTGTTTCTAGGTATTTTTTGATTTCCTCTTTGATTTCTTCAGTGATCACTTCGTTATTAAGTAGTGTATTGTTTAGCCTCCATGTGTTTGTATTTTTTACGGATCTTTTCCTGTAATTGATATCTAGTCTCATAGCGTTGTGGCCGGAAAAGATACTTGATACAATTTCAATTTTCTTAAATTTACCAAGGCTTGATTTGTGACCCAAGATGTGATCTATCCTGGAGAATGTTCCATGAGCACTTGAGAAAAATGTGTATTCTGTTGTTTTTGGATGGAATGTCCTATAAATATCAATTAAGTCCATCTTGTTTAATGTATCATTTAAAGCTTGTGTTTCCTTATTTATTTTCATTTTGGATGATCTGTCCATTGGTGAAAGTGGGGTGTGAAAGTCCCCTACTATGAATGTGTTACTATCGATTTACCCTTTTATGGCTGTTAGTATTTGCCTTATGTATTGAGGTGCTCCTATGTTGGGTGCATAAATATTTACAATTGTTATATCTTCTACTTGGATCGATCCCTTGATCATTATGTAGTGTCCTTCTTTGTCTCTTGTAATAGTCTTTATTTTAAAGTCTATTTTGTCTGATATGAGAATTGCTACTCCAGCTTTCTTTTCGTTTCCATTTGCATGAAATACCTTTTTCCATCCCCTTACTTTCAGTCTGTATGTGTCTCTAGGTCTGAAGTGGGTCTCTTGTAGACAGCAAATATATGGGTCTTGTTTTTGTATCCATTCAGCCAATCTGTGTCTTTTGGTGGGAGCATTTAGTCTATTTACATTTAAGGTAATTATCGATTATGTGTGTTCCCATTCCCATTTTCTTTATTGTTTTGGGTTCGTTATTGTAGGTCTTTTCCTTCTTTTGTGTTTCTTGCCTAGAGAAGTTCCTTTAGCAGTTGTTGTAGAGCTGGTTTGGTGGTGCTGAACTCTCAGCTTTTGCTTGTCTGTAAAGGTTTTAATTTCTCCATCAAATCTGAATGAGATCCTTGCTGGGTAGAGTAATCTTGGTTGCAGGTTTTTCTCCTTCAACACTTTCAGTATGTCCTGCCACTCCCTTCTGGCTTGCAGAGTTTCTGCTGAAAGATCAGCTGTTAACCTTATGGGGATTCCCTTGTGTGTTATTTGTTGTTTTTCCCTTGCTGCTTTTAATATGCTTTCTTCGTATTTAATTTTTGACAGTTTGATTAATATGTGTCTTGGCTTATTTCTCCTTGGATTTATCCTCTATGGGACTCTCTGTGCTTCCTGGACTTGATTAACTATTTCCTTTCCCATATTAGGGAAGTTTTCAACTATAATTTCTTCAAATATTTTCTCAGTCCCTTTCTTTTTCTCTTCTTCTTCTGAAACCCCTATAATTCAAATGTTGGTGCGTTTAATGTTGTCCCAGAGGTCTCTGAGACTGTCCTCAGTTCTTTTCATTCTTTTTTCTTTATTCTGTTCTGCATTAGTTATTTCCACTGTTTTATCTTCCAGGTCACTTATCCGTTCTTCTGCTTCAGTTATTCTGCTATTGATCCCATCTAGAGTATTTTTCATTTCATTTATTGTGTTGTTCATCATTGTTTGTTTCATCTTTAGTTCTTCTAGGTCCTTGTTAACTGTTTCTTGCATTTTGCCTATGCTATTTCCAAGATTTTGGATCATCTTTACTATCATTGTGAATTCTTTTTCAGGTAGACTGCCTATTTCCTCTTCATTTGTTAGGTCTGGTGGGTTTTTATCTTGCTCCTCCATCTGCTGTGTGTTTTTCTGTCTTCTCATTTTGCTTATCTTACTGTGTTTGGGGTCTCCTTTTTGCAGGCTGAAGGTTCGTAGTTCCTGTTGTTTTTTGTGTCTGTCCCCAGTGGCTAAGGTTGGTTCAGTGGGTTGTGTAGGCTTCCTGGTGGAGGAGACTGGTGCCTGTGTTTTTGTGGACACAGCTGGATCTTGTCTTTCTGGTGGGCAGGACCACGTCTGGTGGTGTGTTTTGGGGTGCCTGTGAATTTATTATGATTTTAGGCAGCCTCTCTGCTCATGGGTGGGGTTGTGTTCCTGTCTTGCTAGTTGTTTGGCATAGAATGTACAGCACTCTAGCTTGCTGGTCGTTGAGTGAAGCTGGGTGTTGGCGTTGAGATGGAGATCTCTGGGAGCTTTTTGCTGTTTGATATTATGTGCAGCTGGGAGATCTCTTGTGGACTAGTGTCCTGAAGTTGGCTCTCCCACCTCAGAGGCACAGCACTAATTCGTGGCTGCAGCACCAAGAGCCTTTCATCCACAGGGCTCCTTAATTTGGGATGATTCGTTGTCTATCCATGTATTCCACAGATGCAGGGTACATCAAGTTGATTGTGGAGCTTTAATCCGCTGCTTCTGAGGCTGCTGGGAGAGATTTCCCTTTCTCTTCTTTGTTCTCACAGCTCCCAGGGGCTCAGCTTTGGATTTGGACCCGCCTGTGCGTGTAGGTCGCTGGAGGGCGTCTGTTCTTTGGTCAGACAGGACGGGGTTAAAGGTGCCGCTGATTCGGAGGCTCTGGCTCACTCAGGCCGGGGGTAGGGAGGGTCACGGAGTGCAGGGCGAACCTGTGGCGGCGGAGGCTGGCGTGACGTTGCGCCAGGCTGAGGCGCGCCATGTGTTCTCCCAGGGTAGTTGTCCCTGGATCCCGGGACCCTGGCAGTGGCGGGCTGCACAGGCTCCCCGGAAGGGGGTGTGTGGATAGTGACCTGTGTTCGCACACAGGCTTCTTGGTGGCGGCAGCAGTGGCCTTAGCGTCTCATGTCTGTCTCTGGGGTCCGCAGTTTTAGCAGTGGCTCATGCCCATCTCTGGAGCTCCTTTAAAGGCAGCGTTCTTAATCCCTTCTCCTCGCGCACCAGGAAATAAAGAGGGAAGAAAAAGTCTCTTGCCTCTTAGGTAGGTCCAGAGTTTTCCTGGACTCCTTCCCGGGTAGCTGCGGTGCACTAACGCTCTGCAGGATGTGTTCACGCCGCCAACCGCAGTCCTCCCCCTGGTGCTCCAACTGAAGCCGGAGCCTCAGCTCCCAGCCCCGCCCGCCCGCCCAGGCGGGTGAGCAGACAAACCTCTCGGCTGATGAATGCCGGTCGGCCCTGATCCTCTGCGCTGGAATCTCTCCGCTTTGCCCTCCGCACCCCTGTTGCTGTGCTCTCCTCCGCGGCTCCGAAGCTCCCCCACTCCGCCACCCGCAGTCTCCGCCCGCGAAGGGGCTTCCTAGTGTGTGGACACTTTTCCTCCTTCACAGCTCCCTCCCGCTGGTGCAGGACACGTCCCTATCCTTTTGTCTCTGTTTATTTTTTTCTTTTGCCCTAACCAGGTACGTGGGGGGTTTCTTGCCTTTTGGGAGGTCTGAGGGCTTCTGCCAGCGTTCAGTAGGTGTTCTGTAGGAGTTGTTCCACGTGTAGATGTATTTATGGTGTATCTGTGGGGAGGAAGGTGATCTCCGCGTCTTACTCTTCCGCCATCTTCCCGGAGGTCCTTCACGGTTAAAGATTTGATGATAGTTCAGAATAATGCAGTTGACAAGGAAATTTAGTTATTTCTGAGATATACATTTTAAAATAATAATTAGAATTATGACTTATAACATTATACCAGAACATATAAGATTTTTAGGAATTTCAAGTAATGTCTGAAACATTTATATTAACATATTTCCATACAAATAACCCAAAGAAAGTTTAGTATTAGTTGTTTTTTTGTTTTTAATTTTTGAATTTTTTATTAATTTTTTTAATACAGCAGGTGAGATCATTTTTAATGGGAAAGCATAGAATTGTATTGGGCTTTAACTCCTTTTGCCTAAATGTTTATTTTTTAAATTGAAGTTTAATTGACATATAACATTATATGAGTTTCAGATATATAATATAATGATTCAAAATTTGTATGTATTGTGAAACGATCACCACCATAAGTCTAGTTAACATCTGTCACCATACCTAGAGAATTTTTTTTCTTGTGATGAGTTATAAGATTTACTCTTTTAGCAACTTTCAAATACACAGTACAATATTACTAAGTGTAGTTGCCATTGCTGTACATTACATTCCCGTGACTTCTTTATAACTGGAAGTCTGTACTTTTATACTCCCTTCACCTGTTCCACATGCCCCCCCATGTTTATCTTAATCTTGTCTTCTCATTTGTTTACTAATCTTGAGCAAGTCACTGTTAAGATTAAAAAAACTTTTATTGAAGTATAGTATGTAACGTACTTAAAAAGTACACAAACGAAGGGTACAGTTTGAATGTTTGTAATGTGACCACATCCATGTAACTACTACTCAGAACTAATCTAGAACTAGCACGCCAGAGGCTTCCTTTTTGCCCTTTCACAGTCACCTATATGTCCTCCTCAAAGATCTGACATTGCTCACCATAGATTAGTTTTACCTTAGATTAGTTTCATACAAATGGAAACCTTATAGTATGTTCTCTTTTGTGTCTGACTTTTTTTTTTCTGGTACACGGGCCTCTCACTGCTGCGTCCCCTCCCGTTGCGGAGCACAGGCTCCGGATGCACAGGCTCAGCGGCCATGGCTCACGGGCCCAGCCGCTCCGCGGCATGTGGGATCTTCCCGGACCGGGGCATCAACCCGTGTCCCCTGCATCGGCAGGCGGACTCTCAACCACTGCGCCACCAGGGAAGCCCTGTGTCTGACTTTTATTCAGTGTTATATTTGTGAGATTTATCCATGTAGTTGCATGGGACAGTAGTTTGCTCTTTTATGTTTTATAACGTCCCATTTTAGGAACATACCACCATTATCTGTCCATTCTGCTGTTGATGGGTGTGAAGGTTGTTTCTAGTTTTTGACTACTAAAAATAAGGCGGCTTTGAAAAATCTTTTGCATGTCTTGTTGCATATAAGTTTGTATTTTATTGTCATTTATGGTTAGGTGTATGTTCAGCTTTAGTAGATACTGTCAATTAGTTTTCCAAACTATTTGTACCAGTTTGCCCTTCCACTGGTAGCATGGGCGTTGACATTTGCTACACATTCTCACCATACTTGGTCTGATCTGTTTCATTTTAGTCATGCTGGTGTGCTTGGTAATTTTTGCATTTTCCTGATAAACAATGAGTACCTTTTTCGTATACTTATTAGTCATTTGGAAATCCTGTTTTGTGAAGGGCTTGCCATTTGCACATCTAAAAAAATTGGATTATGTTATTGATTTATGGGACTTTATATATATATTTGGATATAAGTCCTTTGTTGAATATATATATATTGAAAATATCTTCTATTTTGTGACTTGCCTTTTCACTTACTTGCTGGCATCTTTTGATGAAGTTTGTAATTTTAATGAAATTCAATTTAGCTACCTTTCTTTTTATAATTAATTCTTTTGGAATCTGTTTACAAAATTTTTCCTCAACACAAAGCCATGAAAATATTCTTTTTTCTGCTAGAAGCTTTGTTTTTTACTTTTCACATTTTGGTGTATGTCTGTGTGATTTCTGTGTAAACTTACAGTTTCTGTGTAAGCTATAGATGTGAAGTAGGGGCAGCACCATGTATTTTTCCCCAGTAGCATTTCAGTGGTTCCCGTGTTATAAATCAGGCACTTTATACATATGGATCTGTTTTTGGATTCTCTATTTTGTCCTATTGGCCTATTTTTCTATCTTTGCTTTAGGTATTGTACTTTATAAGGCTTGATGTACTTTTGATTACTGTTTTGAATTTAATTTACTGTTCTTTTTTTAGTTTTTTGAAATGGAAGCTTAGATAATTGATATTCAGTTTTTCTTTATATGCATTTAAAACACTAAGGCTTTTTTGTAATCATGGCTTTAGTTCAGTTTCACAAGCCTTGATATGTAGTATTTTCATTACCATTCATTCAAAAATATTTTTAAAATTCCCCTGTGATTTCTTTTTAGACCCATAGGCTAATTAGAAGTATTTCACCTAATTTCCAAACATGTGGGACTTTTTGTTGTTGTTACTGATTTCATTCTTTGAAATGTGTTGTCTTGTTTTATGATCCCATCATATGGTATTTTGGTAAATGTTTTATATGCACTTGAAAGGAAAGTATGTTTTGCTGTTGTGGATTATAATGTTTTATATATCAGGTCAAATTTGTTAATTATGCTATTGAAGTCTTCTGTGTTGTTACTGATTTTGAGCTACCTTTTCCATCAGTTACTGAGAGAGGTATGTTAATATCCAAATAACACTCCAATCTCTGCCTTCATTTTTACATAGTGTTATTTTCAAGTATCTTCTCTGTGTCTCTGTCCAAATTCTTCTCTTCCTATAAATGGCACCAGTCATTGGATTAGGGCCCACACTAATCCAGTATGACCTCGTTTTAACTTGATTGCATCTGCAAAGCCCGTAATTCCCAATAAGGTTACATTCACAGGTATATGGGGTTAGGACTTGAACATAGCTTTTGGAGGGTTTGGGGAGGGGTACACAATTCAACTCAACAGACGCTTTAAAACATTTTTTTAAAAAATTGTATGCAACTTTTTTTTTTTTTTTTTGTGGTACGCAGGCCTCTCACTGTTGTGGCCTCTCCCGTTGTGGAGCACAGGCTCCGGACACGCAGGCCCAGCGGCCATGGCTCACGGGCCCAGCCGCTCCACGGCATGTGGGATCCTCCCGGACCGGGGCACGAACCCGTGTCCCGTGCATCGGCAGGCGGACTCTCAACCACTGTGCCACCAGGGAAGCCCGATAGCACATTTTTGGGGGGATGATTCATCCAGTGCCAGCTACTCTATCATAGCCAGAATGGACAACCTTAAAATCAGTTCTTTAAAATTTAATTTTATAATAAATAAAACCATTCATATAGTTCAAAATTCAAAATGTATACAATCTTATACAGATGGATAGTCTCTGTCTCTTTCCTTTTGCTATCTAGTTTCCTTCCTCATTTGCAGTCAGACTTATTAGTATCGTGTTTATTCTTTTCAGACATGTAAAACGAGAGATTTTAAACTAGTTGATTTCTAGTAAGTCTTCCATCCCAAATATTCTCTGATTCCTGATCCCTTTCCACATAGAATTTTGTAAAAGAAGTCAGTGTAAGACTAATATTTACTCATAGATTTTTTAAAGACCGTCATTAATTTTTTGGTAAGCAACTGTTTTTATATCAATAGAAGGAAACATCAAAATATCACGTTCTTTACTCTGGATTTATCTTATTTCCTATTGCTTACTGTTTTGTGCTTCCTGTTTATTCAGTTGTGAAGGAATTTTGTGCTTTTGTATTACCTGATGTGTCAATATACAAGTAATGGAAATAATTCTGTTTAATTACCAAAACAATCAAGGACACATTGTTTGAAAGACTTTTTATTGCTAAAATTCTCAGTCGTGCTTACCTGCATTCATTATTAGGCAGCATTCTCTTGCATAACAAATATATCTTTTTACAGTGCTCTCTCAGAGGAAGAGAAATCTACATTGCGTGCAGGGCTAATCACCAACTTCAATGAACCAATAAACCAGGTTAGTGAGAAAATGAGTGCCAACTATTCTTTCTTTTCCCTTAGTTTTTGCTTCTTTTCCAAACTAACTTTGTTTCTTGGCGTTAAAAATAAAATCTTATAATGTTCATTTGTGATGTTTATACACATTTCTCTGATGGTTTTTTAATTTTTAGATCCGAGTCTACCTGTTAAGAATTTTGATTAGATTTGGCTGTTAATGATTTAAAACTCAGAAGTCATTTGAAGATAGATATACTTGGATATTTTTTAACTTCTTCAGTTTTTGAGCCAATATTGAAAGCACATCTCTATATATTAATTATAGATGTTAATTTAGCACTCCCATCCCCCCTTCCCCTAAACTACAGGATGGCTTCTGGTTTTTGTCTGTTTCCTTCATCACATTTGAAGTTCTCACTACTCTGTGGGAATTGAATTTTTCTTTCCCTTATAGTGAGATTTTTCTTTTAAGAATAAAATAAGTTTGCTTATGATACAAAAATTATTTTTCCAAGTTACTACTATTTCTTACATTTGATTCATTAATTTGAATATTAAAGCACACTGTATTAGGTGGTGTATCCAATGCAGTTTTATCTAAACCTATTTAAGTGATCTGAGTTTTTTACTGTGCATTTCTTCAACTGAGGGAGATGAGGGAAGATGGAGAGGAACAGAGTTACTTTCCGTGGGGCAGGAGGTGGATGGGGGGTCAGGGTCTTGGGTGATTGAGGGGTAAACCATTGCTTAGGTGTTCTGTCAACCAGAATTTGTGAAACTGATCTGAACAAATATTATGTAAATACCTAATATTGATGTTCATTTCTACTCTGAGGTCATTGGTTCTCAAAGTTTGCATTCTTAGAACTTCCTTATACTGCTAAAGTAAAACACGAAATGGTTATATATGTTGATATTTATTGTATTAGAAATTAAAATTGAGAAATCTAAAAAACTATTATTTTTTAACATAAGTAGAATTTAAAAAAGTGAACAATAGCTATTTCCCCAAACAATAAATATTTAATGAGAAGAGTAACATTGTTTGGCATTTTTGCCTATCTCTTTAGTGTCTGGCTATTTAAAAGAAGACATCTAGATTTTCAAATATATCTGCTATTTACAATGTTGTGATATTATTTTGGCAGAAGCTATGTGATGAAAATCTAGCTTCACACCAGTACGTTATTGGGAAAGGGAGGACCTCACAGAAAGGATCCTAGGCCCCCTAGGGATCCATAGATCACACTTTGAGAACTACTATCTTAAGCAGTTGTTCAGTGAAATCTTACTCATTTTTGTTAAATGTATAATTAACCAAAAAGGTAATTTTCAACTATGAATGCATTCCTTATCTATTGCTTTAATTTCATATGTTTATTTCTGAAGATTAATTCTTTTTCCTTTAGATTGCAACTCAAATTGCCGTGCTGATTGCAAAAGTTGCTCGATTGGACTGTCCTAGACAGTGGCCTGAACTGATTCCCACTCTTATAGAATCTGTCAAAGTACAAGATGATCTTCGACAGCACAGAGCGTTGCTTACCTTTTATCATGTTACCAAGACCCTGGCGTCTAAACGACTGGCTGCTGATAGAAAACTGTTTTATGATGTAAGTGATTTAACAAAGAATTTGATAATGAAAACTGTGCTACTTGTATTAAAAGGTGTGTAATTTTACCTCTAAATATCTTATTGAAGGATTTTTAATTTCTAATTGACCTCAAAAGGTTCATACTAATAGATAACACCCAAAAGGTTTTAAGCTGGTTAGTGATATGACTGGTAAGGTCACTTAGTCGCCAGTGAGGGGGAAAAATTGGTGGAGAACAGTCTGAAGGCAAAGAGACTGGTTTGAGGCTATCTGAAGCAGTTCAGATTCGATGATAAAGCTCTTAAATGAAGCAGCGGTAAAGAGAACATTTAGAAGCATGTAGAGTTGAAATTTAGGAAGTTACAATTGACACGCCTGGGTAATCGGTGGATGTAGGAAGGAGTCTGACACGACTGAGGGTGTCTATAGGTGTTTTAGCACCATTTGTTGAAAAAACTTTACCTTCTCTATTCAGTTGCTTTGGTGCTTTTGTTTGTATTTCACTGTTTTGAACTACCAGAACAGTGATTTTCATATTATTCAACCTAACATTTTGAACTGTACCAGGTAACAGTGGGAGTCTCCAAGTGTTTTTAAGTGTTCTTGCTTACCTTTGGAATCCTCACTTTGAGGATATGGCTTGGGAATTTGCATTTCTGATAGGTTCCCCAGGTGATTATTTTTTTTTTTTTTGCGGTACGCGGGCCTCTCACTGTTGTGGCCCCTCCCGTTGCGGAGCACAGGCTCCGGGTGCGCAGGCTCAGCGGCCATGGCCCATGGGCCCAGCCGCTCTGCGGCATGTGGGATCTTCTCGGACCGGGGCACAAACCCATGTCCCCTGCATCGGCAGGTGGACTCTGAACCGCTGCGCCACCAGGGAAGCCCTCCCCAGGTGATTCTTAATACACCAAAGTTTAAACCAGAACCACATTATGTTCTCTTTATTTTTAACCCAGTAGGTTTAAATAGCCAATTTTCTATTTATCTGAGGATATTGAGTGTAAGAAATTCTTTTTGTTAAAGGTTGCTTTTAAAATCCTTGTCAGTTTTGCTTGATACCTAACAAGGACTAAAGAAATGGACATTTTATCTTCTCAAGTCACTCTATGAATTTCTTGTTGATTTTTCTCACCTTTATCCCCATCTTAGGCCCCTTCAATTTCTTTTATATAGACGTTTTCCAAAATCAAATGTGTAGAAGATTCTGGGTTACAGTTACTCTATAGTGAAGGGTCCCCTTCTATAGAAGTCTTACTTCTTAGTTTGACTTTCTGAAGTTGTACTCTCTTAATGTGTTGCCTCCTTGGTTTTCAGATATAATTTATATCTAGCCTAGTCAGGCTCTACAAATTGTATCTAAACTAGCCTTAGTCTGTATAGCTTGTTTGCGTTAGCTTCCTGTCCACTTCAACTTTCTTGCTTGGTTTTCTTGTAGTGTGAGGCTATTTCCTCTCCATATAAAATGAAATATAGGTCTCCTTAGCGTCCTGTACTTACTTCCAGCAGAGTATTTATTACACTGTACATTGCATTGTAATTACATTATAATTGTTGACTTACCTTTTTGAGATCCACCACACTGAATTTTATGAGGGTGGACTGTAGCTCTTATTGTTATAGTCCTACTATCCAGCCCAGGAGAATGCATATCAGTGGATGGTGCTCAGTAACTGTTAAATGAATAAATGGTAAAAGAAGAGATTTGTTCTTAGATACCTTCTAGATTTCAAAGTGGTATAGTGCAAAACTTCAAAAAGCAGGAGTTTGAGGAGCATATACAAAACTCAAGATACCGGGAAGAAATAATTCAGCTTAGCACCTTTCATTCTGGAATGGAGTATCTGAACCTGGAAACATGGAGCACAGTAGGGACTAGGAGGGGAGTCTTGTCTCATGGGGTTGGGGAACAAGATGTGTACTTTAATTGAAGGTAGCATGTGTGGGAAGATACTATTATAAAGAGCAAGTTTGCTAGTTAATAAAGCAACTCCAATTATTTTGGTAATCTGAAGTGTGGGGAAATCTTCCTTTTAGTAATGTGTTTACTTTATTGTTAAGATGGTCTTCATGTACTAAATGAGTTTCCCACCTAAAATTAAGTGTAAGGTCATAGTTGAGCTAGTTGGTATGGCAAAGTAGTGCAGTGTGCACTTAAAACCCTTCCCTACTGCTCTGCGTGCCCCAACAATTTCTATATCTTGTTTTCCCTCCACGTTAAAATAAGTCTTTTTCAGGGGTGACAAACTACTAAATCAGCAGTGGAGAGAAAATTGCTTTGCAGTTACAAAATTGAGCTTGATTTGACACAAAGAGGATTCATTTTCTAGAAAATCATAAGCTTTTCATACAAACCTGAATATAAAAAAGTTGGCATTAAGTACAGTTAAAATCTAAAGTCTACAAAAGCAAGGGATTTAAGGTACAGATAGTAATTCTAATGTACTTGTAAATGTATTAACCAAATAATACCTTGTAGACATGATGTGTAACCCACAAATGTTTATGCTATGGTAAATGAAGTAATCTGAAACTCAAAAAAGAAGAAAAGATTTTTTGAAAGCAAGTGTATTTCACTTGTGTTTAGAAATATGGGTTAACAAGTATGAGAAGACCTGGTTTCCAGTGAAGAATGTTTCTTTGTACTGAGCAGCTTTGGAATTTTGAGTAAGACATTTAAACTTTATGATTCTTTAAAATTTTCTTTCAATTCTAAAGTTGTGTGATTCTGAGAATTTATAATCTTTATTATTCCAAGTTAATCTATACAAACACCATTAAAGTTTTGAGATGGAAATCTTAGTTATGGTGTAATTTAAATATCAATTTTGCGGGTTTTTTTGTTTTTGTTTTTTTTGCGGTATGCGGGCCTCTCACTGTTGTGGCCTCTCCCGTTGCGGAGCACAGGCTCCGGATGCGCAGGCTCAGTGGCCATGGCTCACGGGCCCAGCCGCTCCGCGGCATGTGGGATCTTCCTGGACTGGGGCACGAATCCATGTCCCCTGCATCAGTAGGTGGACTCTCAACCACTGCGCCACCAGGGAAGCCCCAATTTTGCGTTTTCAATCACTGTTTTTTCTAGAAGCCAAGACCTTTGTACATTTAGTTTTATTTTTTTTGTATTTTCTTAGCATACAGTTAAGTTCTTGACTTACTGACTTTATTGGATACTTTTCTGTGGAATTTTGGCATACAACCAGTTATATCGTTTTCTTAATTAAGAAAATTTCAAATATACTCTAGTTGAGAGAACAATACAACAACTCGCATATATTCTTCACTCATATTTAACAGTTCTTAAGGAGTTGCCACGTTTACTTTTCCTCTTTTCTGGAGCAAATCTTAATGTGTTATTTCATCCAATAATATTTATAGAGTATGAATCTCTAAAAAGGACATTTTCCATAACCAGTTTTTATTATGAATTTTTAAAGTTTGGATGTTAGGAATTAATCTTAAATTCTTCTCCCTGAGAGTAGGTCAGCAGATATTGTTTGCCTGTTGTGTACGAGGGATATCTAAGGTACTGAAGAAGATGAAAGAGACAAATAGTCGTCTCTTGACATTCATGGGGAAAGGCGTAAGACACAAACCCTCAAAGTTCATTTAGTAATTTATTAAAATCTGCCACAGAAGAAAACTAAATACTGTATTACATTGTTATAGTCAAAGCTAACATTTAGGAAAATATAAAAAACTGAAGGGTTTATGATGAATAATGTTCCCACTAACAGCATATGTATTATTTGCATGGTGAAGATAAGAGAAAACTGTGTGGCAAGGTGAAGTCAGGTTGCAATACTACCAAAGAGTCTTCCTGATGAGTTACTGTTTTCTGAATAAACTAACAAAACAGAACCACATAGCTACTTTGAGATGGGTTAGTTAGTATAAGCTCACTCAGCCTCGTAAAAGAGATTTTCATACTTAACTTCTTATAAATTTATAATTTCATGATGTGGTCCTTAGGGAAAATTCCCAAATAGTTGAAGTTATGAATGTTACATTTGAGAATGCCAAGGTGCCACTTATATGGTATAGCTTGAACCTCCAGGAAATTTACAAAATAGTGAAATTTATTTAAAAGATAAATGTGTTTATAAGCAAATCATCAAGTAGGTTAAATTCATTTTGTTTTCAGTTTCGTTTGGGTGATTTTAAATGTCAAGTACTGATTAAATGCTGATTGTAGATCTTGTCTCTTGCTCTGCCAAATTCAAATTGGCTTTTAATCACGTTGTTTAAAGAGTGACTCCTATAATACACAAAGGGTCATCTCTGCTATGAGCCTGTATGGGGACTTAAGAGTGTGTGTGTGTGTGTGTGCGCGCGTGCGTGCATGCGTGTGAGTCTAGGCTTATATAAATATGAGGAAACTTTTGGTGGGAAGTTTTAATGGAGGAGAGAGTCAAGGTGACTAACTTGATCAAAAAAAAAAAAAAAGCTGTGCACTAAACAGAAGAGGAGATTTTGAGTATAGCATGGTGCTTATCCTTTCTGGATGGTTCACAAGGACTCTTGTCTGGGTCCTAGGAAAAGGGGCTCTTGAAGCATTGCCGATTTATGCTTTGTTTTTTGCCCATGTCTATCTGTCTGACAAATATTTGAGTTCCTACTCTGCCAGTCACTGTATTGGATGCCTGAAATGCAGCTGTGAACAAAGGCAGGATCCCAAATGGAGAGGAGGGTAGATTCACTTCCTCCTTCCTCATATTGAGATCATATTCTGTATACCTGAGAGCATTGTCTAGACATCAGTAGCTAAGGACAGCCTTATGGCTGTTGCTAGGATTAGAGGACTTGAGGGATCTGGAAGATGGGCCACAGTGACCTTCCTGGGCCTGAGGTGTACCAGTGGCAAGTTTGAGAACAAAATAAAAATTAGATTTTACTTAAAAAATATGTAGGTAACAGATGTTACAGGTCTTTAGGAATGTCCTTCATTGAAAGCTAATAAATATCAATTGAGAGACATTGGCACTTTGGAAATTGTTTTTGAAACCTTATAATCCACCAAAGCTTCTGGCCTGACACATTTGGGTAGTTTGATATATATGTATGTCATGGTTAAGTGGAAACAAATTTATATTTAAATATTAAGGAAAAAGCTGACTACTACTAAAGTAACTACCTTTTTTTGTTACAAATGTGTGGATGTTTTAAGAGTTACTTGTGAATTTTTTAAACATATAGAAAAATAAAGAAAAACTATTAACTGCCATATACCCATCACCTAGATTTAGCAGTTAACATTTCGCTGTTTTTGCTTTATTGCTTTTTCTAAGATATTTTAAAGTAATTTAAAGATTTCACGATATTTTATTACTAAATACTTGAGTATTCATTTGTAAAAAGATAGATTTATTTTTTTAAAGGTTAAAAGAAAATTTTCCACTGACAGTTTACTGATTTAGTAGACTTTTTTTTTTTTTTTTTTTTTTTGCGGTACTCGGGCCTCTCACTGTTGTGGCCTCTTCCGTTGCAGAGCACAGGCTCCGGACCTGCAGGCTCAGCGGCCATGGCTCATGGGCCCAGCCGCTCCGCGGCATGTGGGATCTTCCCGGACCGGGGCACGAACCCGTGTCCCCTGCATCGGCAGGTGGACTCTCAACCACTGCGCCACCAGGGAAGCCCCTAGTAGACTTTTATTCAACTATTCATGGGTCAGGCAGCATCCAGTCTAGCAGATAGGAGCTCCAAAGAGCTGTACAAGCTGAAAGAGTTTTTTGTACAAAAGTGAGCAGGAACAAGGAAGCTAGACTGGGAATTAGCTGAATAGCTAAATCCAGGGTTATTTTCCTCATATGGAGCAAAGAGAAGTCTTAGAGCTGGGTCAGGTAACTTGTGTTGAGCAGGCAGGCACTGATTGGTTGACCTAGACCTGCCTTTTCTGAGAGAGCCCAGCATAGAACCTTAGTTCTAAGTTTTGGTTTGCTGCTGTGGGGCTTAGCATGAGTGATTCCATCTTGAGCCTAATCTGGTTACTTAGCTTATATAATCATTGAACTTTTATCATACTTGACATACGTAAAAGTAGTGATTTAATATGATGTAATACTTCTAGCCAGTTTTCTACGTTGTTCTTAAATATGTTTACAGGTGGTGTGTTTGAGCCAGAAAAATGAATATGGCAGGTGTATAGCATTTGATCATGTTTCTTAAGTGTCTGTTTTTTTGGCCACACCATGCGGCTTGTGGGATTTTAGTTCCCTGACCAGGGATTGAACCTGCACCCTTGTCAATGAAAGTGCGGAGTCCTAACCAATGGACCGCCAGGGAATTAATTCCTTCTTAGGAGCCTTTTTAAGTTAGAATAGTATTCTCTCTTTTTCTTTTTTTATTGGTGCACCATTGACATGTTGAAACATTTTTTGGTTATCTTTTTTTTTTTTTTTTTAATATTTATTTATTTGGCTGTGTAGGGTCCTAGTTGTGGTGCACGGGCTCTTTGTTGCAGCACATGGGCTTCTCTCTAGTTGTGGCATGTGGGCTCCAGAGCGCCCGGGTTCAGTAGTTGTGGTGCACAGGCTTAGTTGCCCCCGCGGCATGTGGGATCTTAGTACCCTGACCAGGGATTGAACCGGTGTCCCCTGCTTTGCAAGATGGATTCTTAACCACTAGACCACCAGGGAAGTCCCTATCTTGTTGATTAGAGTTAGGTTAAGCAGGTTTTGAAAGCTCCAGTTTGTGGATAATATTCATTGCCCCACTATTAGTGATGAATTACAAGACTTTGATTTAAACATTTTTGGTGCTCACTTTTCTTAAGGGAAAATTGTGAGGACAGTGGTCCTGAGGCTAAAAAAGTTTAAGAATATGTAAAATGCTAAAAGAAATAAAACTTCCTGTAATGTTTTGCCTTTGATATTCAAGGAGTCAAGTCTGTATGCTTCTACAAAGTTGCTAAGCAGTCAGTGGATGGCACTGTTTCTTCTGGTTTAGAAAAAGAAAAGTGCAAGTATTTGGGATTTTCGTGAACTACTACCTAAAATGTTTCATTAAATAATTTATTTTTATATTGTCTAACTGAATATTCCCTACCCCTTCTACATTTTTGAGAATAAAATGTAGAATAAATATTTTTATCCCTCCTATTTTTGCTTTATTATTACTTTCTCTTTTCCAGATGAGCCTTTTGTGACCATGTATCAGTTGGTATTTTCTGGAGCAGATAGAAGCTTGTGGAGGGCTTGTGTTTACAGGATAGTTAGCAGTATTCCGTCCCAAATTCTTGTGGTTTCTTCCTTCTTTGTCTGTCTCCTTCCTTTTACCCTTGGGCTGAAAGTGTAGCGCTATTGCTGCTTCATTCCAGCCATCGCTGTTTGTGCAGAGCCCTTTTGTAGGCTAGCTAAAAAGAATTATGAATTGTGGCATAATAGATGCCTAATGCCTAAACTAGGTGCTTAGCTCCAGAACTGGAGTGTGAAACAAAGAAGAATATTAAAGTTTTTTCATACTGCTGTTTCTTTCTTGATTTCTGTCACAAATGCTATATGTCTACACACTAAAAACAATGACCAAAGCAATAGGGGCTGGATGACTCCAGTCCAGGTTGTGGAATGCCCCATTGCTGGGAAGCCAATTCTGGACTGTAACTAAGTGGTATTATATTCTGCAGCTCTCTTCTGGGGGAGAGAGTTAGGGGTGGGATAGGATACTTTATACCTTATCAGATTCCAGGAGGCCATGAGAAACCATCTAACAGAGGAGATAGGGAGGTGAGCAGGAGATTGGTGTTCTAGCAGTTGCTTCCTCTTGTGTTCCAGGAGGATCACAAGATGTTCTGCCAATACTCGGATTAGCTGAGGTTTAAGCCTTTGCCTCTGTAGATATGTGCAGTTTCCAAGGGGTATGGTGAAGCTGTTTCTCTATACCTGGACACACAGACCATTAAGATTACTGAATTAAAATAACAAGTGGAATTTGCTTTTTCATAGAAATATTATATTTATTGGATTGTGTTTCTGACTGGTTTCTGATGCCTGACCACATTAGTAAATACAGTGTTTAATTAGTTGATATGACATATCTCAAATAAGAAAAAATCATTCTGAAGTGTACTAATGATAACTAGTCATATGCACTTATGTATAATTTTATTTGAAGAAGATTGCCATGTAGGCTCAGGTGGTTTGCTCTTAGACCTTCTGGAAAAAAAATGAAGATACCACTGGAAGGTGGTTCTTAGTGTGAGTCAGGTTTTTAAATACTGGTACATATTAGGCAAGCGGCCTGACAAGTGATGTGGTTTGTTATGTTCTTGGCTTTAAATACCCAAGACCATATGGGTAGAATTGGCAGAACACAGAAATTTAACTCCTTTGTATTCTTAGTATATTGATTTATCTGATAAACTCAGTGACAGTTCTGTTTTTAAAGCTGAGTGTTACAACTATTAGTGGAAGAAAAAAAAGTAAAAATAGGAAATATCAGACTGCAATGCAGGCATTAGGCTAAGCAGTGTTTCAAGAAACTAATATTTGGGGGGGCATGTGTGTGTGTGTTCTTAGCAGCAGCCAATGTAAACTATACTTACTGCTGTGCATTGTGACTAAAAAAAGTTTAAAATGTTGCTGTAAGTGATTCTTGACTATTTTAGTCAAGAATTGAAAATGTGTGCTCAGTTTTAAAACCAAAACGTATTACTACGTAGGTCTAATTGATTACTGAAATCTGTAATAATATTGTGACCAAATTTGTTGATATCTTTGCAGTTAGCTTCTGGAATTTATAGTTTTGCCTGCTCTCTGTGGAATCACCACACAGACACATTCCTTCAACAAGTTTCTTCTGGCAATGAAGCTGCAGTTCTAAGTTCACTAGAACGAACTCTACTGTCATTGAAAGGTACTATTAAACTTGACATGCTTATTTTTGAAACAACATACCTCAGAATAGTGGCCGAATAGTTTATCTGTATGGACTTGCTGTTTCCAGTTGCACTGGTGGAAGAATAAGGCGCTAATAGTTCCCTCAGAGACAAGGGCTCTTGTAGTTTGCTTTTCTTTTGTAAGAATAGCTCTTCCTCTACGCTAATTGATGAGAGCACACATAGTTCAGATGGATAGCTTGAAGTTATATTCACATTACTGGAGTTTCATGGCTCTGAATGCATACCTTTCAAATACTTGCACTTCTTTTTTGCTTCATTTCTCATTCTGGGCTGCTACCATTATTATTGTCATGCCGACTTTCCTAAACTTCTGTCCCCAAGGCTTATTAGTTGAGCTCTATCTCCCAGCTCTCTTTTCCCTGAGAACTCATCTTTCTTGTTTGTACCTTAGGCTCACTTGGATTTTAGAAGGTGCTTGTTGGGATGCTATCTTGGCCTGTGTTTTCCTATGCTTTGTTTATAGGCATTCCCTTAGCATAAATCTCTGTCACCTTCCCTGAGCTGAGCTTATCTTGATGCATGTATTCCGAGGTTCATTTCCTTTCTAAAACATTCACCATCATTTTATTTTCTTTGTCTTCCTTCTGTTCTGGTTGCTGAGGCTCTTTTATCTTGTGTTTCTTAGTTTGAGCTCAAGCAACCTTTATTTCTTTCTTACTGCAGCTCATTTTGCATTCTCTGTTTTATTTGTAAACCCTTTTATCATACTCACCTTAGTACCTTACAATGGCACTACTCCAGTGCATCACTTACAGCGATAAGATAGTGGATGCACAAATCCCAAACTGTCAACACATTTTGGGGAACCTTGTGGACAAATTATTTTAAAGGACTGTTGACATGTAAAATCCAATCCATTGTACAGGTGGTTTTACAAGTGAATGGAGATGGTTTTGCCAACATTCTTGAGGAAGACATTAAAAGGCCTTAGAAATGTTTACACAGAAAGAATTAGAGAAACTGATACAAGATTAGATACATAAAGCGTTGTGTAAGTACTGTATTTAATGATTAAGGAATTTTCATGAATCCTTTTGATTGTAGAGTCTTTTTGTCTCACTGACTTCAAAGCCTAACTCCTGACCCAAATGATGCTGTTCTACTCTACATTAGCCTGCTTTAGGCTTTTCGATATCACAGCATCTCAAGGTCTTAGATACACATTAGCATTTCTAAGGCATCCTGACGTGGAAAAATCTCATAGCATTTTTCTTTAAAATACTTGTTCTGTCAAGCTGTAAATTTCTTTGCTTTTATGACTTAAATACTTAGGACTAGAGCTTTTGTCACATGTAATCTTTGCATTTATACCTGTGTGCATTTAGTATCCTTTAGACAGGCATATGTTCATTACTTCATTCATCATATTTATAGGTAGGTGCTTGGTTCTGGGGAGACAGATATAATAAAATGGTCATACAAGTACATGTAAAATGACATCTGTGACGGGGGGCCTTACAATGTTATGATGATTGATAATAAGGTCAGAAAAGACTTCCCTGAGAAACTGATGTTTGAACTAAAATCATAAAGTATAAATGGAAGTTAACTAGGTGATAAAGGGAGAAAGAAAGCACTGTCCCAGATAGTGTAGACCAAGGTCCTGTGGTGGGAAAGATCTTGTCCAGGGTAAGGGATTCAGCTTGAGCCCTATTTTCTCCTATTATGGTGCAGTAACTTGAGTTGTATATAATTGAGGGTATGAAACTGAAGGTCTTTAGACATTTGCATTCTAAGCCTAATTTTAATACACTGACTTTATTAATTTTTTATTGAAGTTTAATTGATTTACAATGTTGTATTAATTTCTGATGATTCAGAAAAGTGATTCACTTACACACACACACACACACACACACATATACACACATTTTTTTTCATACTCTTTGCCATTATGGTTTATTACAGGATGTTGAATATAGTTCCCTGTGCTATATATATAGTAGGACTTTGTTATTCATCTGTTTTGTATATAGTACTGATAGTATGTTTCTGCTAATCTCAATTCCTAATTCATCCCTCCCCGACCCCCTTCCCTTTTGGTAAGTATAAGTTTGTTTTCTATGTCTGTGGGTCTGTTTCTGTTTTGTAAATAAGTTCATTTGTGTCATATTTTAGATTCCACATGTAAGTGATATCATATGGTATTTGTCTTTCTCTTTCTGACTTCACTTAGTATGATAATCTCTAGGTCCATCCGTGTTGCTGCAAATGACATTATTTCATCCTTTTTTATGGTTGAGTAGTATTCTGTTGTGTGTATATGCCACATCTTCTTTATCCATTCATCTCTCGATGGACATTTAGGTTGTTTCCATGTCTTGGCTATTGTAAATAGTGCTGCTATGAACATTGGGGTGTATGTATCTTTTCGAATTATGGTTTTCTCCACATATATGCCCAGGAAGGGGATTGCTGGATCATATGGCAACTCTAGTTTTTTAAGGAACCTCCATACAGTTCTCCTTAGTGGCTGTACCAATTTACGTTCTCGCCAAAAGCGTAGGGGGGTTCCCTCTTCTTCACACCCACTCCAGCATTTATTACTTGTAGACTTTTTTCAAAAAAATTATTTATTTATTTATGGCTGTGTTGGGTCTTTGTTGCTACACACGGGCTTTCTCTAGTTGCAGCGAGTGGGGGCTACTCTTTGTTGCTGTGCGCGGGCTTCTCATTGCAGTGGCTTTTCGTTGTGGTGCATGGGCTTCAGTAGTTGTGGCACCCAGGCTCAGTAGTTGTGGCTCACAGGCTCTGTAGTTGTGGCTCACAGGCTCTAGAGTGCAGTCTCAGTAGTTGTGGCACACAGGCTTAGTTGCTCTGCGGCATGTGGGATCTTTCCGGACCAGGGATCGAACCTGTGTCCCCTGCATCGGCAGGCGGATTCTTAACCACTGCGCCACCAAGGAAGTCCCTGTAGACTTTTTAATGATGGCCATTTTGACCAGTGTGAGGTGGTGTACCTCATTGTAGTTTTGATTTGCATTTCTCTAATAATTAGCGATGTTGAGCACCTTCTCATGTGCCTATTGGCCATCTGTATGTCTTCTTTGGATAACTGTCTATTTAGGTCTTCTGCCCATTTTTTGATTGGGTTGTTTGTTTTTTGTTATTGAGTCATATGAGCTGTTAGTATATTTTGGAAATTAAGCCCTGGTTGGTTGCATCATTTGCAAACATTTTCTCCCAGTCTGTAGGTTGTCTTTTCATTTTGTTTACGGTTTCCTTTGCTGTGCAAAAACTGTTAAGTTTGATTAGGTCCCATTTGTTTATTTTTGCTTTTATTTCTTTTGCCTTGGGAGGCTGACCTAAGAAAACATTGGTACGCTTTATGTCAGAGAATGTTTTGCCTATGTTCTCTTCTAGGAGTTTTATGGTTCATGTCTTATATTTAACTCTTTAAGTCATTTTGAGTTTATTTCTCTGTATGGTGTGAGGAAATGTTCTAACTTCATTGACTTACACGCGGCTGTCCAGCTTTCCTGACATCACTTGCTAAAGAGACTGTCTTTTCTCCATCGTATATTCTTGCCTCCTTTATTGAAGGTTAATTGACTGTAGGTATGTGGGTTACACTGCCCTTAGACTTCACCTCATGAACACTAAGTCTTTAGTTATATAGAAAGCAATGCTGTCTATAAAGTTGTTTTCTTAAAGTGAAGTGACTTTAAATTTGATAATATAAGGTGGTAGTCTTATGCTGCTATCATGCTTGTTGTTACTGAATTCTGCTAAGTGTTTTACATATATTGTACTATTGAATTCTTTAATAACCCTATGCAGTAGGACTTATAACCACATTTTATAGATGAGGAATGTGAGATCAGAAAAGTTGCCCAAAATAATACAGTTTTAGACATTGGAGCTACGATTTAAGTCTAGATCTGACTTCAAATCTGTTAATCCTGCTTGTCTCCCTGTGTACATTGGTTTACTTGTAAAATGTGATGCTCGCAATTGAGCACTGTAGTTTATTCCAGATTTGGAAATAGAGTTTAATCTTTTTATCCCTTTTTGCAGGTACTATATTTTCATTAATGTAGCCTGAAACTGAATAAACCTTTTCGGTCACTGTTGAGTCATAGTTTCAAGTTTATGGAATAGAGGTAACCTTCTCAACTTAGCCTGTAGGTGTTATTGCAAGTGAGAAGTGCTAACAGTTACGTAAATTGAACTAAATTTTGCAGTATGGTTTTAAAAAACATGAGTAGTTACGATAAGTGAGAAGAGCGTTGCTTCTTAGTCACAATAACTGGGGTTTAGTTCCATCTTTCCCACTTCATAACCAACCAGTGACCAGAAGTTACCTTTCTTTATTAAATGAAAGGATTAAGCTAGATTAACCTCCAGGCTTGATGAGGCTTTGTGATTCTGAGTCTATTATGATTATGATTTTAACAGGAAAAAATATGAAAAAAAAAGATGTAAGTAAAGCTTGATTTTACTTTTCAGTGCTGCGTAAGTTAACTGTTAATGGATTCGTGGAACCTCATAAGAATATGGAGGTGATGGTAAGTGAAAGAAGTCATTTAATTTTTTTAACTTCGGAAAAGTGCTTGGTATTTTCCTGAATGTTACAAAGTTTATTCTTTTTACTTGGCATTCATTTAAAAGTTTTTTATTAAATGACCACCTAGTTTTTTACTATTCTGTATATATTATACTACACTTTTAGACTTGTGGTCTGTTTTTAGACATACAGAAACTATGTTAAAGCAGAAATATTATGTGAAGGAGAGGAAGTAGAACTAGGATGGTTCTCAAGATGCCGTGGTGCATTGAGAGTGTTATTTTGAATTCAGGTGAACTCTTATGAATTTGAGTGCTATGATAACATTACCAGGGTCAGTGTAGATTGATTTATATCCTTGGTATTTTCCTTTGTCTGTTTTTATGTTCTTAAAATGTGTTTTTTTCCCCTTGAATCATAACATTTATGCTCTTTGCATTCAATTAAAAGTTATGTATATAAGAGGGGAAAATTCCATTGATAAGCCCAACAAGTTGTGAAATATATTCATTTTTGGTATCACGTCATCTACATTTTCTATATGCAGAAATATATAGCTGCATAAATTTTATTCCTTAACAAAATGGAATTGTATTATACTTGCTCAGATCTATATTAGTTTTCACAGTGAGTTTAGGTCAGCTAAGATGTTACTCTCTGGATTGTCTTGGGGGCTGCATAGGAATTGTGGAAAGAGTATATTTAATTGGGTCTTTGGGTCTGTCCTAGATTTGACCGGAGTCACAGTTTTGTTTTAAATCTTTACTATATTTTGTATTTCCATAAGATTATGATTGAAATAATGGTTCTATTGTTAAAAGAGTTCAGAAACTGCTAATATACATCATTATAATGTAAAGATGATTTTTTTCTATAAAAGCATTATATGCTTATTTTTTTAAAGGTTAAAAAACTCAGAAAAGGAAACAGGAAATAAATCATTTAAAAACTTACTATCAGAGATATTGCTAACATTTGTTAATTATCCTTTAAGACATCTTATGCATATTCTTTCAGATATACTTTCTTCCTCAATTTTATATGAATGAGACCTACAAGCTGTTTCCTTACTTGGGTCCGTCTTCCTTCCTTCCTTCCTTCCTTCCTTCCTTCCTTCCTTCCTTCCTTCCTTCCTTCCTTCCTTCCTTCCTTCCTCCCTCCCTCCCTTCCTCCCTCCCTCCCTCTCTCCCTCCCTCCCTCCCTTCATCTATTTATTTATTTTTGGCTGTGTTGGGTCTTTGTTGCTGCCCAAGGTCTTTCTTTAGTTGTGGTGAGTGGGGGCTATTCTTAGTTGCGGTATGTGGGCTTCTCATTGTGGTGGCTTCTCTTGTTGCGGAGCATGGGCTCTAGGTGCGCGGGCTTCAGTAGCTGTGGCTCGTGGGCTCTAGAGCGCAGGCTTAGTAGTTGTGGCACACAGGCTTAGTTACTCCGTGGCATGTGGGATCTTCCCGGACCAGGGCTAGAACCTGTGTCCCCTGCATAGGCAAGTGGATTCTTAACCACTGTGCCACCATGGAAGTCCACTTGGCTTTTTCTTAAACTCAGTGTATTAGGGATATTTTTCTCATGTCAGTAATATTGTTATATGTCATGTCTTTAATGATTGTATAGTAAATCCATATGATTGCTGTCGGTGTACAAATTTTTTTAAAAATGATAAAATTAATCATAGGTTTTCTATAATTTACTTGCCCAATTATCTGTTGATGACATGTAGGTTGTTTCCAGTTTTTAATTGTTGATAAATGGTATTGGAATGAACATTTGGGTGCATATGTCATTGTGTACTTTTCTAAGTGATCTTCTAGGATAAATTCTTAGAAATGGAAATGTTGGGTTAAAGTGTATGCACACTGATGATATTGATATATATTAACAAATTGCCTGACGATATATCAAAAACAATCCCAGTTTTAAATACTGATACATTTAAATATCTATATTTATTGCCATGCTGTCAAAGAACATTTTCCAGAAACCAGTTTGACAACTCCCCCTCATTTCCCTCACTAGAGTGTAAGTTTCATGACTGCAGAGACTTTGTTTCATTCACTGTTCACTCCAGAGCTTGGAACAATCTCTGCAGTATAAAAATGTTCAGTAGTTATTTGTTAAATGAATGACTATATGATATGGTAGAAACATGTCAGAAGACTCAGTGATTATCTTGTTATGTAATATTATTCTGAGTACCATAACATTAACTAAAATACTGAATATGTCAGGGTTTTTTTAGTGAAAATGAATTGATTTGAATCATATTTCTGTAAACTAGAATAATAGTTTTCAGTGAATACTATCCCTATTTTGTGAGCCTTTGGCTTTTCCTTGAGAGTCTTTCTTCTGTCTCAGAAATTGTACGTCAGCCTTTACTCAGTTATAAATGCTGTGTTGTGGCATTTAATGTATATTGACTAGTTGTAAAGAGAATAGAATTTTAACAAATTATGGGCAACTTTTCAAATAACATAAAGATCTTTAAAATAACATGGAATTTAAAAGATGCTTAAGAAGCACTATATGATAGTCATGAGATCTGGGTTTCTGGAGGCAGATAAATTTGGATTTGAATCTTGGCTTGGCCTTTTCCTGATAACATGACCTCAGACTATTTACTTACCTTCCTTGATACTGAGTTTCCTTTTTTGTAATACGAGATGAAATAATAGTACATATCCCATTGGATGTTGTGAGGATTAAGGGAGATAATGATTTTTGTAATGAGTTCAGCACCTAATTAAAATGCTCTGTAAATGACCATTTAATGATAATTTTAAGGGGTTCTTACTTTATTATTACATAACAATAGTCAAGTGAATTAGTTGATTTGGATTGCAGATTAGTCGATGGTCTAGTTCTGTAAGTTCCTGATCCTCTTGATGCGCTTAAAATTGATGGCCTTTATAATTTTCTCCTCTCTTTAGAGAACCCTGACTGGTACACAAATTATATTTAAAAGAAAATAGAATAAAATTCCTTCTATCTTGTAGCTACTATATGGGACCATTGAACCCCTGTATAAATTTAACATACATATGGGATCTCGGTGATTTTATTTTTCCTGTTTTGAAACATTCTGCTGTTTCATCATCCTAGGAATTATTTTATTGTTAATTATCATTACTTATTCTCAACTGTGCTTAAAAAGATTGAAATAGTATGAAAATGAAAGAATGATGAGATTGCCAGAGGATGAGGCAATAGTGAAATTTGTTGTTGTCCTGCAGTTTTCTTACAGTGTTGTCTACTGTATTGCATCGTCTTTTAGGAAGGTGTAAAAGACCACAAACACTATCTCTTTACTATTAGCTTTCATTTAACACAGTCGAGAGTTCAGGATTTTTCATTTCCTGCTCGAAATGGCTGAAAAAAGAAAATTAACAGGAAAATGTTTTATAATTTTTACATGAATCTGAAGATGGATGCTCTCAGAGAGACCAGTAGCAGCACTCTAGACCCTAGTGATGATAGTGAAATTGTCTAAGTGAAATTCCAGCCTTTGTGTCTTCAGGTGATGATATCCTAGTTGAATTGTCTCAGGCTCAGGAATTGATGAGTGAACAATATATTTCTATATTTCAAAGAAGAAATAGAGCATTCTGTTCTAGTTAGTCATTCATCAGGAAGGCCTTCATTGTGTAGTATTTTGTGACAAAAACCTGGACCATCTCATTTGCTAGCAGGACACGTGACATCTTTTATGATGTTTATACACCAGAATTTATTGATACAAAGAAGTCTGTGATAATTAAATTCTTAAAAATTTTTAATAAAGTTGTTTTTCACTATTCCTTTATATTTATTTCTGTAAAGTTTTTTAAATTAATTTATTTTATTTATTTTATTTTTGGCTGTGTTGGGTCTTTGTTGCTGTGCGCAGGCTTTTCTCTAGTCGTGGCAGCAGGGGCTACTTCGTTGCGGCGTGCAGGCTTCTCATTGTGGTGGCTTCTCTTGTAGTGTAGCACAGGCTCTAGGTGCGTGGGCTTCAGTAGTTGTGGCTCGCGGGCTCTAGAGCGCAGGCTCAGTAGTTGTGGCACACGGCTTTAGTTGCTCCGCGGCATGTGGGATCCTCCCAGACCAGGGCTCGAACCCGTGTCTCCCCTGCATTGGCAGGCGGATTCTCAACCACCGTGCCACCAGGAAAGCCCTATTTCTGTGAAATTTTCATAATATTTTAAAATATATATTAAAAGGTAAAGGTGTATTGGACCCATATGGTAAATGGTGAGTCTTGCCTTTTCTGGTATCTGAAGGCTAATGTTTTTAATACTTGAGATTGAGAACTCTGCTATAAATAATTGCTACCATTTATTCATATTACGAGTACTTATTATTGCTAAATACCATTCCTGGATTCTGGGATAGAGCAAAATAACAAGGAAAAGTTCTTGGCTCTTAAGGATCTTACATTTTAGAGGGAGGAGACAGATGATAAACAGTATGTCAGGGGGTTATAAGGCTATAAAAAAAATAAAACAGTAAGGAGAATAGAGAATATGTAGTGAAATAGAATGCTTAATAAATAATTTTTTATTTATTGCAAAGTGATTTAGGTTATTGAAATGAGACACTGAGGAGATGAAATAGTTATTTTGTTGTGGAAGACTGAAGACATTTTATAATAATGGAATGATTTTTATCTAATTTTAACTTTTTAATATGATGTGATAAGTATGTTTTAGTTTCCCTGAAAAAGTGTAAGGTAAAATTATAACAATAAATTGAGACTCTTCAAATTTTTTTTTCTTTTCTAGGGTTTTTTACATGGAATATTTGAACGTCTAAAACAATTTCTGGAGTGCAGTAAGTACTTCCATGATAGTAGTTTTTAACTGTAGAATCCTTACTCATTAATAGCTTCCGCTTGGCACTTGCAAATCTGGAGTGGCTAAAATCTTGTTATCTCGGTAATTAATTATCTGAAATTAAATTGGAAGCTCAGCTTTGTCTTCATATACCTGTCTTGTCCTAAGTATTGAGGAAATGTTTTTTAAAAAATAAAATTATTTTGTATCCATTCCTTCCTCTGTATTTCTACTGCTGCTACTACTCCGTTCCATGCAGACATCCACAACGGTAGTATGTTTAGCAGATAATAAGTGTAGACCCTATGTCAAATGCTGTTTAGACTTTTTATTGATTGTTTCTTTTAGTACATTTTATGTATCCGTTTGATATAAATGTTCTTAAATGGTTACATTCATTTTGTAAATCCCTTGTTTATTAACCTTTCTGACTTACCTATAGGACCCTTTCTGATCCACTCTCCCACACGAAAGAATTTAGCATTTGCATTTGTGTTGTATTATACTGGTGGTCTGTTTGTTATCCTTTTCTCTTCCCTATGATTATAAGCACCTTTGCTCAGGATACACACACATAACATACACAGGATACACATGAATGCGTGCACACACACGTATGTATAACCTGTATACGTGTATGTTTTTTATGTGTGAGTGTATTGGGAGACTTACTATCCTGAGAAGATACCTTAGTGTACTCACTTTTAGGGAGTTGCTGATTGTTTTATGTCAGTCATTTTCGGTTTAGTAGAATCATTATTGAGTGTGTTGCCAGGTATTGTTCTGGGTACTGTGCATGTAAAGATGAATAAGACAGCTCATATAATACAGTTTTTTTTTCCCTAAAAATGGTCATTTTCCTCTGGTCATCCCCCTGGGGGAAAAAGAAGGAAGAATAGAAGTCTTTCCAGGAGAAGAGAATGACATAACTGTTGAGACAGAATATGATTAGTATGATTAGGGAGCAAGATAGTTAATGAGCTGATGGACATTATTCTGAATGTACAGAAATTAATTATACCAGGGAAATTATCAGAAGAAAATTGTTAGACGATATAGGAAAAATAATGATTATGTTAATCTTTGAATTCTGTGTTTTTACTTATGTTGCTTGATAGGTATTTCAGATATAACTAGTTTAGATTTTGAAACTGTGATTCCTGATTTTATGGATAAAATTGCTATCCTTTTACTGTGAAATGGGCTCAGTTTGTATTTTAGGATTAATTTTATGAAATATGGCACTGAAGTTTACTGTGTCAAGTACAAGTCTTGGTATTGCTTTTTAAAAACTTAATTTTTATTGTTTAGAGTTGGGAATACACACTAGTGATGCAAAATGTGCAAAAATGCACATAATGCAAAATGTGCAAAAATAAATCTGAGCAGTATTTTTGTAAAAAGTTTTGTCATTGTCTTGGTTGTGAATTTCTAGAATATTATAAATTTTTTACTAATATTTGAAATGTATTTCTAACAGGTAGAAGTATAGGTACAGATAATATATGTAGAGATAGACTGGAAAAGACCATCATTCTTTTTACTAAAGTGGTAAGTTTTTTTTTTATCTTAAGTATGTTTTCTCAAATGAAATGTACATACTCAAATTTAGGAAGGAAAATGATTTTTTAATAAGCATACACTTTCACTTTAGTGTTAAGGTAACTTATTTTCTTACTGTGTATAAGAAAGCTAAAAAACCCCAAAACCCTTGTATCTTGAAGTCTTTAGAATGCATATAAAAATTAAATTTATATACCATATATCATAGTGTATGTCACCTGGATGTAAAAAAAAAATCAGTCCTAATAAATATTAGAGAAGTTGATTCCCATAAGGCTCATTATTCTCAAACCCACTGGAAAAAGCAGAGATAAAGAAGACAGCAATGCAGTTCAGCAGAAAGCAGCTAAGATGTCGCAGTAGATAATACTAGGAAATCATTATATTCATAATGACAGATTATCATCATTAATATCAAATATCTTTTGAATATAATTATATGGGTGCATTGTACTAGGCAGTGTGTATGTATTTCTGATGAAATTAAGTTTTATAAAAAATATTAATTTTTACAAAGTTTTGGTCTTGGAGGTTGGGAAACGTACAAAGAATTGGGTATAGCAGTGAGGAAGACCTGGTTGGAGGACTGCACAGCCCTAAAACAGGTGTTTGAAGATAGGTGGCAATATCTAAATCTGTAGCATATTTCCCCCTTTTCATTGAAGGATCATTAATAGGGTTGAGGTTGTCTGTTCCCTGATGGGGCCAGTGGAGCAAAGGAGTAGAAATGAGCTGTTCTTATTTTTTGTGGTTGGGTAGCAGTTACTTTCAGTTTCAGTTGTCTTCATTTCCAACTCACTTTCAGTTTCTGTCTTCATTTACAACTCTCATGGTCCAAAGAGCCTCAGCAGCAAAGCCCACCTCATCCAAGATCCAGATAAAATTGACTTAGATCCTTTAAGTTAAAAACAAAAAACACATAGCAAAGTAAAACAAAATGATGTGGTTAGGCAGTGGGACTACACAGTGTGAGTATATAATTTATGAAATTCATATTTATGGTCTTATGACTTTATTAAAGCTTTTTAAATTGGAACATTTAAAGTATGCCTCCAAATAGAACTGAGTAACTTTGAATCACATGAGGTTATCATTCAGCTTCAGCAATTATCAAAATAAGGTCATGGTCAATTCTGTTTTTACCTGTATGCTGCTTCTCTTTCCTTTCTGTTTGTTTTAAAGCAAAGCCCAGATATCACATAGTATTATCTATAAATATTTGAATATGTGTCTTTAAGTGAGGAAGGATTTTAAAAAAACATATAATCTAACAATATTATCACATTTAAAAAGTAGGAATGACTTCTTAATATCATCTAAATATTTAGTCAGTTTTCAGATTTCTCTCATAAATTTTTTATAGTTTTTTTTTTTTTGAATAAGGATTCAGTAGTGTTGGTTCTCTTTATGTCTTTTTTTTCTTTCTTTCTTGTTACTTATTTGTTGAGATAACAGATCATTTCCTGTAGAGTTTTCCATGTTGTGGATTTGGCTGCCTACATCCTGATGTGTTATTTAACATATTTCTTTGTCTCTATACCCCTCCTACTCCCATATTTATTATAAATTTCTAGTTAGATACAGAGGCTTGATCACATTCAGGCCTTTTCTTTTTTTGGGAGGAGGATGGCAGTGACAAGAATACTTTACAGGTGATGCTGTGTATTTCCTATTGTATCACATCAGGAAATGCACAGTGTCTGGTTGTCTAAAATTGATGAGTGAGCTATTGTAAAGTTCTTCAGTAGCCTTTCCCTTATTTAGCAGCCATTGATGATCATAACTTAGATCTGTTGTTTGATTAGGGGTTACAAAATGATGGCAATGTAACTCTATTATTCCTTTTGAATTTATTAGCTGGAATTCTTCTATAAGGAAGAAATCTGTCTCATCAACTGTTTGATACATTGAAATACAGTTGATGCAGGATAGTTTTTTGATTCTTTGCCTTTATCTATTACTTTTTTAAAAGCCTATCTTTTGTATACTTGTACTTTTTGTATCACATTTGCCCATTGATATCAAATTAAGTATGAAGTAAGTTTATTTTGAACCTTGTACTAGAAATAATAGAGAGTTCAGGTAATGAGATATAATCTGATTTAATCCACTGTTGTATGATGTATCCCAGGAAGTATATTACATGTCTATTACATGTGAAACTGCATATACATATATACATGGACTTCCCACCAAGGTTCAAAACTTGCTAAGTGTTTATTACCAAAGTTATGAGATATACCTATGAATGATTATATTTCCTATGTGAATTTGATACATTTTAATTTTTATTTCTTTATAGCTTTTGGACTTCTTGGATCAGCATCCCTTTTCATTTACTCCTCTAATTCAGAGATCACTGGAATTTTCTGTAAGCTATGTGTTTACAGAAGTTGGTGAAGGAGTTACATTTGAACGATTCATTGTCCAGTGCATGAATCTTATTAAGATGATTGTCAAAAATTATGCTTATAAGCCATCCAAAAACTTTGAAGGTAATGCTTTACTGGTAGTTTTATTTTGTTCACTTCCTTATTTTAATCTAAGCATGAAGCAATTGCTATTTTTATGTAAGTTTTTTGAAATTCATTTATTTAAGTCTGAAAAATAAAATATTGCTGGGACATGAAATAGAGATAAGGATTTGAGCCTTTAATATGTGAATGCCAGCTTTTAGAAACCATACAGTGCATTTAGTAAACTTTCTTTTGCAACACAGTAGAAGATCAGTTGAAGCCCTCCGGTAACCACTGCAGCTCATTTGTAGGCTGTATTTATTTGTACAATTAAAACTTTTCTCTGACCTTGTATAAAGTGATGTTGCTTCTAGACAGATTAAATTGTTTGTTGTATTACAGTTGACCCTCCAACAATGAGGAGGTTAATCTGAGTATAACTTATAGTTGGCCATCTGTATTTGCGGTTCCTATGCATCTGAGGATTCAACCAACCACGGACCATGTAGTACTGTAGTATTTACTGTTGAAATATCTGAGTGTAAATGGCCTCGCAAAGTTCAAGGGTAAACTGTATTTGGAATTCATTCATGTACATGTATATCGGGATGAATGAGAAAGTCTTGTAGGACAGAGAGAGAGATACATAAGTAACTCACTTCAATGTGGTGTGATAATATAGCATGGAAATGTACAAGCTATAGTGGTAAGACGAAGCAAGACTGATGTGTGTGTGGTATGAATAAAGGCAAGAGCATCTTTGAGATTTGTCCATAATATAAATGAAAATTTATACACCACTATATAGGAGGTATTTTTTAATTTAAGTTACATAATCCAACTTGGGTAGAATGTCTGTACAATTGACTTGGAAATTTTATTTTTCTAGATAGCAGCCCTGAAACTCTTGAAGCTCATAAGATTAAGATGGCATTCTTCACATATCCCACTTTGACAGAGATATGTAGAAGATTAGTCTCTCATTATTTTCTGTTAACTGAAGAAGAACTGACAATGTGGGAAGAAGACCCAGAAGGCTTTAGTAAGTATCCGTTTTTCAGTCTTTGCATGGTTCTTTTCCCCCTTCCATCAATAGATATCATTTGTTTGAATGACAGGTATAATAACACTGTATTTTAATGTAGTACTTTTGTTCTGAGAATCTTGGTTTTTAAAAGTTAGCTTATTATTCTCTCTTTATTAGCCATTAGTACAAATTGAGAAGGAGAAAATGAATGCATGTTCAAGTATATAAAATTTTTTCCAAAAACATAAAATTTTTTAGATGTTATGAATATATCCTGTAGTTTAAAACAAAAATATAAAATTAACTGTCTTTCTCTATTATCTTTGTGGTTCATTCTGTATTATTTTTTATTTGTAGAAATTTTTACTTCAGAACGAAGTTTGGAGATGAAAATTTCTGAATTGCCGAATGGATTACCTATTTAAGTTTTAATTTAAAATTAATTTTTTGATGATTAAAATGTTTTTATAGGAGTTCTTTTTATGTATATGAATTTTAGTACTAGATAGAATATCAGGTCCTTTGCTACAGAAAATCAAGGACTTGTGTACCTGATAAAGTACCTGTGTGTGAATAAAGTGTTCGTGTGTGAATTGCTTCAGCCATGGTCAGACATAGGCTAGATTTTAACCTCTACTCATCCCTTTGGCTGGGTGCCTTTGTGTAGTTATATACGTGTTTCCAATATTTTTAGAACACCTTAAACATTTTTGTAAGACTTATCTTCTTTCTCTTTTTCATTTAAAAATATTTTAATCCATTTAGAAAATACAGCACTACACTGTATAATGCATATTTTGTTTTTGCTTTTTCTCTTAAAGTCTTATGCTTCTTATTGCTTTTTTTAATGCAGTAATATAATATTATAAGATGAAACACTGAATCCCTAGAGTTTTAAAAGTCCCTGAAGTATTTTACTTTAAATATAGGAAATTTATGGAAAATGACTAATCATTTGAACTTGTAAAACATCATTATTGTATGAAATGATTCTCAGGATTGTAATGATAGTGTATCAGGTGATGTCACATACTCTGGGAGTGACAAGTACTTTGAGCTTTCCTCCATACAGAGTTCTTAATGAAAGTAAGAATCCTTATGGATATGAGCACTTGATAGATGACTATGATGTACACAGATACGATCTGTAGGTTATAGTAAAGAAATCTTTGTAAGGCCTTGTGTTCCCAAGCATGTGCTCTCAGTGTTATTTTAAAGCAGTTCACAGCTATATTATATTGATATTATTTAAAGTCTTTGTTTTCCAAACTGAGATTTTGGAAACATCATTATTGCATTTGTGGAGAGCATCATTTGTTATATTTTTAATTGCAGCAGTGGAAGAAACAGGAGGAGATTCTTGGAAATACAGTTTGAGGGTGAGTATTGATTGAAAGAAAAATTGATAGGGAAAAGTTTAATGCTTCTATAACTCTTAGTAGAGAATGATACTCTATTGAAGATTTCAAGCATTAAGTCAGACAGGGAACATTTATTCATAATTGCAAGAGTCCATATTTGAGAGGAAAGTACTTAATTAAATTATGAACTTAGATCTGAAATTTTTGTTTAAGTTGGAGCTTTGCAAACTGAATTTTTCTTCATTTTACAAATTGATTGGGAAATAACTGTCATTGCAGAAGTAGGAAATGTTTTTGCAGTGAAAGCTACCTTTTTTTGGCTAGAATGATTTTTTTCCTCCTAAGTATTTCAGTAATTATAAAGCTCCTTTTGATACATTATTTCTCTTACTAGCTAATATGATTCTCAGAGACCAGCCCATTGCTTTTAGTTATAGAATGCTTTTTAAATATACATTTATTGATAAGGGCAACATTTGAGGAAGATTTATCAAATGTGGTCTTTGAACTATTCTTTTTGTTGTGTTTACATAATTTACGTAATTTGCCATTATTTTCCTAAGTGTGTTACAGTTTTTAGTTTCATAAGCTTCCATAGAAAATATTAGTGCTTAAAAGTTTTTTTTTGTTTGTTTGTTTTTTGCGGTACGTGGGCCTTTCACTGTTGTGGCCTCTCCCATTGCGGAGCACAGGCTCCGGATGCGCAGGCTCAGCAGCCATGGCTTACGGGCCCAGCCGCTCCGCAGCATGTGGGATCTTCCCGGACCGGGCATGAACCCGTGTCCCCTGCATCGGCAGGCGGACTCTCAACCACTGCGCCACCAGGGAATCCCACTTAAAAGTTTTTTTAAAAAATTTTGTTGCTTTAAGTTTTTAAAACTTTCTCTTATGGAAAATGTTAAACATATTAAAAAATAGAATAATATCATGAACTCTTCTGTATTCGAAACCTATTTTATCAGTTATCAACTCATGGCTAGTCTTGTTTCATAGAAGCACTCTTTTACAAACCACTTAGATTATTTTGAAGTAAATATCTGAGATGACCTGTCATTTCATCTGTACATATTTCAGTCTGTATATCTGTAAGATTCCTTTTTAAACATAAAGCACAATACCTTCAACATTTAATTATACTTTATATTATGAAACATCTAGTGATTCAGTACTTTTAAGAATGAAAATGAATCATTCTTTTTATTTGTGATTTCTTTTTGTGTCTGTTAAAGGAAGAACAACTCTGGTGAATTGAATTCATGAATTGCTGTTGTTACTTAAGTCATTGCCAAGAAAATATACAGTTTTTAACATTAATTCCTGGACAGTCATTTATAATTCTGTAAATGAATGTGACTCCAGATTGCTTTCTAGATTTAAAGAATTATTAATTAAACATGTAAATTTCTCCTCTTCACAGTTTGGCGTTTTGGAATGCATAATGCCAAATGATTGAAATAGTGAAATAAACATTCCATGTTAATAATTAAATTATTAAATTTGATTTTATTTCTGACTGTGTTTACAAAAAACAGCAATAAACTTTTTTTCAAAAAACATCAAGAATTGGAAACATAGAGTTTTAAGAATGAGTATTCTTTGCTTTAATGTAGAATTAATCAATGCAGTATACCATTGTTTTCATTAGAAATTTTTTTCCCCCAACAGCCATGCACTGAAGTATTATTTATAGATATATTCCATGAATATAACCAGACTCTTACTCCTGTACTTTTAGAAATGATGCAAACACTTCAAGGTGAGGTATATTTTGTGATACTTTGATTTATCTTTTAATTAGTGTTCAGTAAAATATTTTGAGTGCCTACTATGTGCAGTGCAGTGTTTCCTAGATCATATACTAGACATGAATTTGAGAAAGACAGAATGTGTGCTTTTCTGAAAGAGTGGCCTTCAAGATAGAAAACAAGGATGGGCAATTCACAAATGAGATAGGCCTTGAATGTGGTAATTAGATTTTGCTGTGGTAAGCATACTAGCAGCATAAACAAAATAGCAGTCAAGTATATTGGTTGGAGAAATAGTCTATTTGGAGCATGCTGTAGGAAGTAGTGGGAGAAGAAGTTAAAATAATAAATGTTATTAGCCTTAGAATAGTGGCAGTGGGAATGGAAAGAAGGTAATGGATTTAAGAGAAAATGATGAAGTGAAATTTTTAGCGCTTGATGATTGTACTTTGTACACAAGTAATTAAATTTTTTAAGTGTCACAGGTGATTTATCATTTTTTTAGTTATTTTTATTATCAGAGAGTAGTTGATTTACAATGGTATGTTAGTTTCTGCTGTACAGCAAAGTGAATCAGTTATACATATGTCCACTCTTTTCTGGATTCTATTCCCATATAGGTCATTAGAGTATTGAGTAGAGTTCCCTGTGCTACACAGTAGGTTCTTATTAGTTAGCTATTTTATGTATAGTTGTGTGTGTATGTCAGTCCTAATCTCCCAATTTATCCTTACCCCACCCCCCTTTCCCCCTTGGTAACCATAAGTTTGTTTTCTACATCTGTGACTCTACTTCTGTTTTGTAAATAGATTCATTTGTAAAAAGTGATTTATCACTGACTATTCTTCTATACTATAAATTTCAGAGAGGAGGCCATGAACACATCTGTGTTGTTCACACCTTGTTCCCAGCGGCTAGCACACTCAGTAACTGTTGATTGACTTTTGGCAATTAACTGACTGCTGGGCAAGGGAAAGCTATCAAAGACTATCCTGAACTTTAGAGTCTTAAACAGGTTACTTGATTGGTTTGGGCAGGAGTCACATTATAAGGGTTCAAGTATTGAGTAGGTAGTAATGTAAGGAAATAACAGCAAGAGAATCTCCTGTAGAGAAGGAGATTCCTGATCTTGTTTGTAGTATTATAAAGGGTAGCTCACTTTTTAGGCTTTTGTTTTCTCAAAAATTTAATAGAGTATTCCTGCTTAAGTTATAAACCAAGGGAAGAAATGAGCTATCAATCAAGTTTTTTGTGTTCGTTTTTAAGGATAATTTGAATAATAATTGTATTTTCAGTTTTTCTTGAACCACTGTAGGAAAGTGGGTAAGCTAATTAGGTTACACTGTGGTAAGCTGCTCTATGGGGTGGTAAGGTTTTCAGTAATTTCAGTTTAGTTATTTTCTTTCTAGTTTTGGAGCGATTTGCTTATTTGGGGCTGTACTTAACTCTAGTATTTGGACTAGTGAGCTTAAGAAATCATATTTAGCAGCAGAAAGGTGCTTTGATAAACTTGCTAGAAAACTTTCTATTCTAAAGAAATATACTAACTAAGTAAACTGTATTTTTTCCTGTCTTAACCATGGTAGTCTCCTTTCTGGAGAGTAGTGCAGAGACTGCCGGCTTTTATTCTGAAGTTTTCACATTATGTAATGGCTCTCGTTTTTCTGTTTGTACTTTGCATTTTGTTGTTAACCCTTTAATGTATTGTCATAACCTGGTTTATTTTTTATGTTTAGAACTTCTTGTGTGAATTGCCCATACTTGTTCTTTTTTTTTTTCTATTGTGGGATTCATCTTTTTATTCTTTCTAAGAATTATCTCTTATAATCAGGGTACAATACAATAGTTAGCAATTTGGCATACATTTTTCTAGAACGCTGCTTGACATAACATTTTCCATATATGTTATAATGATTTTTTAAAATTGTAATATAGCTTTACATGTTGTATCTGTGTTCTCTAACGGTGATGGTAACAAAACTTAAACTTTCTCTTTACACCTACATGTAATATCACAAAATATATTGTACTTAATGAATTGAGAAACTAACAAATTGAATTTAAATATCTTTTAAAAACTAGTTTTATTTACGTTTGCTGATACTTATTTTTTCAGGGCCCACTAACGTGGAAGATATGAATGCACTGTTAATCAAAGATGCTGGTATGTTAAACGAAAATGATTTAGAAACATTTCTTCAGAAGATGATGTGTCTCTTTTGTGGCAGGTGTTATGCTGGGAGAGTTGGGATGCAAAGATACCTTAAATTTAGGAGCTGCCTGGTGGTGGAGATAGCCAAGTAAACAGACAGTTGATTATAACATAGTATCAGTTGATTAATGCTACAATAGGTGGTAATTATGTAGTACTGTGGAAAACTACAAGGTAGTTTTGGTGTACCCAGGGAAAGGCTCCTAAAGAAGTGTTCTGTGCGAACACAGGATAAGTGAGAGTTAATAAGGGGGAGGGGGCGGTTCCAGGCAGAAGGAGCAGTAGGGACAGAAACTTGAAGGGAAGAGGAACAAGTCCAGTTAAGTTTTGAACTGGGTGTATTTTTGTTTAATTGGAACATGGAATTTAATGGGTTGTGGTGAGAGAAGAGGCTGGAAAGAGGATAATTAGGGACCCCATAGCATAAAATATTGCATCTATTTGGAAGCAGATGTTGTTTTTATAATTTGACTTGAATATTTTTAAATGAATGTAATTTTCTGTTTGAAAGCACTGAGTATTTAAGAAAAACATAAAGTAACTTAAATAATGTTTCTAAAATGTCTGTTTAAATAATTTCCCAGATGAACATATTGTAGATTTCTCTCTATTAACATATTACATATTTCAAAGTAGTCCTTAAGGCTTATTTTCTTGCATAAGGACAATTAGCATTTTGCCCAGTATCTGAAATTAAATTTTTTCTTCTTAGTGTATAATGCTGTTGGATTAGCGGCTTATGAGCTGTTTGACAGTGTTGATTTTGATCAGTGGTTTAAAAACCAGCTTCTTCCAGAATTACAAGTCATTCACAATAGGCAAGTATAAAACTCTGTGTTTGTTATATACTTATTTCATCTTATTGATTTTCTAATGAAGACAAGAAAGCATGAAAATTGCTTAAAATTTTAAAAAAGTCATAGTCTGACTTAGCTGATAGTGTCCAGTGTAGAAAGGAATAAGACTTGTGAATCTTATAACTGAAAAATAAGCAAAATCGTTTCTTGTTATTTTACTTCAAATGTGAATTGTGACATGTATGAAGTATTTGATGTTACATAAGCTAGTTTGCAGGAGGAAATTTTTGTTTTTTAGTTTTGTTTTGTTTTGTTTAATTTATTTTTTATACAGCAGGTTCTTATTACTTATCTATTTTATACATATTAGTGTATACATGTCAATCCCAGTCTCCCAGTTCATCCTACCACCACCCCCTTGCCCCCCACCCCCGCTTTCCCCCCTTGGTGTCCATACGTTTGTTCTCTACATCTGTGTCTCTATTTCTGCCTTGGAAACCAATTCATCTGTACCATTTTTATAGATTCCACACATATGCGTTAATATACGATATTTGTTTTTCTCTTTCTGACTGACTTCACTCTGTATGACAGTCTCTAGATCCATCCACGTCTCTACAAATGACCCCATTTCGTTCCTTTTTATGGCTGAGTAATATTCCATTGTATATATGTACCACAGCTTCTTTATCCATTTGTCCGTTGATGGGCATTTAGGTTGCTTCCATGACCTGGCTATTGTAAATAGTGCTGCAGTGAACACTGGGGTGCATGTGTCTTTTTGAATTATGGTTTTCTCCAGCTGTATGCCCAGTAATGGGATTTGCAGGAGGAAATTTTATGCAGAGGTAACAGAAGATGGAGATCTCTGAATTCTAGAAAGAAATTGTATACAAAAGGAAGCCAATTGGAGACTTAATAGAGGCTAGGCCTGATGCCAGAAGTAGCCTAACCAAAGTAACATCCATCAAAGGTGACTGCCTTGGGATCACACGGAGAGAGCATACTGCAAGTCTTTGGGGAGAAGGAGTTGCAGAGACACCATGGCAAAAAGTATTTGGACACACATTAGGCTTGTATTGAGGTGCCTAATTCAGTAGTACAGATCTATCTGACATTTAGTAGGGTTTTTGCCCAATTCTTCTGTTGCATATACATTTAAATACTTGCCTAATTATTTTAATTTTAGGTACTGAATGAGTAAAATGGAAGGGAGAGGGTCTTTCATAATTTTTAAAATTTTTCTTCATTTAAAATTAGACACCTAAAAAAAATTCCAAGATACTTTTTTCTTGTTTTGAATCGTGCAGTTCTAGTGATTTATTTCTGTAGATGTGGTACTTGTCAGGATGCCTAGCATATAGTCATAGATCAGTTAACATATCTTGACTACTTTAATAAATGAATAGAAAACTATCTATATATGGATCATTTTATAAATATTTAGAGCCATAGAATTGTAGAGCTGGAGACACTTTAAAAGTAATTTTGACCATTAAGTAGCTATCCATTCAGTTATTCAGTCATTTATTCAATCAAATATTTTCAGCACTGGAATTTGCTGTGTCCTGTAGAGGCAGTGGTGAATAAGATGGGCTTCAATTCTGCCCTCAGAGAGCTAGTGAGCCTCTGTTGGAGAGAAAGCCTTTAGTAGGGAGACACGTGCACTTTGCTTGTCCTTAAACCCTTATAGGCTGTTTAGTCTAGACTGATCAACCATGTATTAATTACATGTTGAAATGATAATATTTTGGATATATTGCAATAAATAAAAATATTAAATTTTCACATGTATCTTTACTTATTTTAATGTGGGTACTAACAAATTTAAAATTGCATATTTGGCTTGCATTATATTTCTTTTGGACAGAACTGAACTAGACCAGTATTTCTCAAACTTTAATGTGCATATGAATCACCTGGTGATCTTGTTAAAATGCAGGTTCTGGTTTAGTTTATCAGTCTGGGTCAGATTGTGTGATTCTGTCACACTTCCAGATAATGATACTGCGGTCCAGGAACCACACTTTGAGGAACAAACTGACTCCTATTCTTAACTTTGCCCAGAAGTGAAGGTCATCTTGGAATTTGAACCTTTCTGAGCTTCATTCTCTTTGTCGAGAACAGAATGTTGAATGTGGTAATCCCAGAGATCTCAATCCAAAATTAAAGACTCTGTGGTTCCTTCCTTTACTCTACACAAGTCTTGTTTACTTCCACCTCTGGGACTTTGTTCAAATTGCCCCTGTCCCCTGAAGTGGCGTCTTTTCAGTTTTTTGCCCCAAATGCTATTTATCTTAAAGACTGTTCAAATCCCATCTCCTTCTGCCTGCTCTTCTCTCTTTCGTTTCTGCAATCCTAGTATATAGGTTTGTAGTCTTTAATTCTTTTAGGTATGTTAAACATTTTGAAAGCAGGGAATACACTTCTTTTGGAACTTAGTGAATAATTCTTTTTACATGTTTAATCATATAAGATTATAATTTTCTAAAAAATATGGTATATTCATTAGTTTGCTACATTTTCACCCAGAAATAAATATCATCTTGCCACTAAAATAAATATAATATCAAGAAGAGACTTTGTGGGTGGAATTCTTGGACACAAGTGATTTTTCTCTTTGCCTAAAGAACCTTCCTTTTCTTTAGCAAAGATGGCCATAGAGAAACAAGTATATGTACATGTTACTGTAAATGTTTTATAACTTAAAAAATACAAATCATTATTTTGGTAATCTGAGTCACAATTTGTAATTGGGCACCTTTTACAAAATTAGAAACTTTAGCTGAAATCAGTATAAATTTATATGCATATTTTATATGTCTAGAGATTTCTCACAGTGTTCTGAAAATAATCTTTTATGAGATTAACAGAATTGGAATTGGAAAATTCCTTTATTATTACTTTTTGGGGCCTGTCCAGCCTTAGGGTTTGGAACATTTGCTAGTTATACCTATTTAGATTAACTTTTTTTGGTTACTTTAAGGAACAGAAGTGGACTTGGTTTTTATGTACATAACTATGTTGTAATTCTTTAATACAAAATAATCAGATTTACAATATATCTGCCTAAGAATTTTCAGTTTTTCAAATCAGAACTTTGTTAGTATTTATACTGTGGTACATTTAAAAGTGCTTTTAAACTTTTATATAAAAATGCATATTGTTTTCTTACTACATTTTAGATTTAAACGATGGAATATACTAAGTGAAATAGGCTTCTTAAAATATGTAACCTTTTAATTTCATGATTTTCCCTATCTAGGTATAAGCCATTGCGACGCAGGGTGATTTGGCTCATTGGTCAGTGGATTTCTGTGAAATTCAAGTCTGACTTAAGACCCATGTTATATGAGGCAATTTGTAACTTGCTTCAGGATCAAGACTTAGTGGTATGTTGCTTAAAGGTTTTAAAAGAGTTATTTTTATAAGTTTAACGTATGTTAAAGTTCAAATTCAGAAGTGGTTTATATCTTTCTTTAGAATGTTGGTGGCCTTTCAGTGCTGTAGTTATTCCTTGGTGAGTAGTTTGATTTGAGGGAAAAAAGTCCTTTGATTATTTTTTGCCCTTCTCATCACTAGTAAATTAAAAAAAATTTAACCAAACTCTACTAATCTAAAATTATAATTTTTTAATAAGAATAAAAGAAGGCAGTTTTTAAAAAATCCTTTTATAGCTTTACGTGTCCTTTTTCTTATTCAGAATAGAATTTGTCATTTTTACATTTAAGATAACACCATAATCTGTTTCACCCTTGCTATTGATTTTTTCTTTGTCTCTCAGTTTTGGGGTTTGTTTGTTTGCCTTTGGAATTGTTTATTTTAGGACTTTATGTATAGTGTTCACATAATATTCTTGATTTTGTGTTACTGAAAACTTGATAATGACGTCTTTGTTGCTTCTTTTGTTCCCCTTCAAGGCAAGTAGATTTGCTGCTTTATTGTATGTCATTTACTCAGAGGGTTTTTTTTAAAAATATTTATTTATTTATTTGGTTGCATCAGGTCTTAGTTGCATCAGGCAGGCTCCTTAGTTGTGGCATTGGAACTCTTAGTTACAGCATGAATGTGGAATCTAGTTCCCTGACCAGGGATCGAACCCAGGCCCCCTGCATTGGGAGCGTGGAGTCTTATCCACTGTGCCACCAGGAAGTCCCCAAAGAGGTTTTTTTTTTTTTGTGGTACGCAGACCTCTCACTGTTGTGGCCTCTCCCATTGCGGAGCACAGGCTTCGGACACGCAGGCTCCGCAGCCATGGCTCACAGGCCCAGCCGTTCCACGGCATGTGGGATCTTCCCATACCGGGGCACGAACCCGTGTCCCCTGCATCAGCAGGCGGACTCTCAACCACTGCGCCACCAGGGAAGCCCGCCAAAGAGGTTTTTGAAAAGAAGTTCAGCATAGTGTGGAATAGTATCCTCCCCCCACCCCACCCCCACCGTTGGTGCTTTATTTTATCCCTGAGTAAATATATTCATGACTTACTGTACATTTTCTTTGTCTTGTGCTTAGGTTTGACTCCAGCATAGTCTTTAAAAAGTGAATCTGGTTGATTTTTTTTCTGAGCTTCAAATTATTTTTAGATAAAATTAAATGATTCCACCCCCCCTGCCCAAATTTTGCTAAGATCTTGTTTAATCATTTCTCAATATACCACCTTCTAAAAAAATTTCGAACCTACCCAATTATCCTGTTTTTCAGCAAAGGCTTGGGTCATACTTTTCTTGTTTTCACATGTGTGCCATGATAATATAAACTACTTTTAATGTTCAACAAAGGAAAACATAATTAGAGAAATTACAAAATTAAGAAAACATTATAATTGCAGAAGCAGTGATACATTCTAAAAGCAAATAGAACTGATTTTTGGATTTTCTACTTAAATGTTACCTACTTTGTGTAAATAATTGAGAATTTAAATATCATTCTGTAATTATTAAATAGTTTAAGCATCCCATGCTTAAACAAGAGAATCCAGTTTTATTTTACCATGTTTAAATTCTTAGAAGTTTGTTAATATAATAAAACTTAGCTGTTTCTAAGAATACTATTTGCTGGAATTAATTTACTTTTGTAATACCTTTAGAATAAAGCATTTGTAAGATTTAAGTTTTGTTTTCCTAGTTGGAAATATTATTTGCTGTTCTATCAGTGGTATCAGAGAGAAGACATTAAATGCTTCATGAAAGTGTTACAGAAGATTTAAATTTCAGGTCAGTTTTCTGTGGGAAAGAGAAATTTCTTGGATCTTATATTCTTTTTTTAATGAGTCTATTAGGAGAGAAGTGAAGAGAAAATGAGTCATTTAGGTCAGCACTTTAAAAGCAGAACGTTAAATCTGTCACATCAGTAAACATTATTGGGGGAAAAGGGTTTCATGGCCAGTTAAGTTTGGAAAACACTGGACTAAATATTCAAATAATCCTCTTTACTGTAGGACCCATAAGAATCTTTAAAATGTACATCTGTGTAGTGACTATCCAAGGTGACAAAAACATTAATATACAAGGAATATACTTTGAGGAAATGCTGCTGTAGATATAGATTTGCCCTTTTCCTGTATGTCTTCCAGTGGCTGCATCTCATTTTTACACTTTTACAGTTTTGGCCTGCCAGAATTATTTTCTTATAACTTCTTAAGAAGACAGTGTTTTGTAAGACACTAAGTTCATGGTGCGTACATTGTGTCCCCCCCTTTTTTTAAGTACATTTAAGATCAATAGTATATAAGATATACTATTCTAATTTCAACCTGTGAGAAACGCTGGCTAATGAAATGTGGGAAGATACCTTATACATACAGACATACACAACAATGTACAGGCATTCAGACATACATGTACAAACATACATGAGTGCATTTGTATGTATATACACATATATACACACACAAAGTATATAGATTCTGATGAATCTAAATCTTCTTTGGCTTTCAGAGTCTATGTTCTCTTGCTTGATTGCTGCTGTTATGGAGTTGGGATACATTTAACTAGATGTCTACATGGCTTCCTAGTCTTATAGCCGTGTTATTACAAGGCTTGCTGTGGCAGAATAGAAATAGTGCAGCAACTGGAGAAAGCAACTTCCCCAGTTGGTATAGGACTCTATAAATTTTTTTTTTTTTTTTTTTTTTTTTGAGCAGAAGAAGGTTTATTGCAGGGCCAGACAAGGAGAATGGGTGACTTGTACTCAAAACCCCCTAACTCAGGACTCTATAAAATTTTATAATGTCAGAAGCTACTGGGTAGAGTAAATATCTCTGATAGTTGCATGATAGTGTTGTTTGATCTGGAGGAATATAATGCAAATTGAGTGAAATTTTTTTGGTTTATTTGAAATAGTGTTATAACTTTTCATCAGTATTTAGCAATTAAAACTTGATCTAGGCATAATGGGCAAGCATTTATAATATTGCAGTATTTGGAAACTTTTTTTGTAATAAATGTTGGGAATTTTGATTCGGTGTAAGATAATGCTACTTTGAAAACTTTAACTTCTAAGCTTCTTTTTTTTTTTTTAAATTAATTAATTTATTTTTGGCTGCATTGGGTCTTTGTTGCTTCCTGCAGGCTTTTTCTAGTTGTGGTGAACGGGGGCTACTCTTCACTGTGATGCACAGACTTCTCATTGTGGTGGCTTCTCTTATTGCAGAGCATGGGCTCTAGGCGCTTGGTCTTCAGTAGTTGTGGCATGCGGGCTCAGTAGTTGTGGTGCGCGGGCTCTAGAGTGCAGTCTCAGTAGCTGTGGTGCGCAGGCTCAGTAGCTGTGGCATACAGGCTTAGTTGCTCAGCAGCATGTGGGATCTTCTCGGACCAGGGATTGAACCCCTGTCCCCTGCATTGGCAGGGGGATTCTTAACCACTGCGCCACCAGGGAAGTCCCGAGCAGAGGTTCTTAATTTCAGTATAATTGGATTTATTGATTTCCTTTTTTTGATTTTGTTCTTTTTGTTTCTTGTTTAATAAATCCGTTTTCTTCACACGTGGTTCTTTATTCCATCTGGGATTTATTTTTCGACATGATATCAAGTAAGATTCCATTTTTATTAATTTTTTATAAGGACAACAGTGGTACAATGCTTTATTGAAAAATCCATTAAAAAATATCTTCTGCATGCTTTCTTCCATCCCTCTTAGAACATGTTACTTAGTAGATGCAGTGCTTATGGCAAGTTTCAGATTTGAGAATGTTGTTACCACAGTGTAAACAGAATGACTAAATTTTAGGTGAAAGGAACTTTCTTTTCCTGGGAACCCCAGAGGATTCTCTAACCAGAATATTTGATTTACATATTTGGTTTCTTTAGTGGTAAGGTTTCTGATCCAGTAATAACCTTTCAATTTCGGAAATTATAAGTAATTAAAAATTTTTTTTGTTTTACTTAGGTTATTTATGCAACCTTCAATAAAACAAGCAGGAAGCTACTTAAAAATTAGCATCAGTGTACTCTTTCAGCCTTGTAAGAGGCAGTGTATAATGTAGACTGTGGTACAGCCAGAAGGTTTATAGTTTGGGGGTGGGGTGTGTGGGGGTTATTGTCTGTCAGGCAGAGGAAAGGCCATCTTCATGGGCAGGTTGACTACCAGCATAGAAATAGGGAGTTTTTCAGGTGGAAAGCCAGTTGATGGAGTTTAAGAAGGGACTTTGAGTGGCATGTACATGACTGTAGCAAACCCTGAATTCACTGTGGGAGGTGCAGCTGGGATCTGGGCAGAGGTATTTTTAACAAGGTACATTGAAATTCTCCTGTCTTTCCACTCTTCTGCCTTATATGGGTCTCCCAGTTCTGTCACACTTTCTTACAGTTTCAAGTTTTCCCACTTGACCATCCTTTGTGTCTCAAAAAAACTGTTACAGGTTTTAAACTCTGTGTTAGTCTGTGTTTTCACAAAATGAATTCTAAATTCACTTATATTCAGCAAATACGTTGGGTAAGATGTTGTGGAAAAAACCCGAGCGAACTTTAGGGCCAACCCAGTAATTTCCGAAGGAAATATCAAAAATATGTGTTTGAGGGCTTCCCTGGTGGTGCAGTGGTTGAGAGTCTGCCTGCCGATGCAGGGGACGTGGGTTCGTGTCCCGGTCCGGGAAGATCCCACGTGCAGCGGAGCGGCTGAGCCCGTGAGCCATGGCCGCTGAGCCTGCACGTCCGGAGCCTGTGCTCCGCAGCGGGAGAGGCCACAACAGTGAGAGGCTCGTGTACCGCAAAAAGAAAAAAAAAAATGTGTTTGAGACATCAAGGTATTAGGGCACTCTAAAACCAGGAAGAAAGGAAACTTTAATCTAGTAACTTTCTTATAGTCCATTTTGGTTTTGTAATGATGTGTGTGGTATCCATATTATATGAAAATGAGCTTTAGAATGTTTTTCTTAAAAGGAGATGAAAATATGGAAGGTGCTTTTTATCCTTTTAGGAAAGTTATTTACATGTGTATTTCAGAAGAAAATATGTAATTCAGTGATCTTGACTGCATAATAGAGTAAAAATAGTACCATAATAGTACCAAGTAATAAAAGAGCCGATGAGTAGGATAATATTATTCATATTAGTATCTCTTTCCATGCCTAGCATGGAATCAGAAAATTATAAAATGTTTATTGAAAGAGTTAAGAGATAAGGATAAAACATTATAAAATTATTATTCTGTTTCTTTTCAGCAGAGAAATATAATCTATTTCATAATTATTCTCTCATGTTTGCCTTACTTACATTTTCCTGGTGGTCTTAAGTCCCTGAGACATTGCCATTTATTTCAGGTCCCAGCTCCATGCTCACTCCTCTAGTGTGTGGAATTCCCTTCACTGCTATGGGCAGGCTGTAGTAGTGGTCAAGCATTAGGCTGCTCCAAGCCTAGAACTCAAATCAACCACCCTGACAGTTATGCCAAGGCTCATTCTCATGCTGGACACCGAAGTTTCTGGTTACTCTTGCCTTTATGTAGCAGTCTTCTTTGGAAGTAGTGTTGACCTGTGATTTCTTCTTGTTCATTTCTCTGTTGCTGTCATGCTTCTCTGGGATTCTTCCAATGATTCTGATGGCTTGATGGCACTTGTTTGCCCCAGTATGGAATTAGTTTGTTATCTTCTTAGAACTTTTCTGATGTTTCAGCTGAAGGGGTAGGGTAGACTCAGGCTGAGTTACAGTCTAGATATGGTTCTGGATACTTCGGGTTTCATTCTCCTTCAAAAAGCTAGGTTTATTCTATGAAAAGTTATGTTTGGAGTCTGGTTAAGGGAAGATTGTTTTTGTTTTGTTTCGTATTCTTGCATTTATTTATCAAGTATATATTGAATCATGTCTTGGAAGTTGTGTTAGATGATCTTCTGCCAATCTTCTGTCACAGTCCCCAACTATTCATTCTGTAAATTCAGGTCCTGATTTTTTTTCCCTGTTACTTGTGAATTGCTGCAAAGTTCATTGTCTCTATGCAGTAAGTACTTCCTATTTCTTTTATAGCTCAGGAATAGCTAATTTTGTTCTTATTTGTGTTTGTCATATTTTAAATGCTTCTCTCTTTTCTTAAACTGTGTGCTTTTTGTTTTCCCTTATGATCTGGCTTCCTAGTCTTGCAGTTAAGCTAGAGTGCATCATGATTAATTTCATCTTTTTCTCTGCATGCAGTACTGCACTGACTTCTTCCCTTTGTTAGGAGGGAAAACACAGATAGTTTTCATTCAGATGTCTCTTTCCTATACTTATTTATGTAAATGTCATCGTTATGGGTTAAATGCATCTCTGGTCCTTTTGTGGAGGAAGATCAAGAGAGATTTAAGGGTTAGTGTGCTGACAGTTTGATTTCCTTTTGGGGGGCACTTTCAAGTCCTGGTGTTTGTGAATTAAATTATTGCCACAGTGCCAGTTATATGCCTTACACTGTACTAAATGCTGACAATTTGAAGATGACTAGAAATAGTTCATGTCCTCAGGGGGATTATCCTGTTCTTAAGCTCTTCACATTAGCCATTTTTATTGATAATTATTTAATATCTGGGTGTTTTTTTCCCCTGCTAGATTGTAAGCTCTTTGAGGACAAGGACTAGGTGTGTCTTACTCAGCATTTTTTCCCACAGCACCCAACACAATTCCTGGGAGTTATAGTTCCTTGTTGAATATTTTTAATTGCATGAGTATGTCATCTTTTCATTAGGTCATTTCATAGTAGAACACTTAGCATAGTGCTTTGCATGTATTGGATAATCAGCACATTTGTTAAATCATTAAAAAATCTAGAAATATTCATATTACCTTTAGAAACAGTGAATAAAAAGAAAAGGCAGGTGAGAAAACATCTGCACTCTAGGCTCTTAGAATCTGTGGATTTGGAACTAGAGTACTTAACATTTGATGAATATGCCTAATCAGCACCTCAAGACCTCAGAAACTCCTATAAAATGATCAAAACTGTTTCTTTGTGGAAAATGGCTGCAAAGGAAAATCCAGTTGCTGTTACAGGTGTGGGAAGCATAGCAGCAATCTAAGAAAGTAATGGCTCTTAGCCAGGAAATAAAAGTTTTAGATACATTATTTTACAGAGCAGCGTATAGCATTTAATCGTGGCTTGAGTTCATGTTACTTGGTGTGGAAACTGAGTGTGGTAGCCCATGCCCATTTAGCTGGTCAAGTCACAGGTAAAACTCTAAAAGAAATAGGAAGATTATGCTGTCATGATATGATTTTCCCAGGTAACATGCTGATACACAAAGAAAGTGTGATTTGGCAAGGTTAAGAGCTTGTACAAACCTTTCTGTATTTGTGAACTTTGGGATTTAGAAAATATCAGACTTTATCTTTTGGTTATTTCAGGGACTTCCTGTAATTGAGGTTACAAATGGGAATTTGTGTGCTTTTTCCTCCTCCCTCTTCCTTCTCTTCTCCTCCCTCACTCTTCACTTATACATCCACCGGCTTCTCCAAGCCCACCCTGCTTTCCTGCTTCTCTTCTCTGCTTCTCAACCTTCCCTTTCCCTCTGACACCATCTTCACACTCTTTTCTCTCAGTGCCACACTCTCCACAGTGTTATGGCAAATTAGTTTTCTTCCTGGAAGCACTCACTGGATTAAAGACTCCTTTAAGCAAATTATGGGAAACTGAGAAGGGTGGGAATTGACACTATTTTACTTTTTCTTTTTAGTCCTTGCTAAATAAGGAGAATGTCCTTTTATTTCTAGATGTTAATGTACTCTGTGACTTTAAGTAGAGAAAGTGATTTGCAGTAAATTTTTTGTCATTCATTATTAATGATGTTTAGTAATTCTAGAATGATTCGTAATTCACAGTATACTTTCTTTTAGGTCCGTATTGAAACAGCTACCACTCTGAAGTTAAATATCCTTTAAAAACTTTTAAAACACTTCATTGCAAAGAATTTTAACAACAATTTAAAATTGTTACTTATTTTTAAAATTAATTTATGAGGTAGTTTAAAATGTAATTTTGGATTGGTTTGTTGTATTTGGTTTTTACATATACTTTATCCTGATAAATTTCATATATTCTAAATTTCATATATTCTCAGTATTCCTTAACTGCTCTTCACCTGTTGATGATTTTGAGTTTAGAACAGATCAGTTTCTACCGGTAAGAATATTTATTTCTAGGTTTTATAACAATTTCTGCTTATGTCTTTTAGAATGTTGTGTTATTTTATAGCTGAAATTATATATGTAGTATCAGTTATTTATTAAAGTTGCATTGAAAAGTATATTAGGTTTTTTGGAAGTGATTGCTTTTATTGGTAACTTTAATTTGAAATAGTTTACTTTTATTCTGCTTGTTTTTTGTTTAGTTATCTTGTCATCTGTTTTGGAGTGGACTGCTGAACTTTTTTTCTCACAATTATAAAACAGTAATTTCACTTCATGTTTGTCTGTTACTTTTCATCCTTAGGTTATCCCCCTCTGTTGTCTGTGTATGTATGTCTATCCTACACTAGATTGCAAATTACTTGAAAAGCAGAATACCAAGTCTTACTCATTTCTTTTTTTCCTTCACTCAACTCTCAGCACCTAGCGTGGTGTTTTCACATAATTGGTACTCAGTGAGCTCTTGTTAAATATGTCAGTAAGGTTGGCGCGTTAGTGTTTGTTTTTCTTGAGAGGACTAAACAAGAAGAAAACTTTATGATAAAATGTCTACTTATATTTCTTATGGGGTCATAGATGGGAAAACTTGTAGAGCAGAAATTTTTCTTTAATAAAAGAATCACTAGGTATTTTTGGATGAAAGAAATATGTTTTACCAATCTATATAAAAATGAACCAGATATGTGAAAGAACAAATGTTTATGTATCTGGCATCCTGTGATTTGTTAACTCCTACTATAATTTTCAAGATGTAGGAGTTAAAAGCCAGACATAGGATTTTTGTTTTCGATTTCCTAATCAGAAATATTCTGTTGTTCTTAGAATTACAAGTATTTATCTACAAAAGTTTATATCTCTGCGCAGCATATGTTAAGGGCCACATGAGACAGCTGGTATGTGATTGCAATAATGGCATTCCTTTTGCTTTAATGAGTAGACTTTGCAGAACAATAGGCATATGTGGAAAACCAATGACAAAGCGCTGTTAAAAGTTGGGTTTAGCAGTATACAATTTATACATAAAACGTTTAGATACAGTTTTCCTCTGAAAACATTACTCAGTGTCTAGATGAATTAAATTCTAAAATGGACACATTTAACAGCAATAACGAAAAAAATCACTGCCCTAAATATTGGCACCTTGATCATTTTGAAGTTGTATAGGTAATGCTAAGGTTTTGTCTATTTGTCTTGTATTGCTTTGATATTATGATTTAGTTTTATTTCTTATTTCATTATGTAAAAGTTTTTACATTTCTATTCCAAACTTTTATTTTTTCTTTTTACCTACAGTATTTGGAAACCATGTTCACACTACTTTTTCAGTTACTGCAGCAAGTTACAGAATGTGACACAAAGATGCATGTTTTACATGTCCTTTCTTGTGTGATTGAAAGAGTAAACATGCAGGTAATTTTGTTGTAAAGCATGAAAATAGATGTTAGAGGAGTAAGTAGAGTATATATAGAATTCATTAATATCTTTGCTTTATATATGTTGTTTAAGTGTTAAAACATCATTAAAATGATTCTCATAGGTTGTGATTTCAGTTATGTATCAAAATTGACATTTATGCTTGAGTTTTTATAAAATGACCTAAGAAAATTAAAATTAAAAAATAAAAACTTGGATCAGCAATGTAGAGGTGTTTATTAGAAAGCAAAATTATATATCTCTTAGAAAATTCAGTTTATATTTAATAATACTTCTTAAAATTTAGTGTGTTTGAGTGCATAGTCACAAGTGTCTGTCAGCAAATGCAAATATTCGCAGAAGTCTATTATTTGTACCTTAAAAATTGAGTGTGTTTTGCAGTCTAGTCCACATTATATCCGTGATTGGTTTAATATAAAAATGATATGTAAAGTTCTTAACAGTAGATTATTATTTAACTGTATTCAGCTTCCCTTATCACTCCTAATCTTTGTGAAAAATTGATAATCCAGGAATCACAGTATAATTTTCTGTAATTTCTTATATCCAAGTTTACCAGTGCATATTTTTATTTGAAAAGCGCTGAGTAAATCTGTGAGGTATTAGGGAAAGATAGTACCTCGAGTCCACAGTCCTGAAGACTGCTCCTGAATTCATTAGTGAATTCTGACACCTTGAACCTGTTTATTAATTCTAAAGCAGTTGATGAAAATTGCTATCAGTTGTTGAGTAATGACAAGTTTCCAACTTCTGTGCCAGATGATTTGCATTTACTTCTTACTTAATCCTCACAAAAACCTTTGGGTGGGAATTAGAACGTATTATCTCAAAAAATTAGAGGCTTTAAGAAACTTACCGAAGTTCAGACATCTGAGTGGCATTGACAGTATTCAAACTCAGCATTATAGTATGTTAACAGCAGTTGCAGTTTTGAGTGACCGTTGATCATTTTAAGCAGATCTGAGTCCCGGTGTCTCAAAGTAGTAATATCTTACAGTTTTCTTAACACTTGGGATTCTTATTACATTAATTACGTTATTTCATTTTGATATTGGTTTATAAACAACATTGAGAGAGTTTGGTCATTGAGACTGTTTTAAACTTATTTCAAGTCCCTGTCTCTGCTCTTTATCTTGAGCAAGGTCTTTAACCTCGTGTCCCCATGTATAAAATGGTAAAGTTAAAGATAACTCACAAACACAAAAAATGATTTCTGAGTGCGAAATTATTACAGATGTTCTGTATGCTTTAGATCACCATACAATTGCAATAAGTTGTTTAAAAATTGATTATATAAGAAAGATTTGGCACATTTTTATAATTTTATTTAGATATCATCTGACTAATGGGAATTTCTTAAAGAATATTTTTTTTTCTTCTTTTAGAAATGTATTTTCTTACCCCCATCTCTCCAAACCTTTAAACCTTTTTCCCCCATTACTCTTGCTTAGTAAATTTAAAAATGCTTTTGTTTTTATCCATACTCATCTTTCGTAACACAAATAGCCTAAGCAGCTCAGGTGTCTATATCATTAGTAAATAGCAATAAGATATAGTTATCCAGTAGTACTTTTTGTTTTCAGAATGCAGGTAGGAAAGGGTTACGAAAAATGTTTTTAGTAGATTCTTTAACATTTTCCCGTGTTAACCTTTGAATAACACCATCATTTATATATCCTTCAGCTATCATTTACATATGAATTTGATTTTTGTTTACTAGGTTGCAAACATTTTGAGCCATCTTACAACAGTGCTTTCTGACACATAATAGTTTTTGAAGTTTCAGGGAACTCACAATTTTTATACCATAGCTTGCAATTATTTGAAGATTATATTTCCTCTACTTTTAAAAAGCATAGTTGAAAACCTATAATTAAATTATTCTGGTGCAGGGATCCCATAAATGCACAGTCAGGAAAAATGTGTTAATCATCAGGTGTAATGTCAGGTAGATAGTCTTTGGACTTAAGCATTTCTAAAGGAAAAGAACAAAATTAAAAATTAAAGGGCCAGCGTGAAATAGTAAATGTTCGGTTGAAAATGTTACCTAAAATGAGGTTTCATTAGAGACTTACTTTTTAAATTCCCCTGTGAATGGAACCTTTGCTAAAACATTTTTTAGGCTGTCACATATTTGATTTTCACATGTTTTTCTTTCTTTTTAATTGTCTCAAAGTATTTTTCTCCCCTTTTTTAAAATTAATTTTTATTGGAGTATGGTTGCTTTACAATGTTGTGTTAGTTTCTTGCTATACAGCAAAGTGAATCAGTCATACGTATACACATATCCCCTCTTTTTTAGATTTCCTTCCCATTTAGGTCACCCCAGAGCACTGAGTAGAGTTCCCTGTGCTATACAGTAGGTTCTCATTAGTTATTGATTTTATACACAGTAGTGTATATATCACGTTTTTCTTAATGTGTTATGAATGAAAGTGGGTATCTCCCTATCTAGAATGAACTAACTCATAAGAGTATAATTATAATGCTCATAGTAGGCACCCCCCCAGCCCCCCATTCTGTTTTCTTTGGAGAAGTGCCAAAAGATGAGAGCTGTTTCGTCTCAATTGTTTAATGCTTGCGGTTCAGTTTCTGTTACAGGGTTATTTAGCCCAATGTCTATAAAACATTCTTAATTCCACGTGTTTTTTAAATATTATATAAATAACTGATAATTGGTCTACCAAAAAACTCATGTTATAATCATTTTCAGAATGTATATGCGTAGTATTTTTTATTTCGCATCATTTCATTGAAAAATTTTAAATGTACAGATAAGTTGCAGTAAATCACTACCCATATATTCTTCACCTAATTTCATCATGACACTTCACCCAGTATATTAGACCTCTCCTTCTTAATTATAACCATGATTAGATTCAGAGGACTTAACATTGATGTAGTACTATTTTCTAATATCAAGTCCATATTCAGATTTCCTCAGTTGCCCTAATAATGTATTTTTTAACCACCTTCCTCCTGCCCTAAGGGAATGTGTTTGGCTTTCATGTCATCACTTTGTTTTCTAATCGCCAGCCCTTTTTTTTTTTTAACATCTTTATTGGAGTATAATTGCTTTACAATGGTGTGTTAGTTTCTACTGTATAACAAAGTGAATCAGCTATACGTATACATATATCCCCATATCTCCTCCCTCTTGCGTCTCCCTCCCACCCTCCCTATGCCACCCCTCCAGGTGGTCGCAAAGCATGGAGCTGATCTCCCTGTGCTATGTGACTGCTTCTCACTAGCTATCTGTTTTACACTTGGTAGTGTATATATATATATGTCCATGCCACTCTCTCATGCCACTTCGTCCCAGCTTACCCTTCCCCCTCACTGTGTCCTAAAGTCCATTCTCTATGTCTGCCCCTAGGTTCTTCAGAACCTTTTTTTTTTTTTTTTTTAGATTCCATATATATGTGTTAGCATACAGCATTTGTTCTTCTCTTTCTGACTTACTTCACTCTGTATGACAGACTCTAGGTCCATCCACCTCACTACAAATAACTCAATTTCATTTCTTTTTATGGCTGAGTAATATTCCATTGTATATATGTGCCACATCTTCTTTATCCATTCATCTGTTGATGGACACTTAGGTTGCTTCCATGTCCTGGCTATTGTAAATAGTGCTGCAATGAACATTGTGGTACATGACTCTTTTTGAATTAATGGTTTTCTCAGGGTATATGCCCAGTAGTGGGATTGCTGGGTCGTATGGTAGTTCTATTTTTAATTTTTTAAGGAACCTCCATACTGTTCTCCATAGTGGCTGTATCAATTTACATTCCCACCAACAGTGCAAGAGGGATCCCTTTTCTCCACACCCTCTCCAGCATTTATTGTTTGTAGATTTTTTGATGATTCGCTAACTCTTTTTTTGTCTTTTGCAACACTGAATCTATGAGTGATTTTTGAAATAGTGTCTTTGAAGCATTAATTTTAATTTAGAACATCATATATTCTAATGAATAACTAGGACTGGGATATAAATATTTCATGACTTTCAAATGTAATTGGGTGCTTTGGTTTTATTACTTACCCTATCTATAATTCATAGCATATACTTCCTTTCTTCCATGCCTTAGAAAGTATTCTCTCTAATTTGTTCAAAACAAAAGCTGGTTTATTTTCCTTATCAGTAGAACATGCTGTTATATGCTGCTTTTAGTTGAATATGAATGCATTAGGTACTCTGAAACCTGTGTCTTTATGTGTTAATTGGTTTGCCTTTATAAATTAATTGGAGGGATCTTTGAGATAGAGCACTTAGCAAAATTAAGTGCTCAGCAAAATTAAGTGCTCAATAAATATTTTAATAGTATGATTGAGAATTTATATGTAAATAGTCTCTTAATATTTATTCAGTTTTATCTCACTGAAATATTTAGGCAAATGTTTAACTTCTTATCTTTCTGTACCTCCTCCCCCAAACCCGGGGGGAAGAAATCCTACAGTTTTTTCTGGCTACCCTTTTAGTGTATGACGTTCTATAAGCAGAATAAAGAAACTCGTACTCTTTTTGGGAGCATTTTTTTAAATTTTAATCCGTGGGATTGATAGATAGTACTCAAGCTGTGAAAGTCTAGTACTTCTTTTTATCACCAAGGGTACTCTCATCAGATCAGTTCCAAATACTGTGTGACTGTAAGCCTGAAGCTGGAGCACTGTGTCCATTTTCTGTGTGGATCCATTTCATTTTCCAAAAAGCTCAATGTCAAGCTGTGCTGTGCTTAAGGGCATATTTTTAAAACTGGTGAGCTTAATCCATAGTGGAGTTAACAGTTTTATCCTTTGAAGAGGAGTTTCTTCTCCTGTGTTTCTACCATACCTTGTGAACACCTTCACCTTGCATTTATTGTTTTTCATTGTAAGGATTTGTGTGTCTACCTTTATATCCTCTTCTTTTTGGTGCCTAGTCTTCAGGGCCTGATACTTTGAAGATGCCATTAGGTAATTGTTGAATGAATGAGTAAGTGCTAACTCTTTTTAAGACAGTATAGTATCCAATTAGATAATCTGTTTTATTAAAAAGAACCAGGATGTAACAGCATTTTCTATTAAATTCTAAAGAAATAACTGGCTTCAGTATGTTGTTTTCTATTCCTAAATTTTATTTCATGCAATAAATTTGGTACTTGTTTAAAATTGTTAATATTTACCATGGAGCTTTGTGTCTCTATGTAATGTCTAATTTATCTTTAAAAGGATATGTGCTTAATACATTACATCTAGTAAATATTAAATATTTGCTGCCTGGGACCTATTAAGTCTGTCAGTGTTTCTTGAAGTAAGTCGCCTTCTTTACTAATATAATTCTTTTGCTTCCTCTACTCCTGTTGTGATAGATACGACCATACGTAGGGTGTTTGGTACAGTATTTGCCTCTTCTTTGGAAGCAGAGTGAAGAACACAATATGTTGAGATGTGCTATTTTGACAACACTTATTCATCTTGTTCAGGTAAGTTACTTCTCCACAGTTTCTTAGTTTAGTATTTTTTCTTCTTTAAAATTTTTTTACTGTTTTCATGTGGTTTTTGTCAGTGATAGTAAAAGGTCTTACATTTGTCTCATGTGTGATCTAAACAGTTTAAAAATACCTTTTATATGTTTACTATGGGCATTTTTTGACATAAAAATATTCTCTACTTTTAAAAGACGATTTCTTTCACTGGATGTAGTTTTCCCCAATGATGGTAGACTTGTGATTTGTGCAGTCAGTCACTTGTTCTTTGCATGCAGCTTCCCTGGTATTCAGAACTCTTATGCATAAAGTTACTCTCCATTTTCACTCTCTTTCCTTGATTTAATATAAAAATTTTCCCTTTCACATATTGGGAAGGCAGAAAAACAGGTGAATTGCTTTTGAGGGAAGGAATGAATTTGATTTTCAGTATCTTGCCTTTGAGGTATGGGGATGTGCAGCAGGAAGAGAGGACCCTAAAATTTCAGAGAGAGAGAAAGAGAGAGAGAGAGAGAGAGATGGGACTGTAGTCCTCATTTGAACTGTTATAGTGAATTATAGTCTGATGGTGAGAGTATGGTGAGGAAAGCACTTAATGCCAAGACTTAGAATATCTGGCTACAGGGATGCACAAGTGATTTTTACTGCCTTGCCCCAAAGTTTGATAGATTTTTTCCAATGGGGAGTTCTCTTTTGAAATTAAGAATTAATACTATGAAATGTTCTAATAAGTTAAAAAAAACCCTGTCTAATATTAGTTTTAAAAAAACCTTTCTCTGTTACCTTGGTACTTTTTTGAAACATAAATTCATTCTTTCACTAAATATTTATGGATGAGTTTTGCAGTTACAAATTCCTGAGGCAGCTTTAGATACTTGATTAGTGATACAAAATTTTTTTTAAAGTACTTTCTTTTTAATAAATGTCTGGCCTAGCATCTCTTCTTGTCTATCCTTTAATTCTTGTGATTATCCTGAAAAATTATATCCCTTTTATAGATGGGGATAGAAAGGCTACGAGAAGGTTAACAAGTAGCCTGAGATTGCTCATGTAAGTGTCAGAACAAAGAGTGATCGCCATATCTTTTGCTTTATATCCCTGCCAAATTTGTTTTTAGACTCAATTTTTGTGAGGGAGGTGTGTCTCTTCAGGCAATGTTACCTCAGGAAATCTTAGGAAGCCATAGTAACTTGCATGGAATGTTTGGAGTATATAGGACCTTTTTCTTTAATCCTGACATTTAAGTACCCTGTGTATTTGTATAGGCCAGGGATACAAACCTCCGTCTAAGTAATCATCTGCCCTTCCTAGAGAAAGCATATAACATTTAATATTAAAATTGAGACTAGCTTAAAATAAGTTTTTCAGGGGATTCCCTGGTGGCGCAGTGGTTAAGAATCCGCCTGCCGGTGCAGGGGACACGGGTTTGAGCCCTGGTCCGGGAAGATTCCACATGCCATGGGGCAACTAAGACCGTGCGCCACAACTACTGAGCCTGCGCTCTAGAGCCCGTGAACCACAGCTACTGAAGCCCACACACGTAGACCCCGTGTTCAGCAACAAAGAGAAGCCACCACAATGAGAAGCCCGCGCAGTGCAACAAAGAGTAGCCCCTGCTCACCGCAACTAGAGAAAGCCCGCGCACAGCAAATAAGAGCCAACGCAGCCAGAAATAAATAAATAAATCTATTTAAAAAAAAAAAGTGTTTAAAAAAATAAGTTTTTCAGTCCTTTGAGAAGATTATACTAGGGTTATACGTAAGTTTCCTTTCATGGAAAACAATTCATCTTTTGACTTTATTTTTATTTATTTATTTATTGAAATATAGTTCGTGTACAAGCCACCCTTTGAATTTTAAAATTTAATAGGCAGATATTAGTGTAGGTATTTGTATATTTTTGTTTTCATTTTTTAAATTCTGGGAACCCAGACTGATAGTCTCTGACTGAGGAGTGTAATAATGGATGAAAATAAACTTACTCGTCTGCAGTAGTTGGCCTCAGTGGAAGTAGGCATTCATTCATTGAATAAAGATTTTTTGAACAGCTGCAATATGCAATACATGGTACTAGGCACTGGGATGCAGAAATGAATAGGGCAAGCTCTTTGTGAATGTGGCTGTCTAGGGGAAGACTGAATAGCTAAGTGCTCTGTTAGCAATAAGAACATGATGCTGTGGGGCACTTGGTAGGTTACCCATCTTAGACTGGAGGGTGAGGTGGGACATCAGGGAAGGCTTCCTTCATAGGTGATACCCAAATAGTGTTGAACAAGAGGTGTTAATGAGATACGGTGGTTCAGGGATGAGAGTGGTAAAGATATTTTAAACAAATTGACCAGCATATGTAAAGCCCCCTGGACATGTGAGAATGGGATACTTTTTTTTTTTGAGTTTATTTATATATATATATATATATATATATATATATATATATATATATATATAAATTTTTTTTTTTTTTTTTTTTTCCGGTACGCGGGCTTCTCACTGTTGTGGCATCTCCAGTTGTGGAGCACAGGCTCTGGACGCGCAGGCTCAGTGGCCATGGCTCACGGGCCTAGCCGCTCTGTGGCATGTGGGATCTTCCCAGATCGGGGCACGAACCCGTGTCCCCTGCATCGGCAGGCGGACTCTCAACCACTGCGCCACCAGGGAAGCCCTTGAGTTTATGTATTGATTAGTTTTGTATGTAGATAGGTTAAGGAGTCAGTTCTTGAAGACTTTTTATGAAAAGTAGCAGTATATCCATTTCCTATTTGGTGGAGGAATCTACTTTCAACACTTATAGCCCTGTCTCTTTGGTTTTTTATCTCTAGCTCTAAGTAACATACTTATATTGTTCATTCTTGATTTAAGCATTTTAGGCATTATCTCTTGACCACCCTGTTTAGAAGATGAAATTTTAATTCTTTCATTTCCCTCTGTATGACTCCTATTCCTCCCATCCTCCCAATATAGTTAGATTGTAATTTAAATTACGTCATTATTTAGTGTTTTTATTTGTGTGACTATATAAAGGCTATTGAAGGCATATATCATTATGTTATGGTTAATTTTCTTTATTGTACAACCATCCTCCTAATCTTCACTCCTATATAATAATTTGTTTGCTTAGTTTATAAGTTTTCTATTACTGTGTAACAAATTATCACAAAAGTAGTGGCTTAAAACAACATCCAAAATAACTTATAGTTCGGTAGATCAGAGGTCCAGCACACCTTGTCTGTACTCTTTGATCAGGGTCTGACAGGCTGAAATTGAGGTGTCTGCCAGGCTAAGTTCTCCCCTGCAGACTTTGAGGAAGACTTGTCTTTATAGTCAGTCCCCTTGTTGGCAGAGTTCAATTCCTTGATCTGTAGGACTGAGGTCCCAGTGTACTTGCTGTCTGTCAGCTGGGGCACCTCTCAGTTCCTAGAGTCCAGCCACATTCCTTGATACATGGCCCCTTCCATCTTCAGCGTCAGCAGTGGGGAGATTCTTGGCTGTCAAATCCCCTCAGACTTTGAATCTCTAACTTTCTTTTATGCAAGTAACTAAAGAAAACTCTCTTTTAAAGGATTCATGTGGTTAGGTCAGGCTTACGTGTATAATTTTCCTGTCATAAGGTCGTTCAGTTTGGGACCTTAATCACATCTGTAAAGTAATATCTAAATTAGCACTTGAATGAATAACTGGCAAATGGTGTGTGTACAACTGGGGTTAAGAATCATAGGTGGTCATCTTAGTATTCTGCCTGCTATATTTAGTTTTCTGTGTAACTGAATCCATTCTCTCCACTTGTTATCTAAATATTCCCTCAGTGTGTTTACACACATCAGGTATTTTATTACTTTCATCATCTTGGAATCTGGAAGATTCTTACGTGCTTTAGTCTGGCCTGGCTTTACTCTCTGTTTGTTCACAGCTGTTATAACTGGATCCCCTTTCAGTGTCATCTAAGGGGTTCTTCTTGCCTATCCTTTCTATAGGATGCCTGTTTTCTGTACCTGTCTTCTTCCTTGTTTTACTTCCTCTTTCTGTTGGAGCCCATGAATGCCAGTGGCATTTTGCAAAAGGTACATGGGAGGTAAGTTTTCTTCAGATTTTGCATGTGTGAAAATGTCTTACAGCTTTCACATTGACTGATAGTTTGGCTGAGTGTAAAATTCTAGATTATCCCTCAAAATTTTAGAGGCATTTTTCCTTTGTCTTCTAGCTTCTAGAGTTGCTTTTAGGAATCCTGAGCCATTTTAATTCTCGTTTCTTGAATGTTTCATCTCTCCTTTCCCTTTGACAACTTGTATGATCTTCTCTGTGTTCCTGTTTTCAATTTCATGATGATGTGGGTGTATTTTTATTCCACTGTTCTGGACATGTGGTGTATATTGTAAACTGGAAACTCGTGTTCTTGGGTTCTAGATAAGTCTATTGTTTTTTGTTGATTATTTCTGCACCTTCATGTTTTTCTTTTGTCTCTTTCTGAACTTCTTATTACTTAGATGATAGATGAATGAACCAGCCCTGTATCTTTCTTCATTTCTGCTTTTTCTTCTCTTTGTCCTTTTGCTCTACTTTCTGGGGTATTTCTTCAGCTTTATCATTCACCCTTTTTATTGAGTTTTTCTTTCCTGCTATAATATTTTTAATGTCTATGAGTTCTTTCTTTTTAAGTTAAAAAATTTTTATTTGTTTTTATTGAAGTATAGTTGATTTACAATATTATATTAATTTCAGGTGTACAACATAGTTCAATATTTTTATAGATTATACTCCATTTAAAGTTATTACAGAGTAATGGCTATATTTCTCTGTGCTGTGTAATATATCCTTATTGATTATTTTATACATGTTTGTGTCTCTTCATCCCATATCCTATTTTTCCCCTCCCCCTTCGATGAGTTCTTTTTTGTATTGTTGAATAATCATTTTACAGCATTTCATTTTTTTTTTCATGAATACAATGTTATCTTTTATTCTGACAAGGATATTAATGATGTATTCTTCTAAGCTTTCATCTCTATGTGTGGTCTCTGTTTCCTTCAAGTTGCTGTTTTCTATTTTATTGTTCTGTTCTTCATATTAGATATTTTAATCTTATATGTTGATCCTTGGTTGCCTGCTTTTTTTTTTTCCCTTGTGAAAATTTGAAGCATGTACAAAAGAAGGAAGAACAGTATAATGAATCGTTAGGTAGCCATCACCCAACTAAAAGAGCTATATCAACATTTTGTCTGTATAAATTTAAGAGTGAGCACTAAAAAGCTAATTGGAAGGGTTAAGTATGTATGCGAAGCTTGCTGATTGTGGATTTTTTCTTTAGGATAATCTAGCTGGAGGTTTTTTTTGTATGGGACAGATGTTTTGGTTCCGTGTTTTTCAGATCTTTCCTTAGTGAAAGATCAATCAGTCTCCCGTCTGTTACGTTATATCTCCCTGTTTTATATAGTATCCTTAGTCTTGATTACCTGATATCTCCCTATCTTTAGACGATTTGTTTTACTTAACCAGAAAATAAATGGCCAGTTCTATACTGGGTTCAGGAGAGGGCCAGTTGTTGACTGTTGCACTTGGATGAGATCTTGTCATCAGATGTCTTTTAAAATACCTTCTAGAGGTCCTATTATTTTTAATACCTCCTCTTCAACTTCCCCTTCCCAAAATACCTTGAGCTATCAGTTCCTGAGTCTTTTGGAGTTTCTGTGATATAAATCAGGTGGTTTCTTGCCCTTTTTCACTGCTGGCTTTGAGCTTTCATTTTCTGAGTCTGCTAAATCTGTTTTTCTTTCCCGCTTCCAAAAATGAGTTGCTTTTATCTCTTCTTATGCTGTCTTTGTACTTATGGTTTTAGGTCTTTAAAAGCACATCCTCATATATCCTTTTAGTGGATCTTGGGAGAGCACAGTAGTAAATGCATGTGTTAAGTCTGTCAGCTTTCTGCGGAAGTTAACAGTGATTTCTGGTACGGAGTTGTTTGGTATAGCTGCAACATAGAGTCCTGAGCTTGGGTGTGGGGGGTCTGGTTAGGAAGGCATAAAGAACATCTCTTGAAGTTCAGAGGAAGAAATGTTATCCTTTGTATTTTAGAAAGGTAATCAGTGTACCAGTGGGGACACTGGTTTGGAATGGAGTTAAACCAAGGTCAAGGAAATAGTTGGGAGGCTCTTCTGTTAACCATGAAAGAGATGATGACCTGAAGTAAAGCCACGGAAAGAAGGGGAAAAATTTGAAAAATATTAGGGAGATAGAATTAAGGATTGTTTAGATTGGGAGTGAGGAGGAGGAAGAACCAGGAGGTAGTTGTGATATAATTTATTTCTAGATAGGTAGTGATTCATGTCACTTGAGTTAGGAAATGCAGGAAGAGGAACCATTTTTTTTAGGAAGACAATGAGTTGGTTCACTGGTATACTTGAGAGTTTGAGATGCCTTCTGGGTGATGATGTCCTCTGTCATTTGGGGTATCTGAAGTTCAGAGGTTTTGGTTGGAGATAATAGATTTGGACATTATCAGCATGTACATGGGACATGAGAAGGGAACCAAAGACAATAACCTGAGAAATAGCAAGTTTTAGAGAGTGTTGTACTTTTCTCCCCTCTTAGCTTAAATTATAGATTCACAGGCAGTTGCAAAGATTGTACAGAGAGATTTCCTTATACCTTTCACCTAATTTTAAATTCCTTTTATGTTTTACGTAATTATAGTACAATATGATTTCCCCCTTCAAGCATTTATGATAATTTTATTAATAACTGATGACTTTATTTTTGAGCTTTCATAGTATTGTAGACAACATCTTGTAGCTCTAACTGTAATTATTTCATAGTATTGTAGACAGTGTCTTACAGTTACAGTTGTGGATTGAAAGAATGTTCAAATAAATTTACTTAAAGCTGCATATTTGGGATTGGACACATTCTTCAAGCCACTAGATTACAAAGGTAAATTTCTTCAGGCTTTAACTGAGAGAGTCTTATGTTTTTAGCAGTTGCTTACTTTAGTTTTGCTAATGCTAGCATACTGTGCTCATTGGAATGTGCACTAAGTAAGTAGATTCTGACATTCCTAGGAATATTAAGTCTACTTGATATTAAAAATGAACTTGACTAGTTTTTCTTCATGTTTTTTCTTTTTTTTGTTCTGTTAAGAATTGAGCTATGGAGAGTGAAATTTAACTGAATTTTAAGGCCCAATTTACTACTTTATGAAATGTGACATTTTTATAAATCTCTTCCTTTGGAAAAATCTTTAATAAAGTCTTTCAACTGATGCTTAGTTATAGAAAGGGCCAAACTTAACATATTTCAGGATAAGCTTTATGTATTTCCACTGAAGTATCTATACCTCACTGTTAAAAATTCATATATATATACACATATATATGTCATCAAAAGGGGAATATATATGTATTTTGTTGCATTGTAATTATATGTCAACTATATTGACATCTGAATTATTTTCTAAGTGAGGAGGTGTTTGATAGTTTGGTTTCCTTTCTGTGTTTATCAGATTACAGAGATTATTATGAATTAAAAATTGACTTTCTATCCTTTTTGTTTCTTTCAAAGTGCTTAGATTTAGTGTGATATACTGAGTCAACCTCCATAAGACAGTAATTAGTCAAAGTAGAATTTTAAATTAAAACCCCCTCTTCTTCCATCTTTGTATTCTTTTTTTTTTTTTGCGGTACACAGGCCTCTCACTGTTGTGGCCTCTCCCATTGCGGAGCGCAGGCTCAGTGGCCATGGCTCACGGGCCCAGCCGCTCCGCGGCACGTGGGGTCTTCCCGGACCAGGGCACGAACCTGTGTCCCCTGCATCAGCAGGCGGACTCTCAACCACTGCGCCACCAGGGAAGCCCCGTCTTTGTATTCTTAATTCATTAAAAATTTTAGCAGAAATTCTTCGTTAAAAAACATGCACACATTAAAAAAAGACTCCTTTTACCTTGCAACATCCTTTTCCAATATCCATATTTAACTAGTGTTAACAGTTTTTTCTGTTTGCTCCCAAGAAACATTTTTATGCGTGTATCTTCATATCAGATACATAGCTATTTAAAAAAATAGTTTGGCATGTGGAATTGTTATATACATTTCTTTTTAATCCCAATTTGTCATTATTTTTGAGATTGTTTTCATTCCATGCCTAATCCTTTTTCATGGCTACTCAGTATTCTAGAATATGAAGGTATCATAATTTAATTATCTTACTGATGAACATGTAGATTGGGTTCATTTTAGCTTATTTAGGTGAGATAATTTGTAGAATTTACTACATCATTGTTAACACCTCTTCAGTTGTCAGAGAAGGAAAAATAAATATTTATATGAGGAATCTCTTAAAATGAACAGATGTGTGCAGCTTTGGTGTATATGGTTTTACTACCATTAGGCAATTGAATAATATTTTTTCCAATTGTAAACAGAACTCATTTTGTTTTAGTAGTGCTTATAATTAGAACCATTCTTTTAAAATCTGATTGATTGATTTTTTGTAAGTTGGTTTTAGGGCTTTTAAATATGATAGGTGATTTTTTGGTGGGAGGTGGGACCTTAGAGTATCTTATGTTAAGTTTTATTTATACTTCCCATAGGGATTAGGAGCAGACAGCAAGAACCTGTACCCTTTCCTGCTCCCAGTTATTCAACTGAGTACAGATGTTTCCCAGCCTCCACATGTTTATCTTCTGGAAGATGGTTTAGAATTATGGTAAGAGGAAAAACTTGATACCGTGGATCTTATTTATTTATTTTCCTGGCCTTCCCTACTCATGGCAATAAAGCAGAGGTCATGTAATAGGGCTTAAAAACTCAGCATTTAAAAACAAAAAACATAAAGTCAGTTTCCCTGAACTGGGTAGCATAATACATAGCTCCAGCTTTTCTTGGCAGCTGTCACTCAGTGTAGGCTTATAATAGTCAAAGTTAGACAGGAAGTTTCAGTAAGAACTCAGCTGAATTTCTGAATTTCTTTTGGAATTTGTAATGTAAAATGGGGAATCTTGATCAAAACTAAAAATTGACATAAAACTTCCAGCGTGTTAAATGAGATGTTTTGGGGGATATTGAGGTATTTTCAACCTCTTACTACTTTACCCAGTAAGTACTGAGATAGAATACCTCAGCCCTAAATGTTAATGCTACTTAGTCTTGGCTTATTATTTTACTGAGTAAGTAGTATATAGTGTTTAGAGGTAAAAAACAAACAAACAAACCCTGTTTCTGTGGCATCTCAGAGCTACAAACTGTGAAATGAATGAATTGGAGTTAAGTAAGTACAGACTGAGCATTGACTAGAAATCTTTTTTCTTCGTCTTACTGATGGCAGCAGTTTTCTTCAGGGCCAATCTTTATTTAAGATGTAATTAGTAATACAGGAAAGGTTTTAAAGTTCTAATTAAAAACCTAGTATTGGAATTAAAAAAGCAAATCATAGAAAGTAACCACAGAAAAAATAAACATTTGTGGTATCTCCCTCCCTCACTCCTTCCCTCCCTTCTTCCCTTCCTCCCTCCCTTCCTTCAGTTTTGCTTGGATGTCTAGGAATGAACAGTTTTTTGATTCTAAGAAATTGTCTTTGATGCAAATGGTAAAATTAATGATCTGTATCAGAATACTAGATGAACAATTTAAAAACATAACTAAGGTAGATACTTATTAATTTGCAATTTGTGTTTCTCATATTCTTTTCTGGGTTATGTTGTTTGAACTTAAGTGACTTAAATGATTGTAAATTAGCATATGTTGGAGCCTCTTATATTCATATATTTTTATTCGTACAGGATGGATTACTCTAGATCAGAGGTTGGCAAACTTTTTCCCTAAAGGAGCAGATAGTAATTATTTTAGGCTTCACAGGCTATGTACTTTCTGTCCCAACTCTTCAACTCCGCTGTTTCAACACCAAAACAGTCATAGACAATATATAAACAAATGGACACGGCTATGCTCCAGTAAAACATCACTTACAGAAAAAGGGTATTGGTTTGGCCCATGAGCTATAGTTTGCCACCTTCTACTCTAGATTACAAATTAAAACATTAATCTCTGGCACACAGATACTTTTCTGTAACCATATGTATATGATATCTATCATAAAGATTAAAAATATTATAATAAAGAGGCAGACTCATATACTTATCAATATAATTACAGATTTAGTATATTAATGTGTTAATGAGAGGTATATAAATTTTTTAGGGATTATATGAACAGTGCATTATATGAACAGTGCATGAGAAGTGCATTGCTCTACTAATGGTAATTTCTTTTTTCCTAGCCTTTCGTTATATGTAAACAAAATTAAATCATTAGGATACATTTTAAAAATTTATCAAATTTATTAAAGCTAAGATTATTTAGAGAATCAGGGTACACACTTCTTAATATAATTTTCTTAACGGGTTAGAAGTCGTATTTGGAAGCAGATATAGGTGGCCAATCCCACGTATACCACTGCATTAGGTTTGTAATCATTTTCTGTGAGCCTTCTGTAAAATGAGGAAAATAATTTCTACCTTATGTGGTTGTTGTGAGCATGAGATACTGTTTGTAAAGTGGTTAGCATGTTGTGTATGATTTATAAAGTCTGAGAATTGGTGAGATTGCCTAGGAAGAAAAGGGCAGATAGAGAGCCTTGTGCTCAGGGCAGAATCCTGAAGAAAATACATTCTGAGGTCACACGAGGAGCCATCAGAGATGATATAGGAGGAAAACCAAGCCAAGAGAGAATATTTCCTAAAAGAGGGAATGGTTAACTATGTCAAATGTTGCTGATTGTCCTTGTAAGGGTGTACAGAGAAGTGAATGGAGATGATAGGAGGGGTTTCAGTGGAGTAGTGAGAACAGAAGGAAGAATTGGAGTAGATTGAAGAATGAATTGGAGTTAAGTAAGTACAGACTGTGAGCATTGACAGCTTGTTTGAAAGTTTTTACTATGAAGAGGGTGTTGAAATTGCATTAACAGTTGGCTAGTGCGGGAATGAAGATCTAGAGGTATGATGAGGCTCAAGAGAGTGAGATAATTGAAGGAGGCAAGAAGGGATGGGATTCAGCATAAGTGGAAGGAGTTGATTTTTTTTTTTTTTTCTTTAAATAGCAGCAGGGGTATTTCGTCCATTTTAACTCGAGGCAGGAAGATAGGTTTCTGTATTGTAGTAGAATGAGATGGGAAGGTGTTCCATCTAATAGCTTCTGTTTTCTCAACAAAATATGAAGTATAGTCATCACTTGAGTGTCATGGACTGGAATGGGAGTATTTATAAGATGAGAGAGGTTTGTGGGGACAAAGGTATAAAATAGTTATCTTGGGGAATGGAAATTTGAACTGGTAGGGCTTACCAGTACCAGTTGATGTTTGTGGTCTTGTTTACAATGAAAAATTTTTCAGACTGATTATGTGATTTTTTTTTCATGAGTTCTTTGACCCAACATTGTTTATTTTTTTGCTGATATTAAAATATATGGTTCAGGCCTGGATTTATTGCATTGTAAATATAACATACCACTTGTAAAATTTTTTTAAACTTAATGTGAATTTTAGTGACTTCTTATAGTATCTATTTTTGTAATATATTTACATAAATAGTAATGATAGTATCAAAGATGCAGACTTTCATGTATATCTGTTCTTTTTAACTTGTAGATTGTTAGTTCACATTATTTTGCTTTTTCATCTTGACCCTGATGTATTAAAATACCCCATTCAGTTTTTTTTTTTTTTTTTTGCGGTACGCAGGCCTCTCACTGCTGTGGCCTCTCCCGTTGCGGAGCACAGGCTCCGGACGCGCAGGCTCAGCGGCCATGGCTCACGGGCCCAGCCGCTCTGTGGCATGTGGGCTCTTCCCGGACCGGGGCACGAACCCGTGTCCCCTGCATCGGCAGGCGGACTCTCAACCACTGCGCCACCAGGGAAGCCCCTGTTGCTGTTTCTTAGATTTATTTTTTATTGAAGTATAGTTGATTTACAATGTGTTAATTTCTTCTGTACACCAAAGTGACTCAGTTATACACACATGTACATTCTTTTTTATATTCTTTTCCATTATGGTTTATCCCAGGATATTGAATATAGTTCCCTGTAGCACCTTGTTGTTTATCCATTCTGTATGTAATAGTTTGCATCTACTAACCCCAGACTCCCAGTCCATCCCTCCCCCACACCCCTCCCCCTTGGCAACCATGAGCCTGTTCTCTATGTCTCTGAGTCTGTTTCTGTTCGCATATAGGTTCATTTGTGCCATATTTTAGATTTCACATATAAGTGATATCATATGGTATTCGTCTTTCTCTTTAAAATCCTGTTACTGTTGATCAAGTTAAGGTGTCAAAGACATCATTGCTTGTGCATGTTGGAAGTACTTCATTTTGGGGGTAGCTGGTTTTCCCTGTGTAATATCCTGCCCAGATTACCTGATTTTGTCATTTAAAATTTGTGAAGTATTTCATAGACACAAAATAATATGAGGTCATATTGTTTATAATTATTTATAACTTACATAAAATGAAAATCAATTTTCCATACTCTGGGTAAGAAATACAACAATAGGAATGTCTGTGAAGCCCATGGTGTGGCATGTTTGTTGAATCTTCCTGCATCCATGCCAGGGATAACCCACTGTACTGATTTTTTTGTTTTCATTCCTTGGTTTTCTTTCTTGTGTTTTAATGCTTTTAAAATCACATATGCACGTGTATCTCTAAACAGTATATTTTAACTTTATATAAGTTGTATCATATGTGTTCTAACTTACTTTTTTTGCTTCCTGTTTGGAGATTCATCCATAGTGAATAGCTTAATGGTGTGACTGTAACAATTCATTTACTCGTTTGCCATTTTGTTTGTTCAAATAATGCAACATTCTTGTGCATGACTTCTAGAGCAAATGTATAAGACCTTATGCCCTGTGCACATTTCTGCCTAGATATAGTGCCAGGTCATAGGTGTATACACATGTACATATTCAGTATTACCAGATAATAATTATTTCCCAAAGTGATTATATCAACTTGCACTGTTGTTAGCAGTATGCAAGAGTTCCCACTTTTATAGCTTTAACAATACGTGGTATGTCACACTTAAAATTCTGCTGATCTGGTGGGGTAAAATTGTACCTTGTTTTGGTTATAATTTATATTTTCTTGATTACTGGTCAAGTTGGGTATCTTTGGTTCTTTTTATAGTTATAGCTTTAATGGTTATGGAAAGTGATTTAATTGTCTGTTTTTTTCCCCTAGGTTAGTGACTTTGGAAAACAGCCCATGTATTACACCAGAGTTACTTCGTATATTTCAGAATATGTCACCACTTCTAGGTATGTATTAAAGCATAAAATTACCACTGTTTTTGAATGCAACCATAATTTGGGGCATTATAGGTGACTATAAATCATACCTTCCATTTTTACTGAAGCCCTTGATTTTGAGAAATAAGTTGTGTAGTGTTTTAATAATTCCTAGATTTTTTCCTACAGTATAACTTTTTAGAGTTATTTCTGCGTATTAAAGAGCAAACACTAAATTTACTTAACTTATAGTTAATTGAAAATTGATTTTGTGCTGTCAGTTGTTAACAAATGAGCTCTGTACATATTTCTGATTTAGCTAAGGAACCACCAAAATAAAGATTATTAAATGTTAGAAAATCATTTATTGTTTGTTGAGGTATTGCTTATGTAGAAGCTTGAAATCAGGAAGCTTAATGTTTTAAAGCAACACTTTTGACATGTGACACCAGAGAACTGGCCACTGTGCTAGGAGTAGGCTGTTAGTCTCTGTTAGCCACCATGGATACCTGGTTAGATTCTTTTCTGAACATGTATTCTGATGATACTTAGTCATAGAAAGCCAATACTTGTCTGCTGCATATCAGCTACCATTCACAAGTATGTAATACCTTAAATTTACAAAAAATATTTTGTTCACAGGGTTATTTTTGTGAGCGATTTTACCAGTGCAGATTCACATTTAAACCTCATTGAGTATTTAAGAATTGTATACGGTGCTATTTACTGGCCCTTTGCTTCTTTTTCAGTCTGCAGATTACTACCATTTTAAAAAATCGTTTATTTACAAAATGTAAAAATTATTTACATTTATTCCGTTCAGAGTTCCCACTTTCTAAGGCTCACCCATGAAGCATCTTTAATTCCTTCATTAGAACTTTGGGTATACTGACTGAATAGATTAATATTGTCAGGAGAGGGCATTCATGTAGGAAAAAACTAGGAAAAAAGGCATACTTATTATGGCAATATCTCAAAATTATTTTTTCTGAGAACTTACTTGTAGTGAGCAGTTTTATTAGAGGGAAGGTATTACTGAGGTATAATGATGCACCAGAAAGGTAGACACATTCTTTGATAAAATCAACAAGTGTGGACTAAAACATAATTATAGCTGATTAAAAAACATCTGTTGGGCTTCCCTGGTGGCGCAGTGGTTAAGAATCCGCCTGCCAGTGCAGGGGACACGGGTTCGAGCCCTGGTCTGGGAAGATACCACATGCCGTAGAGCAACTAAGCCCGTGCGCCGCAAGTACTGAGCCTGCGCTCTAGAGCCCGCGAGCCACAACTACTGAGCCCATGTGCCACAACTACTGAAGCCCGCATGCCTAGAGCCCATGCTCCACAACAAGAGAAGCCACCGCAATGAGAAGCCTGCACACTGCAACGAAGAGTAGCCCCCACTCGCCACAACTAGAGAAAGCCCGTGTGTAGCAATGAAGACTCAACACAGCCAAAAATTAAAAATAAATAAAATAAATTTATTAAAAAAATAAAAAACATCTGTCTTCATTTGCTGGATGATCATGGGGGCTATAGATAATGTGATTAGTCCTTCGTGTTTTCTGATTTTTTTTTTGTTGTCGTTCTTCTACCTCATTCTTCAGAATAAATTAGACCTCAGATAATACCAAGATGCCATCTGTTTTCTAAAAAGCCATTTGATGTTTTATCATCTAGCATCCCCATAAAATTATGGAAGAAATTTTCAAACATGAAGACAGTGGCAATAGACCAGTCACTTATTGCTAGTCTCCTAGGAAGTTTTGTAGCTAAGATACCATAGAGGAAGAGAATAGGCAAAGTCCTTTTACTTTCTTTTACTCTCAGTGAAGGCCATCCAGTTCTAGTCTACCTAACTTGGAGACCATATATAGTACCATCCTGGGTAATCCACAGTGCTTCTTTATACTTGCCCTGAGAATGGAAACCTCGACCAGGCCCATTATCAACTTAGTCATGAACAGGATTCAGCCATTTTCACATATGGGTAACTTCACAAGGTGATTTCACTTCATCTCTGTATTCCACCCCGAATTCATCCTGCCTGGCCTTTACAATGTGGTGGGAGAGAAGATTGGTAGCCAGGAAGAAGAGACTGAAAAAAAAGCACATAACTAACCCTCCTATAACCATATGACACTATTTTGAGTGTAGTTTTAGGTAGGTACTAAAGTACAGTTTTACCATAGAAAGCTTTGTAGTTGATGCATAGTCCTTTAAATCAATAAGAACTTTTATGTGTTTAGAACAATGTCTGGTACATAGAAAGCACTGTTTAAGTGTTTTGTAATTATATGTATTACTACTATTACTGTCAACATTATTGCTATTTTAAAAGAAAAAGTACTGAACCACTGGCTCTGTAGGATTTGTTAGTTAACTTAATAATATGAAGAAATTTTGTATACAAATTATATCTGTGAATGTTTAGTATACCTCGACATCAGTATTACCTTTATTTTTGTTTGAGTATTGCACAACTAATTAATATTGTTTGATATGTAGCTTTTTGCATACACATTCTTTCAGGTGAGCTTTAAAATTTATTTTGAAATATAACCAGGATATTTACTTTAATCTTTTAAGAATATAGATCGAAATGAATACTCACTTTTCTTAAAGGTGAAAACATTTTTTCCTATTAGATCAGTGATTTTTAAACATTTATTTAATGAATATGATAGCTATTATTTTTTCCAAGTAGAAATAAAGCTGCTGGCTGGTAGTTTCTCATTTTCATTTAAAACACATAAAACCAACAATATTGGTGTTTAAGTTAATGATTTTTAGGATATGTTAATTAAGTGTGAGTAAATCCAAGGCTAAAATTCATTTCATATCCTTCTCCCCAAATGTAAGTAGAACTGGAGATACTTTAAGTAGAACCATTGGCTATAACTAATTCTAATAATTCAGTTCTAAAGGCTTATTTTTAAAATCCTTTAAATCTTTTTTATGGTATTAATTTTCTCAGTATTCTCATTACTTAAAAGATGAACACCTGACTGACTCTTGTCCATGTTGTTGTAAGTGCCAAGCTAATGTTCCTTGACCAATAAAATTTTTCTAATTTGGAAGGAACTTTTTCCCACCTGACATCTTGATGATGTGTAGGCTATTTTACACATTTTAGCCTTCATATTTTATCAGAATTTGAAATAAAAGAAGAAACTACTATAGTTTCATTTCCAAACATAAACATTAAATAGTATGATTAAAAAGAATAAGTAAAATGTAACATGAAAGTAGAAATTAAAAATAAGAGCCAAAGAATAGAGAAAAACAGAGAGGAATGGAATATAAAATATAATTAGACTAATAAATATAAATCATATGTGCACACAGCATAACTAGATACTTTGATGGGTTACAGATTTGAATCAGAGCTCTCTGTCTATGAAAGAAAAACTTGATCACTTAAGTTAGGGATTTTCAAAATTGTTGACATTTTGGGCCCTGTAATTCTTTCTTGTGAGGGACTGTTTAGGGCATTGTAGGAAGCTTAATAGCATCTTTAGCCTCAACCCACTAGATGCTAGTTTTTAACAACCAGAGTTTCCAGACATTGCCAGATGTCCCCTAGGGGGCAAAATTGCCCATGGTTGAGAACATTTGAATTAAATTATTCACAGGGCTGAAAATAAATACAGATCTGTTGTATGGGCAGCTCTTCCTGATACTAGGACCAGAAAATAATTTTTTATCAGAGTCTTACTAGGAACTCATGGATATAATGAACAATGTTCAATATACTTTAAAATAGATAAATTTATTACTTTTAGGACTTTTTTTTACTATTGATATTTAATATTTGCTGATGATAGCATGCCTTAGGAAATTTAGTAAAAGTCCTTTGCATGATGGAGGCATGGAAAACAGTATGAAGTGACCTAATTGCTTATTTGCTTATATAAATTAATCTGGAAATAGCTTTTAAAATATCTGTAAGAAGAGATGGGTACTATGGTTTTTATTTTTAGGTTTTTTTTTTTTAATAAATTTATTTATTTATTTTTGGCTGCATTGGGTCTTCACTGCTGCACGCAGGCTTTCTCTAGTTGCGGTGAGCAGGGGCTACTCTTCGTTGCGGTGCGTGGGCTTCTCATTGCGGTGGCTTCTCTTGGGGCAGAGCACGGGCTCTAGGCGCACAGGCTTCAATAGTTGTGGCTCGTAGGCTCTAGAGCGCAGGCTCAGTAGTTGTGGTGCATAGGCTTCGTTGCTCCGTGGCATGTGAGATCTTCCCAGACCAGGGCTCAACCCCGTGTACCCTGCATTGGCAGGCGGATTCTTAACCACTGAGCCACCAGGGAAGTCCTGGTACTATGGTTTTTAAAATAAATCTTTCTTAAATATTGTCTCCTTCATCATAGATCTTGATAAAATTTTAGATGGCAGTGATTGAGAAATTATATTCACTGACATACCTGGAATGTAGCCATTCTAAGTTCTCACTTAAATGTAGACCCTCTGCCTTATTTATCACGGTGGTTGCCAAAACGGTGGTTGCCAAACAGTCTGCTATTGTTGGTCTGTTAAACAGTGTGCACAAGTTTAGAGTTGACTGCACTTGCTCCTTGAGGAGAAAAGGACATGTGAATTGTTCATAAGAATAACTTTATCCAATGTAATGGCCTACCCCTTTATCCTGAGATTTTGTCTTACTTCTGTTGTGAAAAATATTTAGGTGACAGCCTTTATTATTTCTTTTTATGTCTTCTGTTAGCATGGTAACAAGTTGGTTAGTTTCTGTCCCCTCTACATTCTCATTTTAAACTAATATGTTAAATTCCTAAAGTATAGAAAATAATGCCTTAAAAACACATTTTGAGCTTTGAGTGGGATTGTTATTTTCTTGTGAAAGTGTATGGGTAATTCTCACCTGAATAGAATATCTTGTCACTTTGCTAGGATATGAGTTAGGTAAGAACCCAGGGCCTACACTTTTGCCAGGAAACATTTTTTAATCTGTCCTATTGCAAGTGAATACGATTTCTAAAATAGTAGCAATACAGAATGAAAGATTTTAGATATAGATGATATTTTGGGGTCATGTTTTGATCTGTATAATTAATATACATCTGTAATCTGTGTTCTATTGTATCATTATTGTATGTGATAAGACATGTAAAATAACACTGCATAAACATTTGATCATTTTCAGTTTTTAACAAGTTTTCTGCTTTGCACTTGAAAAAGAATAATTAAAAACAATATCCTTTTCCTATACTATTCTGGTAATAACATTTTAAAGAAGATTTTTTATGTGTAGGTTTTTCATAGAGGAGTGGATTTGAAGAACAAAGCCCAAGAATTGAGAATATCTAAACACAGTATAATTTTCGGAATATAACAGGGACTCTTTTCGTAAGTAGGGTAGCATGTTGAGTGCCAGCACAATAGACACTCAGTAAATGCTTATTGAGTGAACCCATTTAAGCAGATACCAAAATATGATGATAAAATGATTCAGTTGCATGTCGTTTGCCATGCTGGTACTAGAAATTTAGTTTGAAATGCAAGGTTGGATCATGTAGTTATTTTCTGAAAGGAAAGAAAAGGGAGCTTCGTATTTTCTAAGTTGTTTTAACTAATGGGAGGTATATGGGAAAGCATTAAGTTACAGGTTAATGCCAGTTTTTAGATAGATATTTATATACTAGCCATCTGAATAGCATTCAGAAAAGATTTGTAAAGAAGGGCATGTAACTTAGCTTTAAATAAGTCACTTCATTTAAACTGATTTTGAACAATGAATTAATTTTTTCTTTTTAAAACAATTATTATTTTGGCAGAACTAAGTTCAGAAAGTCTCAGAACCTGCTTTAAGATCATCAATGGTTATATCTTTTTATCATCAACAGAATTTTTACAGGTATGTTGTAGTTTTTGCATTGTAAAAATTTGTATAGTTATTATTTTGATTGTTTCTTATTTGAAATCAGGAATCTTTTTTGAAACCTTTTCAAAATTTAATAGATTGATTTATTACTTTAAGGGGGGAAAAAACGTCATAAGCATTGCCTACTGTGGGGCAGATGTGATGTAGTCTCATGAATTATATTATTTAACATAAAAAAAATGCTCTACATGTAAATATATCCTTATATTTCTACAAAAATTAGAATAACAATAAACTGTATTTTTATTTCTTAAACTTTTCCTAAAGAGTTCTAATTGAAATTTTATATGCTTAGAGCTTTAGTATCTAATTCTCAAATAGATTATGAGTCCCCAATTTAATTTTATACCTTTTTTGATATTGCAGATATATTCATATGTATATTTTGACTTTTCATTGAATTTCAGACATACGCAGTAGGTCTATGTCAGTCCTTTTGTGAACTGCTAAACGAAATTACTACAGAAGGCCAAGTTCAAGTGCTAAAGGTACTGTCATCTTTCTAATGAATATTGTTGTACATTTTCCATCTGTATTTTGTGAAATTAGACCTTCATTTGGGTTTAGATGATGGGCAAGAAGGGGAAGAGTAATTCTAGACAGAATATTTTCTTTCACCTGTATTAAATTGGTCTAATACCTCTGGACCAGGGGTGTCAAATTTGATTGTGCATATAGATCACCTGAGGATGTTGTTAAAATGCAGATTCCACATTTCTAACTAACTTTCTGCTGATGGGACCCCACTCAAAGCTCCCCCTCATCCTGAGACTTCACTTTGTGTAGCAAGGCTTTAAAAACTTTTATAAATGATCCAAAGCCTGGTGACATCTGATACTTCTCACCTGTCCAGTTTGTTAGCCTGCTTTTGGGACACAATATTCCCACTATAATTTGGTACTTTTAATTTGGATCGGCTCTAGAAGTTAGAGTACCAAGTTTTTATGGACTGTGTATAACTAAGAACCAATGTTGAATCATTATATTGTATACCTGAAACTAATATAGTGTTATATGTCAATTATACCTGAATTAAAAAAAAAACTTACAAACAAAAAAAGAACCCATGGGCTCTGAGTTAATCTTTATGCACTATACCTTTATAGAATCACTATATATTATCTTTATATATTGTATATAATTATGTATAATTAAGAACCAACAGTCTCTGAGTTGTATGTTTATATATCTATATATTAAAGATAAAGGAGTATCAAATGTATATATTTAAATATAAATGTATATATAAATATATCTTCACATGTATGTCACACACATATTTTGTATGGATTTTATGAGGTGTACTTTGTTAAAAGCATCTCTTTTTTGTTTCTAATTTCTTAGCTATGTTTTAAGTCAGATATGAGAGCTGGTTAGGTGAAGTGTTACTATAGCTTAACCAAGTAGCATTTTTTTGTGTGAAAACTATGGCATTGCTTTAGATCCTAAAAACAATTTGATTTCCTCCCAGTGAAATGAAAAAGTGTTTGCCCAAAGAGTTTCATTGTAAGAAATGTGTTAACCACAATAATCATAGCAACAACCCGTAGTACATTTTGGGGGGCTAAGTGGGTATAAGTTTGTGCAGGCAGTAAAGTCTTTCATAATAGCCAATAAGAGTAATCATCAGTTGGCACTTATTCAAGCATTACACTATTTTATGTGCTGTTCTTTGGACATTATACACATGTATGCACCTCTAAAGCTCCAGATATCTGTGTTAATATGCATGTTAATTTGATTTTCAAATTGGTTGCATTTACTATCATTGTTGATTATCCAGTCATTCACCATATAGGTCAGGGGTCAGCAAACTTTTTCTGTAAAGGACCAGCTAGTAAATGTTTTAGGTTTTGTGGGCCCTACAGTCTTTGTCTCAACTATTTATATGTTTTGTTGTGGATTGAAAGCAGGCATAGATGGTATGTAAGTTAATGACTGTGGCTGTATCCAAAAATGCTTTATTTACACAATCATATAGTTGTTCGGATTTGGCCCAAGGGCATTGTTTGCCAACCCCTGTTACTGGTATTCAGTGCGTTCTGGTAGGCATACATGATAGAAAAACCAGTTTCTGCTCTTGAGTAATTCATTCTTTTGGGGGAAGGAGGCATGTAAGCAATCAGCCCATATTTAGTGTGTTATGTTGTTTTGGATTAGAGGTATCTCAGATTACCTGGTGAACTTTTTGAAAATTTGGGTAGGACATAAGATGTTGGTATTTCTTTTTAAAAAGTTCCCTAGGTGATTTTCATGAGCACTTTCTAGTGTGAGCCATTGCTGTCCATTGGCTTTATGTTACTCTGGGAGTATAGATGTGGTCATCTAACCCAGCATTTTGCAGAGAACATTTTTCAGGGAGAAAGGGTTGAGATGGGACCTGGGTCTTAAATGTTTGGTAGGGTTAGGGTTACCAGATAAAACATAGTACTTCTATTTGCTAATTCTGGCAATCCTAGTGGGGTGAATTAGATTAATACAGTGTTAAGTACTGCAGAGAAGTGAACAGAAATAAGAACAGAGAGAATACTGTGAGAATTGTTTGTTGAAGGTGGGGATAATGGTGTTATTTAAAACCTTTAGTGTCTATAAATTGGAGGGGTTCATATGCCAGATTACTGAAGTGTTAAATTAGAAAGTGATGAGAAAATGATTATATTATTAAGAACTATATTTGTTCCTAGGGCTACCATAACAAAGTATCACAACCTGGGTGGCTTAAAACAACAGGAACTAATTTATAATATTTATAGTGATTATCTCTCTCACAGAGTTCTGGAAACTACAGGTCTGAAATCAAGATGTTGGCAGGGCCATACTCTCTCTGAAGACTCTAGGGGAGAATCTGTTCCATGCCTTTCTCTTAGCTTCTGGTGGTGGCCAGCAATTTCTGGCTTCCTTGGCTTATGCATGCGTCACTCCAGTCTCTGCCTCGATTGTCACATGACATTCTCCTTGTATCTTTGTCTTTTCTTCTTATAAGGGCACCAGTCATAATGGATTAAGTGCCTACCATAATAACTTCATCTTAACTTAATTATATCTACAAAGACTCTATTTCCACATAAGGTCACATTCACAGGTACTTGGGATTAGGACTTCAGCATATCTTTTGCAGGGGGCAGGGCACAAGTCAATCCATAACAAGAATTTACTGTTAAAAAATAAAAAGATAGCTTTTGTGTGTGGAGAGGCAGTGAGGAAAATCTGATCTGAGTAGATTTTGTAGGTAAAAGTGACCCAATAGAAAGGAAGATGGCGCCAGAATGATACAGGAGATTGGTATTTTAAGTCTAGAGCGTATGTAGAAGGGGCAAGAGTTTGTTTTTTAAGAGAGCTGGCCAGACTGGTAGTGATTGAAGCTGTAGATATAATGTTAGGTGAAGAGAGTAAGAAACTGGCATATGACCTTGGTGTTTCCAGATAAAAAGACAAGATTGTCAGAGCTGCCTGATGCCTTTCACTATGAGGCAGAGGAGCACTACAGGATGATTAGTACGTCTGCACTTATTGAGGAGGGAGAGGGGACTGAGTAGTATTCATCTCAGTATTCATTTTTAAATGAACTCTGTCTTACAGATGTTTAGGTTAAAATTTAAGAATGTTTCAGTTATATTAGAATGTCTTCGTAGACTTTGTAAGAGAAATCTTGTAAAGTAAAGGCTTTTAACAAGAGTTGAAATAAAAAGTACTTTGGTAAATTCTGATTTTTCCCAGAAAGATTGTTTATCAAACATATTACATTTTTCACACTCTCTGATTTGCTGTTTTATATTTGAAATCACAATGGAAACTTAAATCCAAAATATTGTTATAAACTAAGAAGTGGGTAAATATAGAGTGAAAATACAGCAGAACTCTCTGGTTTTAATTTCATAGGTTCTTCAGTTTCTTTTTTAGAGTAGGGGGTAAAGGATGGGAATGTATGCCCTTGTTACTGAGAAGCTTGTGGGCTCTGAAGGAGTAATAACAGGAATCTGTGTGTGTGGCTTGTCAAGACCCCAGATACTGGAGTCCTAGTCTACCGCCATGTGTCTATCAATCCTCACCTGTACTGATTTCAAAGTGTTCTAGCTCCAAAGCTTACAAGCAAGTAACATTAGACATGTTGTTTGCTAAACTGTTTTTGTGAATTTTTATTGCATTTATGCCCTTACCAAACTGATATAGTGGCAGTATATAATTATGTTGAGGAACTTCCATCTGTCTTACAGAATCTCAGCTTCATTTTTTGCCTTGGTGATAATTTCTTCTCTGAAAGTAGGGATATAAGGAATTGATACTTTGGACTTAATTCTGTTTGAGGAATAACTGATTGGCAATGTGGGAGTGATAGAAATTTGAGAGAAAATTGTCGTGTCATTTTGATGTTGCCTTTGTAGATTTTTCAATATGTGTGTGTTTTATCTTCTTCTCCTTTACTAGACTGTAAGCTTTTCCATGATCCTAAGTTTAGTAAATAATAACCGCATTTGGAATGTTGTTCTCTCCTTGACCTGTGCCTTGGTTTTGTACACCCAGCTCTGTTACTTATACATTCTTGAGTACATTTTGGACTTAAATTCTCTTATTTATTATATAAGATGTTGTACTATATGATTTTTAATAATCTGTAACTATATATTATCTGAAATCCCTGTGACAAATTATAATCTATAAATTCTAAGTGATGAAAAAAGGTTGTTTCTTATGTTTATAAACACCTACCAGAAAAAATTTGAATTGAAAGTGTTTTTTTCCTCCTGCTTTTCTGCAATATTATTAGTAATTATTGAAAGACAACTTTTTCTGAGTCATATGGAATGGGATTGTGAAATTTATTTGAAAAATGAGGCAAGTTTTTAGGATATATCATAAGGAGAATATTTATTTTCTTTTACTATTTGTTTTAAATTATATTCTTACAAAATAATTAGACCTAGTGTAACTTAGCAGGTGACTTAAGCAAAACTGCTAGGGTTAGAATATTAGCCCTGCTACTTCACAGCTGTGTGAGGTGAACCAGTTAATCTCTGCTCCTCACTTTCCATCTGTAAAATGGGAATAAAAATGTTACGTACTTCCTTAGGTTGTGGTGAGGATTATATGACCTTATATGTATAAAGCACTTGTAACATTGCCTAACATGTAATCAGCTAATACAAGTGTTGGCTATTTTAATCTAATTATATAGTTATCTAATTATTTAATCTCCCTTTGGGGGAAAACAGGCCACCAGGGAACTCTTCCTTTGACCATCTTTTGTAAATAAATGTTTATTTAAAATAGTACATTAGTTAAATTTTTTATAACTTAAGTAGATGATTTGCACAGCGATAGAATTTTACTCTTTTTCTAGAACCATGTTATCTCAGCTGGCTTTTTAAAAATAATTGTTTTAAATTCTTTCTTTCTTTTCAAAATAACATGCTCTTTTAAAAAATTTTATTATGAAAAATTCCAAATTTATATAATGTACAGCACTACCCTTACAGTTTTACTAGAAGGAAATCTGTTTGTTTCTCCTTTTTCCTTGAACTGAGAGAAGGTAATGTTATTATTTGTCCCCCAGTTGTGCCTAATATTTTTTGATTGAATGATTCAGCACAAATCAGTTACCATCCAAATATACATTGAAATATTTGTAACGTTTAACATGCGTTACACATTAAACCAGTTTCTCTCTAAGTATGCTAGCCAGGGGGTCATAAATAGGATATAAATACTTGAATTATATAACATATGTTTAAGACTGTATTTTTATATAACACTGCTGTAGCTAAACCTCTGTATTTGATTTGAAATCCCAGAAACTGAATTTTATTGTTTATTAAATGGATGTTAAATACTAGAAATATACTAATTATCATGAAAAAATTATTTGTGTTTTTTTTTAATATAAAAGAATATTTTAGGATAATGGTTCTTTTATGCTTATACTTGAAAGCTGAGAGAACTCTCAACATTTTTGGCATTTTCCTATTCTCAGAGTTCCAATAAAGTTATAATAGTTTTTAATATTGGCTCATTTTTTCCCCATTTTTTAATACCTCTCAAATACTGTTTCTTAATATAGTATGCACATTTTTAATATATTTTTGACTAAGTGTCACTGTTATACTAATTTCTGACAGTATCTGGAAGCAACTTCTTTGTTTTGAAGCAGAAAATTACAATGTTATGAAAATTGGATAGAGAGACAAGTATGCCTGCCTTCAGAGCAAAAATAGGCTTTAATGTATTCTGTGATTCGGAACAAGTTATCTAGATGAATACAATTATATTCTAAAAATACTCAAATTTAACATTTTTTTTAAATTTGAAATTTATCCATATGTATACATACCAACTTGAGTTTAGAAATTATCTCTTTTATCATGGTCTTATTAAGCAGTAGTGAGCCATGTTGGTTTTATTCACTGTGATAAGCCTTATTTAAGATGGCACGCATATTTTTCAGGTATAATTTATTCTGTAATATTTATAGCTAATACTAGCATTTACTGTATGATACACATTTCTAAGCACATAGCATAGAGTTCATTTAATCCTCACATAAACCTGTGACAGTGGTACTGTTCTTTTCCCCATTTTTACAGATGAGAAATTAAATCACAAAAAGATAAATACCTTGTCCAAGGTCACACAACTAGTAAGTATTGGAGCCATGTTATAAACATAGGCATTCTGACTTAAGCATCTGTGGTCTTAACCACTTTGTATGCAATGTCAGCCTAAATCAAAAAAATTGTTTGAGTGTAAGGCACAAACTAAAAGCCTACATTTTTCACAGGGATTATATTATAAAAACATAGTCTGTTTCTAAACTATTTCAGGTGTATTCAGAAAGGGGGTGGATTGAAAGTAAAGTTAAGAAGTTCTATTTGTAATAGCAAAATGCTGATAAAAATAATTAGTAATAGGTGATTGGATGATAGGCGGTACTGCACCTTATTTAGCCACACAGAGGAGTACTGTGCAGCCTTAGAAAGGAATGAAGATGACCTCTGTATACAGTTTTAGAGTTAAGCAAGGAACAGTGTTTAGAGTTTTCTTGTATTTAAAGAGTGCAGCATAGATAGCAATGGAAAAATAAACCAAATTAAGAAAAGTAGTTATGTAGGGGAAAGAGGGACAGAGAATGCAAGCTAGATCTTTCAGGATGTATGTTTTGTACTTTAGGGTTTGAAGCCATAGAGATGTTTCACATGATTTAAAATAATAAAGTAAAAGCAGTTCTAAACATAAAAAAAAGGAAACATTTGAATCTAACTATTATTATGTTGGTGCCATAAGTCATCTGAGAATATTTCAAGTAATAGTATTTTACATGTACCTCCCTGGTGGGATATAACGTTAGAACAAAAAGAAACATAAGGAAATTATAAATTGCTTTCAGTATTGTTATTGTTACCAGTAATATCGGTATTATTATTTTGAAACCCATATGTACATATGTGGGCATTTTTGTACACAGCAGTTAGAAGCAAATAAGCTAAGGTTATTAGAATCTGGGATTTTTCAATATAAGGGAAGAAGGATGGAACTATTAAAGAAGTTATATAAAATGCTATAGTCTTAAATTGAATTTGGTGAATTATTGGTATATACTTCTCAGGAAGAGAAAAATAAATTTCCTAAATCTGTGTAAGCAAAGACCTAGAAGCAGTGTCAATCCAGTGGCAATGAGCACCTTAGAACCTAGATTATGGTCTGTAAATACTGTGTCCTGCTGGTTGACTCCAGAGCTCGGGCAAGAGAGACACAACATAAACTGGGGACCTCTCCTTGTGCCGGAAGGAAGAGAAGGTGGGATTTTCTCAAAAGGATGCAAGAGTCAACTTGAAGGAGCTCCCACTGCCTAATAATGGGACAGTTTGAGCATCAAAACAAAACTAAACTAAGTGGATTAAAACATATCAAACATGTTAAAATCCCTGAGAACATAATGATTCTCCCCAAGAAGAGTAACTTATGATTTAAATTCTCTCAGTATCTGTAAATTACCTTTTAATAAACTACCTGTTATTGCTTTAGTTGTCTTTGGTGTTATTTCCTTCTTGGACATGTTTGGCCATCTGGCTATACGTGCATTTCACTTAAAATATACAGAATTGTGTATTACCACTGAAATCGTTAGATGCATTTTTCAAAATCTTGTTTAGAAGTGAAAGCAGCGCTGCTGATCAAAATGTTTGGTAGGATTCTGATCATTATGAAAGAACCTTCTTCATTATGGAAATAGTCATAATTTGAGCTCTGACTTTTAGGTCACAACTGCAATACCTTCCCTAGAAATTGGACTGTATAGAGTGTTATGTGTGTGGAAATAAGACCATTCCATACAGATTTTCCCACAGGTTTCTCAAGTTCACCATGTCTAAAGTGAAGCCTCACTATTAACGGCATCACGATTGTACCCATTGACCACACGTGAAAACTAGGAGTAATCCCAGACTTCTTCACGTCTGGTCAGCTGTTCAATTGGTTTTTTATATCTGATCAGCTCTGCTTTCTGATTTTCTCTTGATTCTGATCCACAGTCCTTGCTTCCAAGTCTGATAGTGGCATTTTCCTGCATAATTTTTCAGAAAGGATCTCATTGTTTCTATGGTTCCTAACTTTTTGAATACAAAGACTCCATTTTAGTTCTGAAATAAGTGAATCCTTTACATACTGTACCTTTATATATAAAGAAAGTGCATAATGACAGCTGGATTGTATTGAATGGTACGTTTCAGTGAATTTACATTTTAAAAGTCATAATCTTAAATATGTGATTACTTTTCCTTTTCTGTACAAACTTCTGTAATCTTTGGAGTTAATAATTTTTTTAGTGTAATTTTTTAAGTGCACTGAGTTCTCTGCCACTTGCCTCTGTTCAATATGTTCAGACACATTGACCCATAAGGATTTTATTACTTTAATTTTCTTGAAGAAGTCTCTTTCAGAGCCATGCTAACTCCCCCACCTTGCTCCCCCTCCCCAAGCTTGTAGCTTCTTTTTCTTTTTCCTAGTGTTCTGAAATTTTACAGTGATGTACCTTGATTTAGGGTTTTTTTAATTAATAGTACCAGGCACTCCTGGGCCCTTTTAGTCTGGAAAGTCTCTCTTTTAGACCCTTTAAAGAAAATATACTGTCTTCTCCTGGGGTGGGGGAAGGTCAGTTGCCCAAATATGCAGATTAGGGAATATCTGGCAATTTGTTTCCTAAGTAGACTTCCAACCTGTCTTATTTTTAGCTTTTCCTTTACCCTCCTTTCCAAAGATGTATGGCTCTGCTAATTCCTGTGGTTTTTGGTGGGGAGAGGTAGGGAGAAGATACATCTGATGTGCATCGAGTTGCTCTCAGCTTTCTCTATTGTAACCTTAGATTTCAGCTTTCTCTCATCTGATAAGTCATTTACCTCTTGAATTTCTTTGTACCTTCCAGTATTCATCTCTCATTCCTTTTGTCCTTTAAAAATTATTCACCCTCCCTTTAAAATCTTTTTATATAAGTTTAGTGGGGTTTTAGGAGGGAATGAAGTTATAGTGTGTCTAACAATCAGCAGATGGCCTTGCTTTCCATTCATAGATAAAATGTCCGGTGACATCTGCCTCTGGGTAGCTTATCTACACCTTCCCCCTCTATTCCAAATCTAATTTTTTGACAAAGTAAACCTTACTGAGGTCAGATTTAATCATGTTCTGAGTCTCATCATCTCCTGTTGCTTTTAATCAGGAACTGTGGTATCTTTTATCCTGTATTTCTTATTAGATAGCATGGTGTTCGGCCCACAGTAAAAGTTATTGTATTTTTAGACTTTTCTTTGCACATTCCTTTTACTTCTTGCACAAAATTAGAGGATGTTGTCATTCATTGTACTGTTTGCTTACCTTGAGAATGTTTTGAAATGCACGAGGTGTATTTGTTGCTGTGTTGGGAGCATGCCATTGGCACATAATGAACAGAGATCAGAGATGCTAAAAACCCCTCGATAGGTGGAATAGTCCTGCGCAGTAAACACTTGTCCCACTCAGAATGCCAATAGTCAGTCTTGAAAAACATTGCTGGACGTTTTAAGGGAAACCTGGCTCTGCCTTGAGACTGGTACTTGCCCACAACCCTCTCAAATGGTGTCTGCTTTCATTCTTAGCCCGCAAGCAGTGGGGCTAGAAGTATAGACATTTGTTCTTGGACCTCACTGCTGCTTTCTGACCACTGCCTTCCTCACTCCACCCCTCCCCCCCCAACCCTGGAACAAACAAACAAACAAATCCCACCCCAGTTTGAATTTCATGCTGCCTGTCTTTGTTATAGAGGGAGCCCATCTCACTCAGATAAAAGTAATTTATGTTTCAAATTTTCATCTGTAACAATGTGCATGGTTAATAATCTGTATGATTGTATTATAAATAAAATAAGATTATTTCTCATTTAGTAAATATGCAGTATATATGCAACATGCCCTTTTCCATCCAATTTATGGATAAATTTAAATGTAGACTTATTTTTGGATAGTGAGTGTAGTTGTTACTGATTTCCCTTTTCACTATTAAAATACTTTTGAAGTGGCCTTTTATTGCCTCAATAAGACAATAAACATTATAAAACATTAAATAGACATTAACATTTTATAAGGGTTATTTATTTAAAATGCAAAGATAAGAAGTACATTAACAACATATCTGTTATCAGAATGGGATTAATTATAATTCTATGTAAGATGTATAACTGTCTAAATATTACATACTTAAAATCGAATTGTAATTTTTAATGGATTATCTTATAAAAGTGTGTCTAGAATATTGAATACTTCATGTACTTATATATATGTGATATTTAATACGTTGTTTTCTTTACCTGTGTTTTGCATAAAGCAGTGACTTGCATTATTAAGCATTACCAATGTGTCATTTTGGTTTTTAGGTTGTGGAAAATGCCCTTAAAGTGAACCCAGTATTAAGCCCGCAAATGTTTCAACCAATTCTACCCTGTGTTTTCAGAGGTATAATAGAAGGGGAGGTAAGATTTTTCTTAAGCTTCTGAAGTTAGTATTGGATTCTAGGGTTCTATTTTAATTATTTTCCTTATTCATTGAAAAATTATTTCTTCTTCACATATGTAATCCATATAACTATGTACATAATACATATATATTACCTTGTATGACATATATTTAGTTAGAACTCAGGCAATATTGGTGTTCATTCTGAAGAAGCAGTGTAAAGAAGAATATTGTTATTTCATATCCCTGTTGATTGTTACTTTTTGTCAATGATTGTTTATATTTGTACCATAACACAGTTTTACATATGCTGTATTTTAATTGTACAGAGGTATCCTGTAGTGATGTCAACGTATCTCGGCGTTATGGGTCGAGTCCTGCTACAAAACACTAGTTTCTTTTCCTCACTACTTAATGAGATGGCACATAAATTTAATCAGGAGGTAAGAATCAATTTACTTAAATTGAAGGAGGTCTTTATTCAAATAAAGATTGGAAATAATTTTGTGAAATAATGAGTCTATAAAAGTCTTGTAGTATTTAAACTTTATTTATTTCCCTGAATCAAATTTTATTATGTTCAAGAATACGAAATGAAATAGTACATAATTGAGTCATTCATAGAATTACTTTCAACAAACAGATGATTTTGAAATAAATATTTTTGTTATTTTAAATCTTTAGTAAGTTGTATTGATACTATAATTTGGGAGAAGGAGAAAGAAACCTGTGAATGGCAGTTGAAACTTAAATTTTGTTCTCTCTCAAAATAGGCAATTTTATTCTGCTTAGCCATAGGATAGAATTTTGATTTGTTATGGTTGCCGTTTTTGTTAACTCATACATAAAATGAAACAGGAATACTTTACATATAATCATGTACTACCTTTGTTTCATTTCCTTAATGAACTTGTTCTTAATGCCATGCAATGAGTTTCTGTCATCATTATTGTGGGAAATGACTTTTTCAGCAGAAGCTTATTAAAAATATACTGTAACTGAAACCAACTACCTGAGTAAGTATGGAATAGGTTATTAAGTGAGTTGGTTACTTGAGACTACATACATTATATTAAAATATGGTTTTTATGTCTTAAGTCATTAATCTGTTAAGATTTATAAAATGTAGAAGGTGGAATGTACTTGACTGATCTCTAGAATGGAGGGGCAGTTTGTGAAAGCTTTTGGTTTGTGGCTGAAATAGGTATTACCATTTCCACTTTTAATGAAAATCAGAGTAAGGAAGTGTGAACTGTAGAATGTATATAGTTTTTCCAGAATTAGACTAATGTAATTAGAGAATCTAGACTTTATTTTGATGAATAGGCAGGACAGATTTTTCATTAGCTTCATTAAATTTAACTGTGATGGAATAATGTTAAAAGTTTAAAGAGTTTATTCACTTGAGTTCAGCAAAATCTGTTGAGTGGTTTTAATAACAAAAATATATTTAACAATATAAATTTTATGTATTATTTTAATTCTTCACAACAACCCAATGGATAATAATATTTTTATTTCCATCTTACACCTGAGAAATCTGAGGCTTGGAGAGATTTAGTGACTTGGTCAAGTTTGCAAAGCTAGCAAATGATGGAATTGATATGCAGATCCCAGCAACCTCACTTCAGAGCTGATATCTCAGCGACCACATTCTACTGCCTCCTATACATCCTGCAATAGGCACTTCTCCACTAGACACTGAAGACACCTGGTTTGACAAGCCGATAGTATTCTTTTAAGGGAGAGAGTACTTACACAGGCAATTTTGTAATATTATTATAAATACTATGTTAGAGTTTTGTCCATCGTGCTGTGGGAAGAGAAAGAAAAGCTGTCTACTCTGTTAAATTTTTTTGTCCAATTTTTTTTCTTGTGATAAAATACACATAGCATAAAATTTACTATCTTATCTATTTTTAAGTGTGCAGGTCAGTGGTATTAAACATATTCACAGTGTACAATCATCACCACCATGCTTCTCCATAACTCTTTCAGACTTGTAAAACTTGAACCTCTATATCCATTAAAGAATAACTCCCCATTACCCTCTCCCTGTAGCTGCTGGAAACACCATTTTACTTTCTATGTCTGTGATTTTGACTACTCTAAGGTACCTCATATAAGTGGAATCATACTGTATTTGTCTTTTTGTGACTAACATATCACTTAGCATAATATCCTGAAAGTTCATCATGTTGTAGGATATGTCAGAATTTCCTTCCTTTTTAAGGCTGAATAATATTCCATGGTATATATTTATCACACTCTACTTATCCATTCATCAGCCAGTGTACACTTGAGTTGCTTCCACATTTTAGCTACAGTGAATAAAGCTGCTATGAACATGGGTACTCAGATATCTATTTGTGACCTGCTTTCAGTTCTTTTGGGTATATATCCAGAAGTGGAATTGCTGGGTCATGTTGTAATTCTATTTTTAAGTTTTTAAGGAACCACCATACTATTTTCCACATAGCTCCACCATTTTAAATTCCCATCCACAGTGCACAAGGGTTCCAGTTTCTCCATATCCTTTCCAACACTTGTTTTTGTTTTTGATAGTGTCCACTTTAATGGGTATGAAGTCGTATTGTAATTTTGATTTGCATTTCCCTAATGATTAGTGGTGTTGAGCATGTTTTCGTGTGTTCGTTAGCCATTTGTGTATCTTATTTGGAGAAATGTCTAAGTCTTTTGCCCTTTTTTTTTTTTTTTTGCGGTACACAGGCCTCTCACTGTTGTGGCCTCTCCCTTTGCGGAGCACAGGCTCCGGACGCGCAGGTTCAGCGGCCATGGCTCATGGGCCCAGCCGCTCAGCGGCATGTGGGATCCTCCCGGAGCGGGACACGAAGCCGTGTCCCCCGCATCAGCAGGTGGACTCTCAACCACTGCGCCACCAGGGAAGCCCTTTTGCCCATTTTTGAATCCGTTTTTCTGTTGTTGAGTTTTAGGGTTAATTATGTATTCTGTATGTTAATCTCTTATCAGATATATGATTTATAAATATTTTCACCAGTTTTGTGGGTTGCCGTTTTACTATGTTGTTAGTATCTTTTGATGCACAAAATGTTTTAATTTTCAAGAAGTTCAATATATCTTAGTTTTTTCCTTTTATTGCTTATGCCTTTGGTGCCATATCCAAGAAATCACTGCCAAATTCAGTGTAGTGAAGCTTTTGTACTTTTTTTTGTTTACGAGTTTTATAGTTTAGGTCTTACCTTTAGTTCTTTGACCTCCCCTTTTTTTTTCCAATTGAAGTATAGTTGGTGTACAATATTATATTAGTTTCAGGTGTATAGCATAGTGATTCATTATTTTTTTACAGATTATACTCCACTAAATGTTATTATAAGATAATGGCTATAATGCCCTGTGCTATACAGTGTGTCCTTGTTATTTATCTCTGACCCATTTTAAGTTGAATTTTGTATATGGTATGAGATGAGGGTCCAGCTTCATTCTTTTGCATGTGGTTATTCAGTTTTTACAGTGCCATTTGTTGAAAAGAGTGTCCTTTCCCCATTGAATGATCTTGGCACTCTTGTCAAAAGTCATTTGACCATATATGCAAGGGTTTATTTCTGGGCTCCGTATTCTGTTCCATGTCTATATGTCCATCTTTGTATGATTATCACATAATTTTGATTACTAAAGCTTTGTAAGGCATGTTGAAATCCAAAAGTGTGAATGCTCTGGCTTTTTTTCATATTTTGGGGGATGGTTTTGTCTATTCAGGGTCCCTCGAGATTCTATATGAATTTTAGGATGGGTTTTTCTATTTCTGCAAAAAGTGTCATTGGGATTTCGACAGAGCTTGCATTGAAACTGTAGATTGCTTTGAGTAGTATTGACATCTTAATATTAAGTCTTGCAGTCCATGAACATGGGATGTATTTCCATTTATTTATGTCTTAATAAGGAGTGTTTTATATTTTTCATTATACAAGTCTTTCACCTCCTTGGTTAAATTAATTCCTAAGCATTTTATTCTTTTTGATGATAGTAAAATAGAATTGTTTTCGTAATTTCTTTTTTAGATTGTTCATTGCTCATGTATAGAAATGCAACTGATTTTTGTTGACTTTGTATTCTGCTGCTTTGCTGAGTTCATATTTTCTAACAGTTTTTTTGGAGGAATCTTTGGGATTTTCTACATAAAAGAACATATGATCTGGAAACATAATTTTGTTTCTTCCTTACCAGTTTTGATGCATTTTATTTCTTTTGCTTGCCTAATTGTTCTGACTAGAACTTCCAGTACTGTGTTAAATAGAAGTGGTGAAATTTGGCATCCTTGTTTTGTTCCTGGTATTAAAGGATGAGATCTTCTCAGTCTTTTGTCATTCAGTCTGATGTTCATCATGGGTTTTCATATATGGCATTTATTATGTTGAGATATTTTCTCCCTATTCCTAATTTATTCACTGTTTTTATCATGAAAGGGTATTGAATTTTGTTACATGCTTTTTCTATATCTATCAAGGTGATCATGGGTTTTTTATCCTTTATTCTGTTAATGTGGGGTGTTATCTTGATTGATTTTCATATGTTGAATCATCCTTCCATTCCTGCAATAAATCTCATTTGATTATGGTGTATCATCTTTTTAATATGTTGCTGAATTCTGTTTACTAGTACTTTGTTGAAGATTTTTGTATTAGTGTTCGTAAGAGACACTGATCTGTAGCTTTTCTTTTTTGTATTATCTTTGTTGGGCTTTATTATCAGGATAATGCTGGCCTCATAGAATGAGTTAGGATGTGTTCCCTCCTCTTTGATTTTTAAAATTGAAATTTTAAAAATATTGTAATAAGTCCCTGCTAACTAGAAAATAGTATAATAATAACCTTGATAAATGCTGTAAATAATTAATAGTACAAATTTTACTATGAAGCAGTTTATCATTTTTTTTTCTTTTGATGTGGACCATTTTTAAAGTCTTTATTGAATTTGTTAAAATACTGCCTCTGTTTTATGTTTTGGTTTTTTGGCTGCGAGGCATGTGGGATCTTAACTTCCCGACCAGGGATGAACCCACACCCCCTGCATTGGAAGGCGAAGTCTTAACCACTGGACCACCAGGGAAGTCCCTATCATTTCTGTTTTGTAAATAAATCTTTTGAATGTGCAGGAGTACAATGAAGAAATTATGTTAACAATAAATTGCAGTGTAGAACATCTTCTGATATGTTGAAGAATTTAGAACGATCTGGAACCTCTTGAAACTTTAGGACTCGGTGCCAAGTAAAAGTAATCTTTATTTCTGGAATGAAAAATATTTTTATTATTTCAGCAAAATATAGTGATTTGTTATTGCTTAATGATATAAACTTTGGATGCAAAGGTGCTTAAGAATTGTATCATTAGAAGTTGAAGGTTCTAAATACATTTCATCAGAATGTCAGTCATGTTCTATTAATGTTTCTGGCAAAGTAAAGAATTTTTGCAGCAGTCAGTGAGGAAAAAAATTAAGGAAACATCATGAATTTATGTTAGATAATAAAGTGATTGAGATAATAAAGTTTTTCCACTGTCAGAGTGAACAAAAACATTTGGAAAAGTACCATCAGCATTTAAAAAATTCTGTCAACTATGCAGTTTTAATACAGTATCTTAAGAGACATGAAATATTTAATAGAAATTTCAAAAAATTAATATTTATGGGACTATCATTATATTCTAAATTTGTTTTTCACCTGCTAGCTAACATGTATTTACTGAAATGAGAAAACGGCTTTTTGAAATATTTATATAGATTACTTAAAATGAGAAATTCATGACTTTGAAGATATTTAATGATGTTTATTGAACTCATATAGCTAGGTGAAACAATATTTGAAATAATAAATATGGTGTTTAAGAAAAATATTTCAGTAAGAAATATTTAACTGAAAACCTCATTGCCAGTGTCTCTCTAGGGAGAAGTTGTATATAGTTTCAGTCAAAACTAAAAAAACATTTTCCACATATTTGGTTCTAAGTCACTAAATTTAATCATATGCAATGAGGGATGTAAATCAAACAAATCAGAAAGCTTTTCTTAATAAATTTCATGTTTACTATCATACTGATTAAGCATCAGAGAAACATAAATAATATACCTGCAAATCAGGAATTGAATTATGAAATTGGAAGAATATTAACCCTGCAGTTTTACTTTTTCTTTTCATTTCTCCCTCATATGTACTAATGCTATTAAGCAAATGTTGATAGTTTTCTTGCAATATATGAAAGCTGAGATGTTCAAAACTACTCTTTGATGTAGTCAAATCCTAAACATGTGTCAACATTTCCACAAATAGTTTTGGGCACATCACCAGATCATTTCTTCAAAGAAGTACTTGACACAAAAAAATTAACTCAGAATGAATCATTGATCAAAAAAACTAAAACTATAAAAGCTTCCAGAAGAAAACATAGGAAAAAGATATCAATTTATTTTATACACATGCACATGAAACAGTAATTTCTAAATCATTTGCTGATATTTAAAAATTGTAAATATGATTCTTTATTTGATGCTGCTCACACTAGCTGAATAATACTCTAGTTTGAGTCAAGATTTTACATAAAAAAATGACATCAAATATTTTCAACAATTTCCTCCCTAAGTATTAGTCACTAGCCAACCTGTAGTCTCAAAAAGTAGTAATTTGTCTTAATGTTTCTAGTCATGAATCACCTCTCATCTTATATTAAACTAAATGCAGTTCTATTCAGCGCTTTTCTAGCTCTTCTAAATGCTGTTTGGGATATTTAGAGATATTTAGACTTCATCCAAAAGTCATATTTGTTTATCCAAAAGTCATATTAATTGGTTTAATTTTATTTCATTTTCAGTGAGCTGAGCTTTACAACTATCATTAGCCAAGTTTAGGATACAGTAAATGAAAGAACCTAAAGATTCAATATATTTTTCATCTGTCATCAAAAAGGGGGGCGGTCACATAATTACACAATTTTTCTTATAATTAATACTTCGTTTTGGTTGAATGATAGTTCACATTTCTTAATTTTCATAATATCTTTCACTTTCATAATTTTTTCTTTTATATGGTCAATTACAAAAAAGTGATTTAACGTATCTATCACAGATCTCTCAGCTTTAATATCCAAAATATTTGCAGTAGAATGAGCAGAATTCTAACAGATTTGATATATCAATACTTCCATTCATTATGATACTGGGAGCCCTACCAGTGCAACAAGGCAATAAGAAGACAAATAAAAGCATACAGATAGGAAAGGAATAAGTAAAACTGACTCACTTTGCAAACATGATTGTATATTACAGTCTCCAGTAAAACTACTGCTAAATTTACTAAGGTCATGGGTTACTTGGTCAATATGTAAAAAACAATTTTATTTCTCTTCACTACCAGTGAACAACTGGAAACTGAAATTCTCAAAACACGATTTACAATAACATTCAAACCTAGAAATATTTAGGATACAGTTAACAAAATGTGTGTAAGACAGGTACAGTAAAAACTACTAAACATTGCTGAGAACATTAAAAAACATCTCAGTAAATGTATATGTATGCTCATGGATTAGATGATTCGTTATTGCTAAGATAAAAATTTTCCCTAAAAAAATTTTTTTTTTTGGTAGAAATTGGCAGGCTAATTCTAAAATTTATATAGAAATGTAGTGGACCTAGAATAGCCAAACCTACTTTAAACAAGAACAAAGTTGAAGAATATATAATACTATCTGATTTCAAGACCTATTATAAACTTATATATACTAACCAAGAAAGTGGGATAGCATGAAAATAAACATTTAGGTCAATGAAACAGAAGTGAGTTGGAAAATAGGTGCACACATTAATGGTCGGTTTATTTTTGACAAATGTACCAAGGAAATTTAATGCAAAAAAGACAAGTCTTTTATTTATTTATTTATTTTATTTTATTTATTTTTTTTGGCTGCGTTGGGTGTTAGTTGCGGCACGTGGGGTCTTCCTTGAGGCCGCTTGCAGGATCTTTCATTGTGGCGCGGGCTTCTCTCTAGTTGTGGCATGTGGGTTTTCTTTCTCTAGTTGTGGCGCGTGGGCTCTATAGTTGCAGCACGCAGGCTCTCGTTGAGGTGTGCAAGCTCAGTAGTTGTGGCACGCAAGCTCAGTTGTTGTGGCGCGTGGGCTTAGTTGCCTCATGGCATGTGGGATCTTAGTTCCCTGACCAGGGATCGAACCCGAGTCCCCTGCATTGGAAGGCAGATTCTTTACTACTGGACCACCAGGAAAGTCCAGAAAAAGACAAGTCTTTTAGATGAATCAAGGTAGATTGACCTATAACATGCAAACATATATGTGTATACATATGTATTTATTTATGTGTATATGTGTGTAACTATATACGTGTTTTATATTTGTATAACATAAACCTCATTGGAGGGCACAGTAACTTCCTGTTTTGGTTTTAGGTGACACACTCATTCACACATTCCTTGAAATTCTTCCCTTCTTTAGGTTCCAGGACACTGTAAGTTAATTTCCCATTGATTTCCTTCTTGGTCTCATGGGTTTCACTTCCTAGTAAACCATAAGCATTTTCTAAGACTTAGTCACTGACTCTGCTTATCTGCAGCCACAGTCACTCCTTTAAGGGAGGCCAACTCTGACCTTTTCCTTACAATCCAGTCCCAGTATCTTTACGTCAAGGTCTTCTGTCTTCTTTGAGCACTCAGTGTCCTCTGACATTTCTTCTTTTGTGTGTCCATTATGCTTAATCTGTATTTCTCTCTCATTTATTCAAAAGTTTTCTCATCTTTTATTGTAGAACAGCTCTCTCACCTCCATCCTTTTTTCCTGTCGCCTTAGTTTATTTAAGAGCCTGGGCCAGTTATCTCAAAGAACTTTGAGCCCTGTCCTGGTATCATTTAACTTATTCCTTCATCCCCTGTATTTTTGTAAGCCATGTTAAATCCATCTTCTTTTCACCTCCATTGCTGCTGCCATAGCCCAAGTGCTTTTCTCGTGACTGGAATATTACCATAACCTCTAATATTGGACTTCCTCCAGTCCCTCTTCTACAGGTCAGCTGAATGGTCTTGCAGATTGAATTACAGAATTGCTTACTTGTTTGTCTTCTCCATTTGACTGTGAACTCCACGGTCACAAAGCTAGGAGATGGTAGAGTTGGGGAGATGTACCATATTTTTCTTTTCATGGCTTCATCTGTATATAGGGGTACATACCTCAGTTGGTGATGAAAGTTCTGGAGGCTCAGAAGTCCAAGATCAGGGTGCCAGCGTGGTTGGATTCTGCCATTTCCTGAATTGTAACCTGCTGACCTTTCACTGAGTCCTCATGTGGTGGAAAGGCAGAAATTATTAAAATGGTTTGATAATGATTTGTGCTACATAGCTTGTTAGACAGTGTTAAAATATCAATTTGTATAAAAAATAAGAAAGATTATATTAAAAATTTTAAATTTATAGTTACTTTCTGATTTTTAAATATTTTCATTTTACTTCAAGTGATTGTTAGTAGCAGCATTATTTGAATCTGGAAATGAGTCACCTAGCATAGTATGTATTTGCATGAATGGAGAAGATCTGAAAATATAGCTTTACTTGTTATTAGACCTTAAAGGAAATTTGCCTGTGTGCTATCCTGTGCTTAACACCATCTTTCTACCCAAAATAATATGCTTTGCTAATCCAGGGCAGACTAACTTATGGATAGTTCTTTAGGTGCTGTGCATTTAAGAGTCATCATGTGATCAATCAACTATACTCCAATATAAAATCAAAATTAAATTTAAAAATAAATAAATAAAAGTCATGTGGAAGATTTTCTGAAATGTCCTATGTTTCTCTATTATCGCAAATGTCTTAGGTTTACATTTAAAAAAATACACGAGAGTAGGCCACCACCTCCATTGTGTTAAACATCAAAATATACAGAAATAATGACCTGTGGCTGGTGCTGTTACTATTTCAACCCTTTGACAATATGAAGGATTGAAGAGAGATGTTATAGGTTCAGACTTATTTCTCTCACTGTATTTAGAGCACTGGCTTTTCATGGAACACTTCTTTTTTCACTTTTCAATGTGAAGAAGAAATGTTTTTCACGAAGAATTTGACCAAAAATTGTCAAGCCATCATGTTTGAGTCTAGAGACTACGGAAATGAAAGAGAATGAAATATTATTGTAGTTCAAATGGCTACTTTTGACTGTGAGCACAGTTTTAAAGAACATCAGAATCAAATAGAACTAGGAAAAGGAGTTCCAGTAAATCCAGATAGCTTTGAAGCAAGCAAGGATTTTGCAGAAAGGTTTGTCTCTTCTAAACACTTGAAAACAGTTGTCAGATAGTAGAGAAAACCAAGTTAATTAAGAGTGATTTAATATCTTTAGGAAAGAAGTTGGGTTCATTGCAGAAGTCACCATTAGAACAGTTCCACTTCTAAGCATTTGCTAGTCAGAGTCTTTCAGAGTCATTTTTTATATTGAATGAAGAAAACTTTTTAGACTGATAACGTAATTTAGAATTTAGAGCCTTAGGGTATTGAAGAATGGTACTTTTGCTGTAGGGAAATTTGCTAGAAAATGACAGTATTTGTAGGCCCTTTTTCTCTTTAGGCTTCCTCTTTCTTCTGAGGGATAGCATCTATCTTGGTTTAAACAAGTGTTGTGGAATTCAGGATGGGAAAACAGGCTTTTGGGATGAGGGTGTTTCGCCATTCAGCGTCCTGATTTTTATTTAAGTCATCTGTTTAATTTGTTTCTCACCTTGCCTTCCCCCTGTTGATGCCTTGAGTTGGAGCTTCTTGGATTTTATTTTTGCAGATACTGTATCTTTGGACTCCTTTAGGAGTGGGGAAAGCAATCTAGAAGGTTCTAAGTGTTCTTTATACAGATTCCCAGCTAGTTTTCCTGTTTTGAGCTCTGTGCCTCACCTCTGTCTTCTTTGTGGCCTGATGATTGCAAGGTTCTGAAAACCAAGTCTGTTTGCATTAGATTATTATTCCTCTGGCAGGCAGTTTGGTTCCAGGCTTTTCTGTTCGGCCAAGTCACTTACCACTCTTTCATTCACCTGCCATCTTCCAAAAACTTGTAGCCATCTTTACCCATGTAGTTTCTCCTCTTTTATAGACCCTGGGGGGTTATTTGTTTGCTTTTTATATTTCTTTACTCTCATTTTAGTGGGATTTCAGAGGGAGCCAGCAAATGCATATGTTCAAAGCTAAAATTGTTTTCACAATGTCAGTATGCTTCTAGGGTAAATAACTTTTTTATAAAGATGCAATAAGGTGTGTGCAGCTGCGTAATTGGAGTAATATTATCTGTTTATCTTTCTATAAAACTAAGACTGAACTCAACTATTCCTTAAGTATTTCCTTGTTTTCTAGAAACATTGTCGTCTTACTCTTTCTGGCAATATCCCTTAATTTAGACTTTATAAATTTGGGGGGAGGAGTGAAACATTTTGTTAACTTCAGTTCTACAAGGTAAGAAGATGACTTTCCTCAGGACCTGCTACTTTGATTATAAGACTTTTTTTTTAATCAGTCCTAAGTGTTTGACTTGAAACAGCACACATCTTCCTAATACTAGAGAGATTGAAGGTACTTTTTTGTTTCCACACAATGAATGATGTTTCATGAAATTTTATGTAAAAGTGACATTTTATTGCTTGAATAGCAACTGGTATGAAGGTTAGACTAAGAAGATAATATTTGGAGAGAGAAATAAAAAAAGATCGCCATTTGCATAAACATATTATTCTGTTCCTACAGGGAATATAATTATATAAAATTACTTAATTCTTATAGACAACATTTATAACTCATATTCTTTAAAGTTGTAAAAATGATGGAACCAGTCAGAAATAAAATTCTGTCTTTCTATAGTAGATACTTATTTAATCGTGGTATCTTCAGCATGATCCACCAGGGTAGATTTTAGCATACATTATCAAAGAGAAATCTCATCATCTTTTTATTATGCTGCTTAAGAAATACCTTGATTTTAGAAATTAGTTCTCTGAAATACTGCAGAATTCTTTTTTTGCTTTATGATTCGCTATAAATGGTCATCAACATATGTTACAGTTGTCTTGTTTCTATGTTTTGTTATGTGCTGTTGTTAAATATATTTATAATAGAGGAAATAAATGTAAGTTATAAGTAAATAAAATTAGACCATAGAGATACTTGTCTTTGCTGATTGCATCTTCATTTCAACCACATATATTACTATAGCTTTAGTTGTATATATTACATTTTAATAACTGGATATTTGCTTTTGTATGGTTATGCTTTATTTTTTAAATCTTGCTTACTAGATATTAATTGCAGTAAGTCTATAAAATATCTGAGCCATTTGTTTCCAAATTAAGTACAAATTGAAGACACATGGTATAAATCAGCAGTTACTGGACTGTATTGCTTCGTTGTGCCCTTAATATGTTAGTAATATTTTCACAATGCCTCTAGGCTAAAAGAAATATAAATAGCTAACTGTTCCTTTTATTAAGTAGTTAGATCCAAACAAATTAATTTGTATTCACGTCCTAATAACTTAGTATCTATTGAAAATTATACACAAAAATCTAAAGAATAATATCTTTGTTTCATTCTTAAATAAACACAATTACTGATTAATGGAATGTGTATGCCTGTTGGGCAACACCCAAGTTCTTAAACCTTAGAATCATGTTGGATACCTCCACTTTCATCTTCTGTTCTACCTTGATTTTTTGGTAGTACTTTGCAAAGATATGAAGTCATCAAAAGGAGTGTAATGTTAAAACTGGGAACTATCTTGAACTAGTAGTTTTTGCAGTATCTGACGGATGTCGTTAGGTTTCTCTGAATAATTTTAAATATTTTGTGAGTTTACTGTGGCATCTTGGGATGCACACAGTTTGGGGAACTCAAGTATAAATAATTGCCTTAAACTAATAAGTGTTTCCTTGACTGTTTATTATTTTTCAGAATGTGTTGGAAAAAAAATGTGTTGAAACATTTTTTGGAAACAAATGTAGAAGCACAAAAGTAGGAAAGTATGGGAATTCAAGGTTGATCTTATATTACTAAAATCCATGAAATACAGATTTTGATATTAAATGCATTCTTTAAAAGGTGCAAGAAGTGTACAGGTGTTTATAAGCAAACCCTGGGACCCACTTTCAGTCTACATGATGAGTACTCTTGGTCCTGTTTTACTTTATAGATTCTTACTGTATCAGTTAGGGGTTTTCAGAAAAATAGAACCAGTTCTGTGTATATGGAAAGAGAGAGAGAGAGATTGAGAGAATATACACATGTAGAGGCGCACATACACAAGAAGGGGGGTGGGTTTTAAGGAATTGGCTCATATGATTGCAGGGACTAGCAATTTCTAATTTTGTAGGGCAGGCTGCAAATGAAAACTCAGGCAGGATTTCTATGTTACAGTTTTGAGGCAGGGTTTCTTCTTTCTAGGAAACCTTAGTTTTTGCTCTTGAGGCTTTCAACTGATTGAATGAAGCCTAACCCACATTATCTAGGGTAATCTCCTTTACTTAAAGTCAGCTCATTGTAAATGTTAATCTTATCTGCAAAATACTTTCATGGCAACATCTAGACTAGTATTTGACCAAACAACTGGACCCTTAGCCTAGATGAGTTGAATAAGTCTCTTTGGCTCTCAGAGTTAATTGGCTCTCAAGATTAATTAGAGTCGTTTTCTGGTTTTGCTCAAATTATTTTTTTCCAGCTCAAGGCTTGCCCCAAATTCTTATATTCCAATTCTCTGGTTTGCTGGAATTGAACTTTAGCCATTCCTTATGAGGTTTTAGCCTTTAACAGTACTTATCCACAAGTAAATAGCATTTCAAATATTTGAGATGCCTCCTGGTCTTTTTTCAGATGGACCAGCTTTTGGGAAATATGATTGAAATGTGGGTTGATCGCATGGACAATATTACCCAGCCTGAAAGAAGAAAACTTTCGGCTTTGGCTTTGCTTTCTCTTCTGCCATCTGATAATAGGTGAGGAAATGTTTTCTTAAAATTTGTTTTGTTAAAGCATCAAAATGTTAGCACTGTTTTGGCCATTGGTATTGCTGTATGTTGCTGGCAGTGCTGTTTTATGCATATATATGCTAATTTTGTTAGTAGATAATGATGTGGCAAGTGTTGGTCTAGATCTAAAGAGATGTGCATGGAGTGGTGGGCGCTGCTATTTAACTTGGTTATGTTCATTTTACCAATTTCATTTTTGTCTGAATTCCCAATTTTTAAAATAGCCAGATTTTGTTAGACTTATTTTAGGTCCTCTTTTTATATGAATATATTAAATATATAATATTTCAATGTCAGTAGCACTTCATAAAATATATTATCCTCTTGGTAATTCAAAAGTTTGTTACATAATTTTGTTGTTATTTATTTTGGATTATCTCTAAAGAAGCTTACAAGTTATTGTTTTCTCCTTTCTTAGATGAAGTCATTATATTATACTTTACAGTAAAGCTTTGTTAAAATTCTCATTTCCAAAAGCAAATACAAAATGCTTTGATTTTGGACATTTTTCGAAGAGTATCTTGGTTTTGCTTTTTTTTTTTTTTTTTTTTGCCTTTATCCCTGTTTTTGTTTGGCATTATATGCTTTTTTTGGGCTACTTTTAATTTTAAAGGCATAAAAGCAGGCCTTTTAAGACTTGATACTGTGTGAGAAGAATGATATATCTTTTTGTCTTAGGGAATTTTTAGAGCACATTTATCCTAGTGATAAATTAGTGAAATAAGTGCAGTTAGCTTTAGAAATTCTTCTTAAAAATTTATTATTTATTTCTGGTATGGTAATTTGGATTAAGAACACAGGTAATTGTTTAGTCCTAACACCATAACAATAGATAATAATTTTTGAGCACTTACTGTTAGCCAAAAACCGGGTTTGCCTCTTGGTGGGTGTGGAGCCAAAAGGTAGAACCAAGTCAAAGACTGGGAGAAGGAAGGATTTATTACTTGCAACAGGTAAGAAGAGCACTGGGGATCTTTCCCAATGGAGTGTTTCCATGAACAGCAAAATTTGGGAAGTTTTAAGCTAAGAGTACATGCATATTTGTGAAGGTGCTTGGATGTTTGACAGAGTCCAAGCTTTGGTTGATTGAAGTCATGGGGGTCAGTGAAGGTCATCATCATCCCTTATGTTCCAGTTGATCTGGAGGTTGAGTGGCTAGGAGGTTTAAATTCTGCAGAACTGCTCAAGAGTGCTTCATGCTAGTCTTTACTATTGAAACAGAACTGTGAGTTTTTACAACTAATTTGTTATCTTTGCTCTTGCTACTTCTCTTGCTTGATAACAGTTTGTTCTTTTGTTTCCTTAAGATCATTATTACCAAGTGCTGCTCAAGGTTAAGCATTGTGGCCAGGCTTAGATCACAGAATGACTTAGGGCAAAAATGGCTTCTCTTATGTCAAAGCCATGCCTGATTCTCTTTCTCTGGGGACCCCCTACCTTATATGCTTACATTATCATATGCATTATACTTTTCTGAGTACTTTACATTTATATCTCATTTAATTTTTAAACTGTCCTCAGTTAGAGGCATGATTGTCTTCTTTTTATAGAGCAAAGAAATAATGTTAAATGACTTGCCCAGGATCTGGCAAGTGACATGTCATAGGGCAAAGTTTGACCTTGGGCAGCTTGATGCCAGAGCTTGCTCTTTGAACTACCAGGTGTGCTGCTTCCCAGGTGGATGTACAGAAGACGAACATTATTTCCTCACTGTGAAGCTGAGTGGCGTCTTATTTATTTTTGGAAACCAAATTGAAGTTACCAACATTTTAACTTACTGCTCTTTTCTTTTCTCTTAGTGGAAATACACTGACTAGAGATTTATTCAGGCCTTTAAAATGGAAATGTTAAAGAACCTGTTCTTTGGCAGTAGTCAACACTGTAAACATTTGCTCAGTAAATTAATGGATGGAAAAGAAGTATTAAGGTTAATAGAACATGTTAGAGTTTTCTGTAACATAAAGTACTGAGATTATTGAGGGAAAACTTGAAATGACACAGATTAAAAAGTGAGAAAGAGGGACTTCCCTGGTGGCACAGTGGTTGAGAGTCTGCCTGCCGATGCAGGGGACGTGGGTTCGTGCCCCGGTCTGGGAGGATCCCACATGCTGCGGAGCGGCTGGGCCCGTGAGCCATGGCCGCTCATCCTGCGCGTCCGGAGCCTGTGCTCCGCAGCGGGAGAGGCCACAACAGTGAGAGGCCCGCCTACCGCAAAAAAAAAAAAAAGTGAGAAGGATACCTAATTGTATCTAAAGCATATACGTTTTACACTTTTTATGATAATACTGTTGCCTTCAATATTTAATTTTATGTGTGTGATTCAAAAACATTTTTGATACTTAAGTTGTGGAAATAGTTGGGTTCTGTAAAGAAAATAAAAAAGGCTTCTATAAGTCTAAAAGAATACTTAGACTGGGGCTCATGTCAGTCTGCATAAATTGAGGGACAGAATTTTATTAAGGCTTGAAATTTTCTTAAGCATTAAATTTTCAAATTAAAAAATATGATATCACTTATATGTGGCATCTAAAAAAATGATACAAATGAACTTATTTACAAAACAGAAATAGACTCACAGACACAGAAAGCAAACTTATGGTGGGGGTAAATTAGGAGTTGGGGATTAACATACACACTACTGTATATAAAATAAGCAACAGGGATTTACAGTATGGCACAGGGAATTATATTCAATATCATGTAATAATCTATAATGGAAAAGAATCTGAAAAAACATGTATGTAATCTCTTTGCTATACACTAAAAACTAACACAACATCATAAATTATACTTCAATAGAAAAATAAATTTAAAAGTTTTAAAGAAGAAAGTAAAAATTGTGAAGAGATAGCTTTGTGAATGGGAAAATCAGATCTTATTTATGTTTTTAAAATGAAGTATTGAAAAATCTATTGGGCAGTAGTGAATTCATGTCATTTTAAGTACCAAGAAAGTCTTGAATAATGTAATAGAATTTTAAAGAACAATGATTTAACTTTATAGTCCTTAATGGATTAATGACTAAAGAAGCATTGATAGCTACAGAAAATGTGACCATCTGAAAAGCAACCAAAAAAACTTAAGTTTGCCACGTTATCATTGGCCCATGACATAACTTAGGAAAATTTATGGTCACATGCTCTAGTGGAAGGTACTGTTGACGTTTAGGTCAGCAATTTTATCACCTTTCTTCTACTTATAGGTACATAGTTGATGGAGTTTGGGGAAATTTTTTCCCCCATCCACATCCCCAGTGATATTTCTTGGTTAACCTCCTACATAATAGTAATTTCCTCTTCCTGTGTTTCTTTAGACTTTGCAATGTAACATTTCCTTTGCCTGAAATAAGCAGGTCTAGAGAATAATGTATTGATAATGATATTTTGAATCAGGCTACCTTGGGAAATGTTATTTTCTTCTTTTTTATTATAATGGATTTTCACATGCAGAAATAATGCTTTTCTAAAACAGTTTCTCAGCCATAGTACTATCGACAGTTTGGGGCCACATGATTTTTTCATGTTGGGGCTGCTGTTCATAGCAGCATATTTAGCAGCATCTGTGGCCTCTACCCACTAGATGCCAGTAGAACCTCCCACCTCCAGTTTAGAATCACTGATCTAAAGAATGACCATTTGGGAAACTATTGTATTAAGCTGTCTTTTACCATGATCCACGACTTCTGATTCAGAAATGTGTTAAAGACTGTAGGCTTTAGGACCACACTTAAATTCCAGTGCCACTAGTCACTAATGACCATGGCCAAATAACTTGCCTGTGCCTGTTTCCTTGTTTTTGAAATGAGGATACTAATAGTATCTTCCTAATGAGAGTATTATAAAGATTAAATGAGTTTACATATTGAGGTCAAACTGTCTGGATAGATGAGGTTAGCTGTTTTTATTTTATCCCTTTCTTCCTCTCTTTCTCATCCATCCGTCCTTTTACTGCACTGTAAAGTTCTAAAAGCTTAAGTCTCTGTGTACATGCATTAATTTAAATTCAGGACATTTTTAATATATTGAGTATTTGTTTATCTGTTCGTTAATTCATTAAAAATATGCTAACCACATATGTCAAAGGCATGTCACCTTTAGCTTGATGATCTTTTGTAGTATTCTGCATTGTCACTTAAACTTAAGGATACATGATTTTGTCCATGTCTTCTCCAGACGTTCTTAGTATATCTTCTTGGTCACCTTCTGAACATAGTGCAATCCTTTTTTTTTTTTTTTTTTTTTCTGTAGTTGTGTAGTACAACTGTCTTGTGTCCTTTTTGTTTTGTAGCTGGAATAATTTCAAGTTTGAATTTTTTCCCTTTCTTAGGGTCCATATTATTTATACATAAAGGGAGTAATATTTTTTCTGCTAATTTTTATATGAAAATAACATTATTTACATATAACTCTTTTAATGTTTTCCTCCAAAGGCATAGATTAAACAAAAACTTTTATAGATGAGAATGAGAATAATCAAACTTTCCTTTGACTCTGTTCTCTGAAATAGCAATTCATTGTCTAACTTAAAAGACACATTTTTATAATGCAGTTCTAATAATTTCAGATGTGAATAAGTGTTCTCTGAGATTAAGCATTTTAAGAATTTTGAATTTTTTGATTTTTTTTTTTTTTTTTTTAGATTTAAGGAAGTCACTAATGGGGAATATTTTACTTAAGCTAGTTGAATAATTCAAAAGAGGTTGACAAAGCAGCAGGGTTTCTAGGTATGATGGCTTGCTTTCCAGGTGAAATTACCTTATAATAAAGTCCTCTTGGTATCAGATATACTACACAGGTTTGGGTTGGACACTTAGTACCTCTCCGTAGTTCTCTTCTATCTCAAGAATAGTATATATTATGATCAGCATTTGGAAATTTATTATTCTGTATAAATTTTCTAAGATAATTTTCTAAGTCATTTTACAGCTTTTAAAACAGGCTAGTAGAATCAAGGTAGTAACAAGTTCCAAAGAGTAGTATTTTGTTATAGTTTAAATATAGCTAAATAAAAGGCAGTTTAAAATTTTTAAATTGTGGATGTGTTGTTTTACCAGAATTATGTTTGGTTTAAACTGACCATTCCTAAGTGAGTATTTAATGTGACAGAATTTTATTTTCATCCTTTAAAGTAGGATGCATCTTTTTTTTTTTTTTTTTCGCGGTACACGGGCCTCTCACTGCTGTGGCCTCGCCCATTGCGGAGCACAGGCTCCGGACGCGCAGGCCCAGTGGCCATGGCTCACGGGCCCAGCCGCTCCGCGGCACGTGGGATCCTCCCGGACCGGGGCACGAACCCGCGTCCCCCGTATCGGCAGGCGGACACCCAACCACTGCGCCACTAGGATGCATCTTTTACTCCTAGGTCATGTATTCTTATTTAGCATTTTACATTATTTTCTTTTATCTGTAAATTCTTAACCTAATATTTTAGTAGCTTTACTACAGTAAAAATTAGTTCTTAATTTTTTACATCTTTCACAAGAAAAATGTCTTAGAAACATCTTTTGTGTGTATGTGTGTGGTAACAGCTTGATAAGGATATAATTCACAGACCGTACAATTCACCCATTTAAAGTGTACAGTTCAGTACTCTTTAGCATATCCATAGTGTTGTGCATCCATCATCACAATCAGTTTTAGAACATTTTGTCACCTCCAGAAGGAACCATGTGCTCTTCAGCAGTCCTTATTCACTCATCCCTGTCCCCAGCCTCTCTCTCGCTCTCCCCCCCGCCATTCTTTTTTCCTACTGAAAGTGTCTATTCTGAATTTGTTGGTGCTTAAGGAAAGCAGCTTTGCCCATAATTCTTTGTGCCCTGGATTTATGACACCAACTTGTATTTGGCTGATTAGGAATGAGGCCAAAATGCATTTCTCTTGGGTCTCTTCAGTTGATAAGTGGCACTTAACTGATTTCTTTCATATAATCTTTAACAAGAATTCATAAGTTGCATCAGTTATGCCCCAAGAGATGGGCACCTCTGAAAAGATTTGTCAGATTCCTGTCCTGTTTTAACCAGAGTTTTTGGAAAACCTTGGGGAAAGATGGAAATTCACCATCAATCTGAGACTGCATTTAAGTTTTTACAATATTAACTGGAAAAAACAAGATTCCAACATGGCACCCTATGGACCTCCACAGATAATATCATTGACCAAACGAGCATTGTGAGTCATTGCCATAGGCAGATGTTCCTTGATGGGACCTCGAAGGGCAAAAAAAGGACGTTGCTGAACCCATTACTGAAAAGAACAGGCACCAGGCCTTGATAACACTCTCTAATTCCATGGCATTTCAGTGCCTTGAAAGCCTGACAAGTGTAAATTTGTCATGATACTTGTGGTCTTGAAGCAATGTTTGAACTCGTTCCAGTGGTATGAAAATTGCTTTCTGTTATCCCTGCAAGTACTGCTGCCATGCTACCTACCGGTTGCAAACTCTGGAGTACTGATATGCTTAAGGAGAAGGCAAGATAAATCCTCATACAGACCAAACATAAGTGCTAGTGTTGTTGTCTTGTCCATTAATGGGGGAAGGATTCCATGGTGCAAGTTTCGAAATCCATCCCTTCTCAACTGAAGTACTGCATCCTGGGTTTTGATTTCATACAGCTCTTGCCAAGAGGACCTTCCAATGGGAAATGCGATTGCTACATTGTTTTTTTTTTAATTAATTAATTTATTTTGGGCTGCATTGGGTCTTCATTGCTGTGCGCAGGCCCTCTCTAGTTGAGGTGAGTGGGGGCCACTCTTCGTTGTGGTGTGTGGGCTTCTCATTGCGGTGGCCTCCCTTGTTGCAGAGCACAGGCTCCAGGCGTGCGGGCTCCAGCAGTTGTAGCATGCAGGTTCAGTAGTTGTGACTCGTGGGCTCCAGAGTGCAGGCTCAGCAGTTGTGGCACACAGGCTGAGTTGCTCTGTGGCATGTGGGATCTTCCCGGACCAGGGCTCGAACCCATGTCCCCTGCATTGGCAGATGGATTCTTAACCACTGCGCCACCAGGGAAGCCCAATGATTGCTACATTGTTGAAAGCTACACAGAATCCACACAAGTAATGCTTCATTTCACTAACATTCGCAATATGAGGTGATATATCTTGTTTTTAAAACATTAGGATTGGTGGCCTGTTTTCATGAGCTTCTGAGTTCATCATGTTGCTTAAGATCTTTCTTTGTGAAGGATTTTTTTTTTAACCTGTAACACCATCTGGGCCTGGTATTTTGGGGGATGGTAGCTTTTTGATAACTTTCTCAATTTCTTCCATTGTTACTGGTCTGTTAGGTTCTCTCATCTAGAGTCAGTTTTGGTAACTGGGTTTCCCATTGCCACTGGCGCCGGCTCCATGCCTGGTAGCCCCCGCCTGCAGGTTGGTGAGCCTGCTAGCCAGCACTGGTGCAGGCGCAGACCTTAATCGACCTCAGAGCATGGAGTGGAGCGTCCGAGAGATTATTTCTTTATTACCAGGAATGTTCTCTAAATACTTTGACCAATGAGGCATAAAACTGCTTTATTTTAATTACATTCCAGCTACCTGTTTGCTTTCTAATATCCTAATGTTAATGAGTAGTAGTGGAACAGTATGAGGATAAATGGGGTTTTTGTATTTGCGGGGTAACAGTCAAGTGAAGAGGACAGAAGTTAAAGAATTACAGAACTACAGAATAAAAATGATAACAGTTGACATGGATACTGTGCAGCTGCCAGATTAGGGCATTAATGCAGTACAGAAGGACTTTCCTGAAGAAATGTTTGCTGAGATATGAAGAGGAGAAATTAACTCTAGTTTGTTGAGAGAAATTAACTCTAGTTAATTGAGTTGAGAGAGAATGAGTATTCCAAAAAGGCAGAACAACCTGGGCAAAGGCTCTGTAGCTGGAGGGGTGAGGACACCTTCAGGAAACTGAAAGAAGGCCAGTGTGGCAGCCATTAGAGTGAAGAGAGTAAGAATAATAAAGCTGGAGAGCTAGGCTGAGAATAGAGCATAAATCCTAGGAAAGTAAGGCCTTCAAGGGAGAGTCAGTTTTATTCTCTGAGATGAATCAGGCAGTTACTAATTTTCATCTAGCAATACTGTTACGCATAATTTACTCATTGTAAATTTGCTGCTGCCCAACTTACCACATATTGAAAATGCTAGAATTCAGGTCTTTATGCTAGAATTCAGGTCTTTAAGTTTTGATCTAGTGTTTGCTTGCATGTTTGCTGCCAGCATTCATTCTTGGCTTAGTCATTCATTTATTTGTTCAGTAAACATTACGAAATACAGGTGCCTCCATAGTAGACCCTGGGTGCTTTAAAATGTAGGATTTAATATTTTTCAGATACGGCAAGGCCAGCAGATCAGGGACAATTGCCATTGAAGGTTTTTGTTACTTATAGTTCGTTCCCAAGAGGAAGGAGCGTACCACACCACAGAGAACCACATGGGGAAACACCAGAGTTGGTCAAGAGATAGAGGGAGAGGGGGAAATGTGGGCAAGAGCCTTTATTGTGGTTTCTGTGGGAAGGGATGCGAAAGCAAGGGTAAGCCGGTTTAGGACTGGCAAGTTTGAGTAATTTTAGTAGGCTACAGGATGTAGGGACTGTCATGAGTTGTCTGGTACCTGGCCCTAGGTTAGTTAGGAGAAGGGAGATAGTGGCATGGAGTGTAAGAGCTTGATAGTTGGAGTAAGAGCTGTGGATCAGTTAGTTTGTGTATGAAATATGTGCTCAAAGGCAGCCATTTTCTATCTCTCGGAATTGGCTAACCCTAAGAGGGCCAGTCTTTCCAGGTCCCATCTGTCAAAGCATCAGCACACAGAAAATAAAAAGGCATAATCAATACACTGAGTATTAATTGTCTCTTGTTCTTAGCACTATGACTAACACATAGTAGGTGCACGGTAAGTTAATTGAATGAATTTAATAAATATTTACACTGTAATTGGGTGTTATTTTTTCTCCCACTTAAATAACCTTTTTTTCTGAACATCTAAAGAATGTTTATGCCTGAAAAATTAAGCTAATTTGATCTCTCAGTTTGTCAGTTCTAGTTGGAAGTAAAGCATACTTTTTGGTCAGTCTTTTAAAAAGTGCACTTTTTGAGGTAAATAGATCATTCTTTAATTTTGTCATATTAACACACCATAAAAAGATGTTCACATTTAGCAGCCCTTTAAGAGGGGTGTTTTTATGTATACTCTGATTTGTAGTATTGTTGCAAATTAGGAGTTCTTCGAATGGGGCTACTTTAGGCATACTTTTAATCTGTTTATTAAAGTCTATATATATATATATATCTATATATATATCTATATCATTTGGGTTTTCTGTAAGATCTACGGAAGTTTTTGGACAACCCATACACAGCGCGCGTGTGTGTGTATAGTTATACATGCATATATATATATATTTATTTATTTAATACCTGACCAATACCCTTTGCAAAAAAAAAGTGTGGAATGAATTTAGATGTATTACTTTGAAAAGGATGTGTCATTTAAATTTAAATTGGTCATTTGAGCATTAAATATAGTTTCATAAATTTAGAGAGGAGGGAGTGTGAGATTGTGGGATTTGGAATTGAATTTTTGTTCATACACTTGGGAAGTCACTTGGTTTCTTGGAATATCAGTTTACTGTAATGAATAATAAACAATTTATAGTGTTCTACAATGCTACAGTTAAAAAAATACATGCACAGGTTATACAAAGAGTATAGTTAAAGAAATTCCCAAGGCATTTAATAATAAACATTCAGTAAATGCTGACAATCCTTTTGCATCATTTGTTGTTTCCATGATAATGATGGTTAATTTTGGAATGAAAAGTCATCAGTGAACACATTTGTTTACACATATTATGTGCCATAATTTTTTTAAAAGATGAGAGATTATGAGACATTATTTCCAAAGTGAATTAGTTATGAATTACCTTTTGTTTTCAATAAAGTAGATTAGAGCAATGGGTAATTTCAAACAACAGATTCCTATACATTGTAGAGGTATGATTTTATAAATGGGTTTCCGTAAGTAGGTTGAGATGGCATTGGAAGTCAAGTTGCCACTGAAAAGCTATGCTGTGTATGTGTGTCAAACTCTTGTATCCCCTCTGGAGAAGAGATAGGAGAAGCCAATCTGAGAGGACTGATGGAAAGCATTTTATTCTTTACTTTTTGTGTGTACTTCATAGGCAAGATGATCAAGCCTTGGCTGAGCTATTTCAGTGTGCCATACAGTATTCTAGGTGCAGAATCAGAGTGGCAGAAGGCACCCTTATTATAATTATAATCACCCCTAAAGGTGATTATTCTGCCCTTTAAGTGAATGATCACTCCCTCCTCTTTTCCATCAAATACTTACTGAATGTCTGTGGAATGCTAAATAGTGAGATTACTGTGGGGAAAACGGACATGTCCTTGCATAGTCTAGGGCTTTTGTTTTATGATGTTTGCTCTTATTATTGCTGTTTTTTCCCCTGAAGATTTAGCTTGAACTGATTTCTAACCTAGTTAGAACCTAGTATATATCCTAGTATTATCTGATTATATACTAATTTGTGGAAAGGGGCAGTGAGGTGTCAAGGGGGAAATTGTTTAGAATATTTATTTTGCCAGAGTTGACCACACAATGAATAATCCTCCTTGGGTATATTGAATGATGACTATTTCTCTTTCTCTCATTGTTATGTAGGGAAAATAGAAACACGTGAAAGAGTACTTTGAGGATTCAGGACCTCAGCTGTTGAGGTTCTGCTCCTCATCTCCTTGTGAATATGTTTTACTAATGGAATAGATGCTTTTAGATTTCCAAAAGAATAATCTTTGGATTATTAACGTTTTCCTTTGCATCTAACCTAATGCAATTTTCAGTAAGTATTGGTTCAAATCATTTCAGTCTAACTGGGGAAAAACCCCTCTATAATGCAGCTTTTAATCTTATTTTTTTGATTAGGCTATGCACATGTATCTTTTGGTAACAGAAGCTGGAGGGTGTAGACAAGATGGTTTAGGAAGATGGACAGTTGGTGCCATAATTGCATGTTCACTGAGTAGTTTTGTGAAAAATAGAAGTAAATTATTAATTCCTGGGCTTAGTGATTTTTTTATTGAAGGGTTATAATCATTTATAAAACTTTCTTTTTAAAGCCGAACGTCAACTTGTTCTTCTGGCAGGTCCTTTGAAAACCCAGTGTCTCCCCCCACCCAAAAGTTCGGTAGATTTGGAAGTATTTTGAAGTGTTTCTATCCTCTCACCTTAGAATTTGAATGGAAATAGTCCATTTTGGTTTTCATTTCCAATACAAATTCACTTTACCCTTGAAACATACAGCAGAACTAAAGTGCCCCTACCTTTCTTTCTAATATCAAGCCTGGGATACTGATACAACAGACATTCAGCAATATTTTTGAAGTTTCTATCATGTGCCAGGGCACCATGCTGTGCATTCAGTTTACACATTATTATTCAGTGCAACCTGGCTTCTTAGAACAACAACTACATACGTCTTCTATCTCCTGTCCTAGTTGCTTAGGAGAGTTCCTGGATGCTTGTGACTTTGGGACTACACTCTTAATGCTCTCCTCACATCTAGGACCAGCGCCATGTCTACAAATTAGATAAGGGCTTCTGACAAACTTTTGATAATGTGGCAGTCATCTTATAGACCATGGGTAATGTTAACTAATCACCAACCATTGTATGGCATCAAGCTTCTTTTAAACAGATAACCCAAGAAAGCAATACTGTGAGTGAATAGGATTGCTTTGAAGTTTCAGGACCTTAAACTGTTTAATGAGAATAAGAGAAGATTCTGATTGAGAATGAGGTATTGATTGGGTATAGGCCCTGAAGCAAAATAGAAAAATAATCTTTACAGAGTAGCTAGTTTCAACAAGGGGATAAAAACTAAGGAATAGAAAAAGTCCTCTGACTTTTTCTATCATGAATCCTATGTACTTCTGATTTTTCCTGTGTAGGTAAATACTTTCATAGCTTGAGGAGCATCTTACTTTTTGGGATTCTTTTCTTTGGGCTTCTGCTTTTACTCTGAGTCTCAGAGAGAAGAAGACACAGTGTGATGGAGAGGAAAGCTAAATTTAGCTTGAGACGCATGCTCTACCTACTATTTGTGTGACATTGGACCACCTATTCCTCTCTGGGCCTCAGTTTTCTCATATTTCAACAGTGAGGCATTTGAACTAGTACCTGTGGGTCATTATTAGGATAAATTGGAGAATGTATATTTAATGCCTATTAAAGTGTAATGCATATGATTGCTCAATCAATTGTTATCAAACAGGTCTGGCTGCTCACCACTCAAAAATCAATACTCAAGAGGCAAGTGTTGGTAGAAATAGAAAACATTGCTTTTAACCGGAAAGCTGGCAATCTGGGGGGAAGGCGGCCTTGTGTCCCCAAACCAACTCTGAAGTTTCTGCTTGGCCATGAAAGGTTTTTTTTTGTTTTTTTTTTTTTTGTTTTTTTTGCGGTACGCAGGCCTCTCACTGTTGTGGCCTCTCCCGTTGAGGAGCACAGGCTCCAGAACGCGCACTGGCCCAGCCGCTCTGCGGCATGTGGGATCTTCCCAGACCGGGGCACGAACCCATGTCCCCTGCATCGGCAGGTGGACTCTCAACCACTGCGCCACCAGGGAAGCCCGCCATGAAAGTTTTTAAAGAAAAAAAGGGGAGGTAATCTCAGTTCATCATTGAGATTCGGAGTCAGAGTCATCACCATCTTTCCCTGCTTGCCAGCTTGTCGGCTTCTTGTGATCTCTCTTTAGATGCTACCTTGTTCACACAGTTTGCTCATAAGATTACTGAAGGGGAAGCTGGGAAAGAGATCTGGTCATCTGTTAATTATTTATTCTTCATTTCTACTTCTTTGATCTATGGAAAGAACCAACAGGTTAGGCAGGGTATTGTGTGATCAAAAGATTTGAAAGCTGTGCTAGGGCTGGAGATGAGTAGAGCATGGGAGTGCCTGGTTTAAGGTTAGTGACAATATAGCTCTGCTAAAGTGACAAAAGGGGCCTCCTGTAGAGAGCACTTTCCTGCCAAAAGCTGCTTACAAAATGATTGTTACTCTATCAATCATTGCTACTATCTATCAAGTAACGCTGCTACCACTATTTTTTTTTTAACATCTTTACTGGGGTATAATTGCTTTACAATGGTGTGTTAGTTTCTGCTTTATAACAAAGTGAATCAGTTATACATATACATATGTTCCCATATGTCTTCCCTCTTGCGTCTCCCTTCCTCCCACCCTCCCTCCCTATCCCACCCCTCCAGGCTGTCACAAAGCACTGAGCCAATATCCCTGTGCCATGCGGCTGCTTCCCACTAGCTATCTACCTTACATTTGTTAGTGTGTATATGTCCATGACTCTCTCTTGCCCTGTCACAGCTCACCCTTCCCCCTCCCCATATCCTCAAGTCCGTTCTGCAGTAGGTCTGCGTCTTTATTCCTGTCTTACCCCTAGGTTCTTCATGACATGCTACCACTATTAATGTTACTACATCAGTCATTTTGACCAAGTGTGTGAAGGTACCATCTTAGGCTTTCCCTCATTTACTCTGAGTCCTTCCCCCATTCAGTCTGTCCAAATGTGACCAATGCCACCATTTGAGGAAAGACTCTTATCTCCCTGCAGCTGTTTCATGCACATCCCTTGGGCACACGTGCGAGCACTTACTCATTATTCTTTTCATTATTGTTGTTGCCTCCATTTCGTTTTTCAGGAATTGACAGATATTTCAACCCAGAAAGAAGCTTTTGTTGACTACTCTTTACAAAGTGGTTGTATAGAGTTGACCCTTAGTTTGTATTTGCTACTCTTAACATTCCTCAGTGATGGCCCTTAAACGCCCTTATCTATTATAGACCAGAGAAAAATGTTTGGAATTCAGTCTGTAAGTTGAAGGGAAACTGGAGAAAGAGGGTAGAGGGTAGAGTTTGAGGTAGTTAAAGGTACAGTTTTATTGGCTCACGGTATCATTTGCTCTCCTTTGATACTTCTTTATTTATCTCTCAGTTTTTCATTTGTCAAAACTCTTTCCAATTTCTATGTCTAAAAGTGATTTCTGCCTCCTTGAATTTTTTTGACTGAATCATGCATCTTTTATCTTGGATTACTTGTCTATTTCTACTTTCTGTATTTTACCTCCTGGGCGTTTTAGAAGTTAGGCCCATGTGTTGAGATATAGTGAAGGGCTGAAAGGTCCAGGCTCTGGAGCCACACTGGGTAGATGTGAATTCTCGCTCTTAAAATTAATTGTGTGACCTTGAGCAAAGTACTTAACCTATCCCTGTCTCTTTGCTTATCTATAAAATGGAACTAAACTGTTGCATTATTTTGTATGTTCAGTGAGCTAATACGTTTAAAATACTTAGAGCAATGCCTGGGAAGTAGTATATGCTCCGTAAATAAATGTTGCCTGTGATGATGATAATGTTGTACACATTTTTTTCCCTCTGTTTAACACTAAACATAGGATACTTGCTTACAGAATACCTTACATGGTCAGGAAGGGTATTGTTAAAATGAGTATCTCAGTTGAACATTTATTCTCTCTCAGGGCATCTTGAGCTGCTTGAGATCAGGGACCAGGATTTTGTTTATCTTTAGTATCCTTATAGTCTAGCACAATGCCTGGCACATAGTAGGTTCTCAGTAATGTTATTGAATTGGATATATTTGATGGAGGTGAGATAACCAATGTACTATGCCCCTCTCAGTCTTGGATACTTCTGAACACCCAGTTACTCTTGTCAGAAACTTCCCACATTTAATCCATCACCAAAGCTGTTAACTAGACCTGTAAATGTATCTCAGATCCATAGCCTCCATTTCCACTTCCACCATCTTTATATAAGCTATCTTATTCTTCTTCCTGGACTACTGCTTCAGTCTCCTAAACTGATCTTATATCTCCTGCAAGTCGTATTTCACAAAGAAGAAGACAGAACCATTTTTTTTAAAGCAAAAATGTTCTTTTCCCTCTCCTACTTGAGAACTCTTCAGTGGCTTCCATGGAGTAACTTGTCCTACAGGGTCTGCCAAAATTTTGGCTTACTTCTTGAGTCTTATCCTATTCAGTCATTCTGCACCAGTCTTGCTGGCTAGTCTCTCTGTGTTTGGACTGTGCTTGACAAATTCTGTAAATTGGCATGCTTTTCAGTACCTTCAAAGCACTCTCTCTTTTTTTTATTGAACTATAGTTAATTTACAATATTGTGTTAGTTTCAGGTGTACAGCTTCAAATTCTTTTCCATTATAGGTTATTACAAGATATTGACTATAGTTCCCTGTGCTATTCAGTAAATTCTTGTTATTTATCTATTTTACATATACTGGTGTATCTATTTAATCCCATACTCCTAATTTATCCCTCAGCCCCCCTCTTTCCCCTTTGATATTCATAAGCTTATTTTCTGTGTCTTTGAGACTGTTTGTTTTGTAAATAAGTTCATTTTTATCATTTTTTAGATTCTACATATAAGTGATATCTTTATAATATTTGTCTTTCTCTGTCTGACTTACTTCACTTAGTATAATCTCTGGGTCCATCCATGTTGCTGCAAATGGTAATATTTCATTCTTTTTTACGTCTGAGTAATATTCCATTTTGTGTGTGTGTGTGTGTGTGTGTGTGTGTGTGTGTACACACACATACCCCACATCTTCTTTATCCATTCATCTGTTGATGTACACTTAGATTGCTTCCATGTCTTGGCTACTGTGAATAGTGCTGTTATGAACATTGGGGTGCATGTATCTTTTCAAATTAGAGTTTTCATCTTTTCCCAGGAGTGGGATTGCTGAATCATATGGTAGCTCTATTTTTAGTTTTCTAAGGAACATCCATACTGTTCTCAACAGTGGCTGCACCAATATACATTCCCACCAGCAGTGTAGGAGGGTTCCCTGTTCTCCATTCAAAGTACTCTTTGTTTTTCCTTTGTAAAACTGGTCATGATTGTAAATCAAACAAGTGTTTGTCTAGCAGTTTTTTATATGTATTTTGTTTTTTACCCACAAATATTTGTATTTGAAAATAAAAGGACTTAAAAATTGTTATTTATTAATTTACATAGAGTAAATTTGACCTTTTGGGGGTATACACTACTGTAAATTTTCACACATGTAGATTTGTGAAAACATCACCACAGTTAGAATACAAGGAATAATTTTATCACCTGAGGAAACTCCCTTCTGCTATATGCTTTAGGAAAGTCATCCTCCCCTTGACCCTTAACTCCTGGCAACCACTGATCTGTTCTCTTTCACTATAATTTTGTCTTTTTGAGAATGTCATATAAATGGAATCAGGCAGTATATATCCTTTTGAAGCATAATGTCTTTTAAATCCATCCAAGCTATTGTGTATGTTATTAGAATGTTCTTATTTTATTGCTGAGTAGTATTCCATTGTATGGATGTACCACTTCAGCCATTGAAGGACATTTGGGTATCTAGCACATTTTTTTGGGGCCACACTGTGGGGCATGTAGTTCCCTGACCAGGAATTGAACCTGCACCCCCTGCATTGGAAGGTGGAGTCTTAACCACTGGACCACGAGGGAAGTCCCTCTAGTACATTTTAATGACTTTCTCAGTAAGTTCCATGAGCATGACAGCCTGGACTTGTTAGCATGTGTCCTCTCTCTCTCTTTCCGTATCTTATTCTCTCTGTCTCTATGTGTGTGTATACAGACATTACACACATGCACCAACACACACACACCAACCATACATGGTGCTTTATTTTTGAACCTTTTGTGTAAATTGCATCAATCATGGCCTTTTACTCCTAAATACTTCAGCTTTTAGTCGTCATGTCTTTGTAGTCTCTTTTACACTGTAATGTCATTTCCTGAGTCTTTCTCACTTAACGACTAACATTTTTGAAAAATACAGTTCTACTCTGTCTCCTTCTCTCCCTTTCTTTCTCCCTTACTCTCTCCCAGAATGTTCCTCATTTGGGGTTTGTCTCATATTTCCTCATGGTTAGATCCAAGTTAATCATCCCTGGTTGGAATATTACATAAGCAATGTGTCCTTCTTGAAATATCGCATCTAGCAGTATGTGGTGTCTACCTGCTTCTCATTAATCATGTCAATTCTGGTCAAGGTGTTGTCCGATTTCTCCGCTGTATGATACTTTTTTTTTGTTTTTCCTGGCAACTGTTAAGCAATCTGTATTGAGTTACTGCTCCTCATTAAAATTTTCCCCTACATTGAGCAAAATGATAATATTTTTTATTGTTACTGGACTAATTTTTATTGTAAACCCCATTTCAAGTTTTCATTCTTTTGATTTTAGGATCTATAAGTAATTTTTAAGATCCATAATAAGGTCAGTAACTGCTATTGTAAACCATTCTTTAGATGTAAACCCATCTTGATTGGTTTATACATAGACGCTATATGTCTAAATAATGTAGATGGCATATATGTAAAAGATGGTAATAGAACAGTTTTCCTCTTATTTTTGTATTTTTGTACTTGTGATGGAATTGCTGAATGGAAAGGAAATAGATATGTGTTGAAACTTAAGGCATGAGATTATTTAAAGATAGAGGTAGTACAAAAGAAGGTTTAGCAATAAGAATGAGAGAGAAATAATTTAGTGAGCCAATCTCCTGGAAAGAAGAGGGAGGATGCCTACTTAGGAGGCTTAGTGTTCAGAAATAGTTCTATTGAATATTAGTAGGAATGAGAAAAGGGATACGAGGAATCATTTTGATGTATTATTCCAGAGCAAATTCAAAATGTCACAATTCAGTTGGGGAGAATTATTGTGCATTGGAGATATATGAAGATTTTATTAAACATGTTATAGAACTTAAAGCTCATGAGAGGATTTAAAATTATCTAAATAATACAGATTACTGTGAAATGAAAGTATTTAAAGCACAGGGAAATGTACACTCCGGTAAGTGCAGTGGGAAGCTGGGAAACTTGAGTTCTTGTCTAAACCTTGAGTGGGCAATTTTGCCACTAATTAGTGATGTGCTCATAGCAAGAAAGATGCAGAGGTCTCTGGATTCTTTCCCTGTATCAACTTTTTTCATGTTTTGATTTCTGCGGTCTTCTTTAGTAGTGATCACTTGTGTCTAAGAGCAGCACCTCCTAGATGAACAGATCTTTACTTCAAGATCTAGTAAGAATAAATATTTTTGTCTGCTTTGGATATTTCTAGAACAGAGGACAAAATTAATTAATGAATGTTCTGATCTTGTTACCTTGTAGTTTACCCTCTTTAAATTTTATTTTGATTTCAATGGACCAATTTCTCTGACTTTTTCTAGACTGTAGGAGAGTAAAAAGTTTTCCTTGACTCTCTTAGGGTCCCTAGCTGGGTCTGAAAATTAAACTGAGAAAGACAAGACAACAGGATTAAAGCATACAAATTTAATGTACATTTTACATGTCATGGGAGTCTTCATAAGGAAATGAAGACTCAAAGAAACTGTTAAACCTGTGTTTGATGTAGAATGGCAAGTCATGGAAAGATACGATAGGGAAAAGTGTATGAGGTAAGTATAATAAACCAGGGGAAATTTTACAAGTCCCATTTGTTTGGATTCTTCTGAGTCCTCTTGTCTTTGGAGATAAGGATTCCTCCCATTATAGGGAGGGCAGTTCTCACTTGAGGGTTTAATGACTTCTTTCAGGGGACAAGGGCAGGGAGTATGGGGGTGTGGCTAGGGGTGGGAGAGGTCAGAGAGAGAACTTCCTGCTCATGCTGTATGCTCAGACTCCTTCAGCTTAAAGTATTCAGTATGCCAAGGTGTATATTTTGGGGTATCGTGTCCTGAACCCCATTATAATTCTTTAAGTTGTATGACACAGTTGAAAAAAATCTGTGAGACGTATCTCATTATGATTTGTATGTTATTGAAAATATGAAACAAAATGAACTTGAAAAACCTAGCTCTTGTTCCATCTTTACCTCTAATTTATGTCATTTCTCTGTCATTTGGTTTTTTGGTTGTTGTTTTCTAATTTCTGTGTTTATAAAATAGCAGTAACAATAACCAGCCACAAAGGATAGCTGTGAGATTTGTAAGTCATTTTGATAAAGATCTGTTATCTAGTATGCACCTCTGATTTTTTATTGTAATTGAAAGAAAGTGCTGGGTATTATACAAAATATTAATATGGAAATAATTTATATTATTATCTGAAGTAGTTGTCTTGATGTGAAATAAAGCTGCTTTAATATCAAAAGGGAGTTATAGTATACAGTTATATATATTATTACTGATATTTTAAGTGCACTGTCAGGGTATTAGTAATATTAATAAATGTCAGAATTAGAAAGTCTAAGCAGTCAGGTTTTTGGAAAATTAATGACTAAACAATGTATAATATATAGTTTATAGTCAACTCTTTAAATCCTTACTTTAAAATATTACATTATGCACAGATACATTTTTATTGTAAAAAATTCGGGTTAATTCAGATGTATATATGGTCAAAAGTCATTAAAGGGCTTCTTTCACTCTCCTCAACTTTTCTTGTCAAAGATAACCTTTGTCAGTAACTTGGTATGCAACCTGATATCAGTCTATAACTCAAGGCATATACCTTAATATATTAAGGTACTAATTGGTCGTATTCAATACTTTATATGCACCAATTTTTTTTAATTAAAAAAGAACAACACAGAAGAACAGCATCTGTCAAGTTCATTGTCCTAAATTACTTGTTTTTGCTACTTGTTTTTTTTTTAAGGAATAAAGCAAAATTGAAGTCGCTACTGTATATTCAAAACAATACAAATATAAATATTCTATGCATTTAAAAAATTCACAAAAGTTACATTACTCTTGGGCTTCCCTGGTGGCGCAGTGGTTGAGAGTCTGCCTGCTTACTTCAACTTGCTTTTTCCATTCGATAGCTATTTGTTGTTGATGTATACAGAGTTTGTTTGTTCTGAATATTTAAAATTTTCATGTTTAAAAAATACTTACTTTTAAAATGAAATATTTAGGTTTGTGCGTTAGGAAAACTCAAGTTAACTGCATTCTGAAAAAATAAGTTCCTGAGATTTCCTTTTAACAATACTTTTGAAACACAGATAACATTACTTCCTGTCTCTCAGTTTCCTGTATCCATGGCAACCTCTGTTTTACACACTGAGTGTGGAGGAACCAATGTGAAGAGTGGTGTTTCCTGAGCAAATTGTGACTTAAAAAAAAAAAAGAGGTGGAGGGGTGGAGGTCAACAGTGCCACAAAAGAAATGGAGTTTAGAAATGTCGCTCTTCAGATATAGAAAGAAAACCTTTACTTGAATCAGCTGAGTGTTAATAATATGAATTTCCTGTTCTTGGTAAGATTATTTATTTAAATATGAACTTTTAGCTGAAACAAAAAATAATTTGGTTTGTAAAAACCTGTAGTTTAAAGAGAGTTTAATTGTTCTGTAATGAATGTGTATAATTCCTAAATTATAATGTTGTTTAATTGATATTAGACTTTAAGTTGATAAAGGGGCATATTATATCCAAAGATCTTTATCCCTGCATCATCATTTGTCACTTTAGTTATAGTCAGTTGTAATATTTAAGTTAGCAAACATTTTATTTTGCAGTTCATTAAATTTGAATTATCATTTTGTCAAACAGTGGGTTAATGGCCTGGAGGTGCTAATAATTCTAGAACGTATTTCAGCCTTACTGTTTTATGCTATCACCATAGTATGATTTATGATACTTAGTATTATGGCTGATCCTAATAAAATAAAATATAGAATTTCTAGTATTATAAAACTTTCATTTAAAGAACTTTTTGATGATTTAAAGTTTTACCTTTTCTTTTTATAGCCAATTTTGATATGAACAGAAAAACCAAGAACAGGGCTATGTGTGGAGTACGTTTTTCTCTGCCTTGCCTACGACTGTTTCTACTTGTTACCTGTTATCTTGTGTTATTATTCCATAAAGAGATACTTGGATGTTCGTCTGTTTGCCAGCTCTGCACTGGGAGACAAATTAACTGCCGTAACTTAGGCCTTTCAAGCATTCCTAAGAATTTTCCTGAAAGTACAGTTTTTCTATATCTGACTGGAAATAATATATCTCATATAAATGAAAGTGAATTAATTGGACTTCATTCTCTTGTAGCATTGTATTTAGATAATTCTAGCATTGTGTATGTGTATCCAAAAGCTTTTGTTCATTTGAGGCAGCTATATTTTCTATATCTGAATAATAATTTTATAAAACGCTTGGATCCTGGAATATTTGAGGGACTTTCCAATCTTCGTAATTTATATTTACAGTCTAATCAAGTATCTTTTGTTCCAAGAGGAGTATTTCATGATCTAGTTTCAGTTCAGTACTTAAATCTACAAAGAAATCGCCTCACTGTCCTCGGGAGTGGTACGTTTGTTGGTATGATTGCTCTTCGGATACTTGATTTATCAAACAATAAAATTTTGAGGATATCAGACTCAGGCTTTCAACACCTTGGAAACCTGGATTGTTTGTATCTAGAAGGTAATAATTTAACAAAAGTACCATCAAATGCTTTTGAAGTTCTTAAGAATCTTAAAAGACTTTCTTTGTCTCATAACCATATTGAAGAAATACAGCCCTTTGCATTTAAAGGACTTGTCAGTTTGGAGTATCTCCTCCTGAAAAATTCAAGAATTAAAAATGTTACTAGGGATGGGTTTAGTGGAATTAGTAATCTTAAACATTTGATCTTAAGTCATAATGATTTAGAAAATTTAAATTCTGACACATTTAGCTTGTTAAAGAATTTAATTTATCTTAAGTTAGATAGAAACAGAATAATCAGCATTGATAATGATACATTTGAAAACATGGGAGCATCTTTGAAGATTCTTAACCTGTCATTTAATAATCTTACAGACTTACATCCAAGGGTCCTTAAGCCATTGTCTTCATTGACTCATCTTCAGGCAAATTCTAATCCTTGGGAATGTAACTGCAAACTATTGGGTCTTCGCGACTGGTTAGCATCTTCAGCCATTACTCTAAACATCTATTGTCAGAATCCCCCATCCATGCGTGGCAGAGCATTGCATTATATTAAATGGACTGACTTTACAAATTGTGTTACATCTTCAACAAATGTATCCAGAGCTTGGGCTATAAAATCTCTTCATATTCATCACAAGACCACTGCATTAATGATGGCCTGGCATAAAATAACCACAAATGGGAAACATTTGGAAAACACTGAGAGTGTTACTTTCTGGGAACGAATTCGTACTTCACCTGCCAGTAGATTTTTTCAAGAGAATACCTTTGGTAATCCATTAGAGACTACTGCAGTGTTACCTGTGCAAATACAGCTTACTTCTCCTGTTAACTTGAACTTGGAAAAAAACAGTGCTCTACCGATTGATGCTGCTTCGGTGTCAGGGAAAACATCTGTAATTTGTACACAAGAAGTTGAAAAGTTGAATGAGGCTTTTGACATTTTGCTAGCTTTTTTTATTTTAGCTTGTGTTGTAATCGTTTTTTTGATCTACAAAGTTGTTCAGTTTAAACAAAAACTAAAGGCACCAGAAAACTCAGGGGAAAATAGACTTGAATACTACAGCTTTTATCAGTCAGCAAGGTATAATGTAACAGCTTCAATCTGTAACACTTCCCCAAATTCTCTAGAATGCCCTGGTTTGGAGCAGATTCGACTTCATAAACAAATTGTTCCTGAAAGTGAGGCACAGGTCATTCTCTTTGAACATTCTGCGTTATAATTCAACTGAATATTGACTATAAGAAAACCTCAGTGTCATGGACATGAATAAAACTGAAGCATCCTTATAGAATTATAGACTTTATTTGGATATATAATGAATTATATGAGCTTAGCATTAATAAATATGTTTTTAATAATTTGTGAATACTGTATTCATTCAGCAAATATTTTCTTTGATAATCACTGTATTAAGTAATTAATAATAACTAATGTTTCTGTGTACCAAGCACTATGCTAAATACTTCATATATAACATTTAATCCTTAAAAAGCCTTATAAGGTAGTACTATCTACATTTTACAGGTAGGGAAACTTAGGCAGAGTGAGTTTAAGAAACTGTCTCATATTCTCACAGCTTGTGACACTTTTTAGGTCTGTCTGATTCCAGAGCCCATGCTTTTAATTTTATACTATACTGCTGCCTGGGTGCTAGGGTTATAATTGTGAATAGCATGGACATGGTTCCTATTCTCAGTAGAGCTTGAAATGTAGAGGAGGACACACATGGTTATTGTACAGTATGATAAATACTGCACTTGAAGGTACTCTCTTGTATAACATATGTGGAGGTGAGAGATAGCTTTATGAGAAAAGTGACATTGAAACTGGATTGCAAGGGCTAAGTAGAAATTAGCCCAGCGAAAGAGAGCTGAGTAGTAGGTAGAGGGTTGAAGAAATAGAATACTGCTTTTCAGGAACTAAAATTCAGTCCAGCTGGAGTTGTGAGTGGTATATTATGAGATTTGCAGCTAGAGAGAGAAATCAGACGATGAAGGATGTTGTAATTTCATGTTTTTCCCTAGGGCAGCAGGGAGCCATGGAAGGATTTTAAGCATTGTTAAGGGAACCTAATGCTGCTGTTTGGCTACACATTCAGGGATTCTTTTTTTTTTTTTTTAATAAATAAATAAATTTATTTATTTATGGCTGCACTGGGTCTTCATTGCTGCATGCGGGCTTTCTCTAGTTGTGGTGAGCAGGGGCTACTCTTCATTGTGGTGTGCAGGCTTCTCATTCCAGTGGCTTCTCTTGTTGCAGAGCACAGGCTCTAGGCACGTGGGCTTCAGTAGTTGTGGCTCGTGGGCTCTAGAGTGCAGGCTCAGTAGTTGTGGCGCACATGCTTAGTTGCTCTGGGGCATGTGGGATCTTCCCGGACCAGGGCTCGAACCTGTGTCCCCTGCATTGGCAGGCAGATTCTTAACCACTGAGCCACCAGGGAAGTCCCAAGGATTCTTTTAAACATTTAGCATTTGGCAAATACAAACTGAAAGTGCACTCTTTCTGGAAGGAACAAGACTAGAAACAGGATTAATCTGAATCTCGCATGCAGTAATCGCTGATTCATGGGAGAGATGCTGGAGCCCTGGACTGGGGTGGTGGCAGAGAGGATGGATGGATTCTAGAGCTACTTTGGAAGGTGCCTTGGTGATTGGCAGAGGCATGGCAGGTGAGGGAGAAATCAGATGTTAGGTTTTTGGAAAATATTTGCCGTTAGACTACAGGCAACATTTTAGAAAACTCTTGTTTATTTATAAACCACATAGAGAAGTAAATACACCTGTTTTAATCACTACTTAGGTCAAGAAATAGAACATTCAAACATAACATATATGTGGACATTTCTTGAACTTAAAAATTATAGAAATAACCAAGTGTTTAAGCTTTAAGGTGGAGGGGGACCCACATGTAATAAGGGCATTTTCACTCCATTTCTTACCCACACCACAACAAAAACAGTAAAATTTGCCATATTTGTTTTTAAGCGTTGGCAAAATGGGAAAAGAAAGCCTGGAAACCTTTTACAAGGTTCTGAAAATGAGCTTTGATGTTAGGTCTTCCTACCAAGTTGGTCCTTCATGCATTTCCCCACATCCTATTGTACTTCTTGTTCTCCCTTGTTAGAAGGATCCCACTCCTTGCTTGTCTTCTGTTACTGGGCCAGACTGGAAAACGTATTCATGGACTTGTAATATGTTGTGCTGCTCTGGACTAAGGAAAGAGAACGGGGTACGTGAAACCAAAGAGAAGGTTGTTCTGTTTACCGGTTAGACTTTGTTTTTATGCATCGCCTACTGAATAGTAACTTAATTTTTTTCCTCCTGAGAAGGCCCATTTTATTTCTCATTAAAACTTTTTCTTTTCTGTTACTGGACTTGCTGATAAGGCCTTAGGTGAGTGGGGAGGGATATGCATCAGTTGTCTCAAATTATTATCTAGTTTATTAGTGATTTCACAGTTATGGAGCAATATTAACAAGTGATAGGCCCATGTTTTTCAGTATTATACTGTCTCAAGTATAGTTTTTTAAAAGTGCCCTCCATCTCTAGTCATCACTCTACTGAAGTTGGTAGGCTCTTGTGGCTGCATACTTTAATGTGAGAAGCCTTGTGGGTTAAAAGATAAATATGGAGAAAGCAGCATGAATGAAAGGAATGTATAGTATGCGTTCTACTGGTCCAAATGTGCCTTGTTTCATTGTTCCTGACTTTTGAGGCATCATGTGACATAGTAGACGGCACTATATTTTAGTGGGAAGTAGTTTTTTGATTGTCAATAGTGTGTAATTGTAATATACAGTACTTTCCTTTTATCTCCATGTCTTCCCGTATGTCTTGAGTTTCCGGTACCTGAGCATAAACCCTTGCCTGTTCTTAGTTTGGATATTGGCTTTGGAAAATCTAACTTTTTGCCAGATACCTTCTCTGATACTCTTCCTAGTGTTAATTCTATTCTTAATACATAAGTTCACATTTTCTTTGTATTTTGTTTGAGGTCCCATGGAGCAAATATTTTTATGTTCTAGTTCAGTTTCCTCATGTTTTGGCTTTCAGAACCCCTTTTCTTAAATCATCTGCTTCTCATCTATGAAAGCCTCCTAAGGCATTGTCCTCTAGAATGGGGACCTGTGAGATAAAAGAAGAAAATATGTATGGTCTCTACCCCTGATTCTTGGCACAGAGCTCCTGAAACCCTTGTAATTTCCTAAGTGATAAGAACATTAGGAGCATCTTTTGTTCTGACGAGGCAGCTCTGGGGTGGGCTCCTAGACTGAGGTCACCAGAGAGACTGAGCCATGACTAGAGGCTTGGAATTTTCAGCTCCAAGCCCCATCTTCCACAGAGGGGAGATGAGCTGGAAATGGAGTTAATAATTGAGTATGTATGTAAGGAATTCTCCATAAAATCCCAATAGTAGTGTGTTCAAGGAGCTTCCAGATGGGGGAACACATCCACATCAGAGGGGTGATACGCCCCACCTCCACAGGGACCAAAGCACCTGTGCTCAGGACCTTCCCAGACCTTGCCCTCTGTAGCTCTTCATCTGGCTATTCATCTGTATTCTTTATCATATATTTTAGTAAACTGGTAAACATGTTTCCCTGAATTCTGTGATTTCTCTGGCAAATTAGTTGAACCTAGGGAGGAGTCATTGGAACCTTTGGCATCTGAGGTACTTGGGGGGTGGCTCAGTCTTGTGGGTCTGAGACCTTAACCTGTGTGATCTGACATTATCTCCAGGGAGATAGTGTTAGAATTGAGTTAAATTGTAGGCCATCCAGCGGGTGTCACAGAGAATGGCATGTTGGGAAAATCTTCCACACAATTGGTGACCAGAAGTAAAGTGTGCTGTGAGTAAAGAAGACTCACAGAAGAGAAACATAGTAGGGAAGGACAAGGTTTCTCCCTACTTGGGAAGGAAAAATCTGAGTTTTTTTCCATTTAGGACCATACCCTCCTGGAGTTTCATTCCTACTGTAAATACAACTAACCAGGTAAATTCAGGCAATAGCATTCTTAGCAGATGGAATCCCTCCATGGAAGTCCTAAGACTAAGAAAGTGTTTGTCAGAAAGAAGGCTAGTATAGCTGGAGAGTAGTATGAAAAGTTAGGTGAGGTCAGAGAGAGGTAGGCAGCAACCAGGTCAGATGGGGCTGAGTAAACCATGATTAGGAGTTTGGATTTTTATGTGTAATGGGAAGTTACTGAAAGGTTAAACCCTTACTTATTTACTTAATTTATTAAAAAAATTTTAACATCTTTATTGGAGTATAATTGCTTTACAATGTTGTGTTAGTTTCTGCTGTATAACAAAGTGAATCAGCTATATGTATACATATATCCCCATATCCCCTCCCTCTTGCATCTCCCTCCCACCCTCCCTATCCCACCCCTCTAGGTGGTCACAAAGCACAGAGCTGATCTCCCTGTGCTGTGCAGCTGCTTCCCACTAGCTATCTGTTTTACACTTGGTAGTGTATATATGTCCATGCCACTGTCTCACTTCGTCCCAGCTTACCCTTCCCCCTCCCCTTGTCCTCAAGTCCATTCTCTACGTCTGCGTCTTTATTCCTGTCCTGCCCCTAGGTTCTTCAGAACCATTTTTTCTTTTTTTTTAGATTCCATATATATGTGTTAGCATGTGTAAACCCTTACTTTAAAGCAAGGGAGACATGATCAGATTTTGCAAAAGAGCACTGTGTAGAGAATGAATTAGAAGAAGCAAAGAGTGGAAGGGTCCCCATGTGGGAAGTTATGCAATAGTTCAAAGTAGAGACAGAATTGACTTGCAGCACGCTGTTCACAGTAGGAATATAGAGAAGTCGAAAAATTTCATGGATAAATGTGACAGAATTTGATGATAAATTGGGTTTTTGAAGGGTAGATGAGGAGAAAGGTCACAACTGAATCCCAGCTTCTGGCCTGAGTCACTGGGTGCTTAGAATTGCTCTGTAGTCAGATAAGGACAACTGGAAGAGAGCCTGATTTTGATTTTCTATCTTGTTTTGCTTTGTTTTTGTTGGGAAGGCACTCAAAAGTTTGGTGTTGGCTACCTTAAGTTAGAGATGCTTGTGAGACTGCCAAGAGTGGATAAGGAGGATGTAGATGTAATAGGGTTCCAAAGCTCAGAGAGGTCATTGTGAGTGCTAGCAGTATTTAGGAGGAATTTGGCAGTGTGCCTGAATGAGGCAGGTCTAAATAGCAGGCATTTAACTCATTTTCCCTATAAGAAAAATCTACATAAGGTTTTTGGTCAGCTTGAATGTGTTGTATTTACAAAGCTGTAACAAAATAGTCAAATGCCTATTATATTGTTAGTTTAGTTCCATATACATATTTTAAAATAATGTAAATAGAGAGATTTTTTCCCCGTTATTTCGTGATAGTTTTATTCAAATGCTTCATGTAAATCTTTGACATCAATGTTCTCATCATCACAGACTTCCCTTCTGATCACATAACACTGTTTTACAGAGCACATTATCTTCAATTGCCTTGTGATAACTTGTATAGCTCTGTTTTCAACAATGTCCACCATTTATAATGGTGAGGTCGTGCCTCCAACCCAATAATTACTAAATCTCTATTAAATTCTTTTGTATCACTTTAAAAAAAAAAGTTTGTCAGGTGACTCCTATAAGCTTTGAAAATAAGCATTGGTTGGGTTTTTTCAGCCTAATGTCGTTTCCAAACAGTTCTGTGCCAGTCATTGATCATCTTCTTTTTAATGGAACCTTAGTATATCTTCACTGAGCAGTGTTTCTTAAAGCATAGTCTTCCTCTTGAAAATCATATAATATGGCAGTTTCTTCTCATCCCACTATACATAGATCATTGTAGTTATTTCTTATTGTCTTAAAGATAACGGCTTGCTTTTCCCCCCTACCTCTATGCAGTCAAAAAAGAAAAAAAGTTAATTGGGGGAATGTTTTATAATATGTAAGGATAATTGTTGTATAAACTTTAATTTTAAAATAACTTAGTGAACTTCCATTATGAACTTTTTATCCTTTTATTTCCTTGCCCAGTATTTGTCAAGGGAACTAGATTTATTAACACATACACTGTTCCATGACCACGAAGAGAATTAACTATGTAGAAAGGATGTATGTTTCCATTTAAGTGACAGAAATATTTCCAGCCTAGGTCCTGGAAAATAGAGAGGGGAAAAACCTGATCTTAGTATAAATGTCACCACTTTTATAACTTCCGGTGTGGTAGGAATTCTGGAATAAGACCGATAAATCAAGGCTTTTTTCGTTTTCCTTTTTCTTTTAGTAAACTGCTGTTCTTTGCTTAATATTGTTAATATAAGCAGAAAAGTATAATTTACAGAATATTTTATTTGATTGTGTCTTTTAGTGCTTAAAAACTTATTTTCTTAAATTACCTTAACTTCATCGACCCTAGGATTTAATGATGTGAGTGGGTTCAGATATTATTAGGTGCAGTGTACAAATAGTATAATTGTTGTCTGGTTAGAGCAGAGAAAATTTTAAAGTATCTGAAGTTCTGATTTCTTTCTTTCTTGGGCTTGCTACTATGAAAAACTTAAATCATCAATTTTCGATTATAAAACTGTTCAGAAAAAGTAACTGAAAATTTGGTGTTTCTGCATTCCTGTTTTCCTCCAAGGCCCAAGGGAATGAAGTTGTGATGTAAATGTGTAAATCCATCACTTACAGAGAAGTTACTTAAGGCACAGGCTCTATGATGATGGATCAGTTAATCTAAAAACTGGAAGTGTAAAATGCTTTCTAGAAAAATACTGATAAAAATTGGATAAGTGGAAAGAAACTAGAGTCCTGTTCACATTTAACCTAATATTTATTGTTTAGGCTAACCAAATGAATATTAGAATATTTCTTTTATTTGTGCCTTTGGGATTAAAAATTTTGCACTGTCTTTCTAGGGGCATTTTCTTTTCTGGACACCTGTGGTTGGGTTCATAGTGATACAAAAGGACAAATAATTTTAAGCAAGCGTGATTTTTTAAGTTGGGTGAAAAACACGAGAATGATGGATTTTTTTTTCTTTAGTACATAGTTTTCAAAAGCAAGAAAAAATCACTCTGTGTGAAGTTTCTGCAATTCACATATTCTACAGATACTGTTACACACCCAGAAAATGTCATACCTTTAGGAAATACTAAGTCAAGATTAAGAGCTGTAGTTTTACTCATGTGCATTTAACTGAAAAAGAAAAGTTTACTAAACACTATGTGGAATTGTTTTAAATGATCAGATGGTCTTTACCCACTGAGTAAAATTTTTAATGCTCTCACCTACTTACTTAATGTTTGTGTCTGTATATATATATAGAACATCACTTACCACATACTTGAAGAACAAAACAAGCAGATGTTTAAAAAGGCCGGTCTTCTTTCTGTAGCATAGTTGTACCTCTGGTCTGTGCAAATAAATTAATGTATCAACCAAGTATGTAAAATAATAAAAGGAAAAGTATGATAGGTAAAAAGGAAGATTACTAATACTTCTTGCCCTTCAGTTTTACTTTTATTCTCTCCTTTCATCCTTGATGTTAAACTTTCCTTGCATTTTCTAAGATGAATGTTTCAGATGTAGATTCCAACACAGCCACCTTCTGTTCTATTTTCTGCCTAATGTCAGGTGTAGACTAGTCAACTGTAATATGTTATCTACAGCTTAGTTACCTATACTTGTAATTTTAAAAAGAAGTAAAAATAGTATTGTTTAAAAAAAAAACAAGGGAGGGCAGTTTTCGAGCTTTGGGGATCATAAATTCCTATGATTATTTATTGTGTGTTCACATGATGCATAATGTTACCCTAAGAGACATAAAGAAATAAACGTAACATATGGGCTCTGCTTCATGTTACTTACCATCTTAGGGAGAGCAGGCATGAAAAATTAAAGGACATAAGAAGAAAGTAATAAAAAAGGTGCCACATGAGTGGCACGCCAAATGAGTAGTGCAGAGGTTTTATGCTATTGGAAATTCAAAGGACAGAGTGCTCAATTACAGTGAGGTAAAGAGTGGTCAAGGGAAGACTTCGTGAAGAAAATGTGAATTATACATTGAATAGAAAAAAGGAGGGAGAACATTGTGAGGAGCAGGAAGGGGGTAAGCAGTTATTGGAGTCAGGAACTTCTGTATTCAGGAGGTGATGACTTAATGCCTGAGAGCAGTGAAAGGAAGAATAGTTCAATACCACTTTGGAAAGGTGGTTTTAGTAGAGCTTGCTGAGGTTCTCGATAGGCCTTGAAAGTTCTTAAATTAAGGAGAAAGAAAAGAAGGCACCCATTTGCCTCCTTGAAGCCCTCAATAATAAGGGAATGAATAGAATCAGTTGGGTCCCATTTAGCATTGTGAAATGAAAATAAGTTTATATCAAATTTGGGATTCCTTTAGGAGAAGCATCTATCCTAATGCAATAAATAAAAGATAAGTTAACTTGAAAATTCTAAGATCTCAAGTGGTGGTAGAATGATCCAGTCTCTAGAGGCCAGTGATGAGGCTTAGAGAATAGTAATTTGCCAGTGCTTCATGAGCACCATCCAGACGACAGGACTGACAAGACTGACTTAAGCCAGTAAATAGTGGGTCGGCCAAAAGGTTCATTCAGTTTTTTCCGTAAGATAGCGCTTAGTTGTCTTTAACTTCATTTGAAACAATTTTGTTAAATTGTATTCTGACAGCTGTCATATCAGCGTGCATTAAAAAAAAAACATCAAAATTGGTGAAGTTTTGTAGCTATTTTAATATTGAAGATGGAAGAAAAACAACATTTTCGGCATATTATGCTGTATTATTTCAAGAAAGGTAAAAACTCATCTGAAACGAAAAAAACTATTTGTGCAGTGTATAGAGAAGGTGCTGTGACTGACAATGTGTCGAAAGTGGTTTGCAAAGTTTCGTGCTGGAGATTTCTCGCTGGACAGTGCTCCGTGGTCAGGTAGACCAGTTGAAGTTGATAGAGATCAAATCAAGACATTAATTGAGAACAATCAACGTTATACCACACAGGAGATAGCCAACATACTCAAAATATCCAAATCAAGCATTGAAAGTCATTTGTACCAGTTTGGTTATATGAATCGCTTTGACGTTTGGGTTCCAAGCAAAAAAAACCTTTTGACCATATTTCCACGTGCGATTCTCTACTTAAACGTAATGAAAAAGTTCTGTCTTTAAAACAAATTGTGGCAGGTGGCGAAAAGTGGATACTGTACAATAATGTGGAATAGAAGAGATTGTGGGGCAAGTGAAATGAACCACCACCAACTACACCAAAGGCCAGTCTTCATCCAAAGAAGGTGATGTTGTGTATATGGTGAAATTGGGAGTCCTCTAATTTGGGCTCCTTCCGGAAAACCAAATAATTGCAACAAGTACTGCTCCTAATTAGACCAACTGAAAGCAGCAGTCGACGAAAAGCGTCCGAATTAGTCAACAGAAAACGCATAATTTTCCATCAGGATAACGTAAGACTGCATGTTTCTTTGATGACCAGGCAAAAACTGTTACAGCTTGGCTGGGAAGTTCTGATTCATCCATCTTATTCACCAGACATTGCACTTTCAGATTTCCATTTATTTCGATCTTTACAAAATTCTCTTAATGGAAAAAAATTCAATTCTCTGGAAGACTGTAAAAGGCACCTGGAACAGTTCTTTGCTCACGAAGATAAAAAGTTTTGGGAAGATGGAATTATGAAGTTACCTGAAAACTGGCAGAAGGTAGTGGAACAAAACAGTGAATACGTTTTTCCATAAAGTTCTTGGTGAAAATGAACAATGCGTCTTTTATTTTTACTTAAAACCTGAAGGAACTTTTTGGCCCACCCAGTAAGTCAGAAACCTGTAAAATTGAGAAAGTCAGTTATTCAGGATATCATAACCTGATTTAGAACAAAAAGGAACATCTCTTTTGTTGCTTCATTTCTTTGTCCTTTAGTTTCTAAGTTCCCTGAGGTGGCCATCTTTTTTATCCCCAGGGCTTTTCAGGATGTCTAACATGTTTTGTGAGCTCATAAAATGTCCACTAAAGTGAATGAACTTGACCATGGTGACCTATACACCAGGAAGAATTGGCCTAGGTAATATGACCACTTACTCTAATCACTTCTTTCTTTGTGAGTTAATTGGTATCCTGGTATAAATCCACCTCTTATTAATACTCAGTAAGCCAGTCTTCTGAAGTCTGCTCATGGGAGTATACCAAGATAAACTTCTGGCTGGAATAATCAGTAATCAGTGTTTTGTTTTTTCTTTAAGCTCCTGAATGTTGTTTTTTCTACCGTGCTGTAGAAACCTGCGTGTTCCATATCCATGGATACACAGGGCCTACCGTACTACACCATTTTATAGTATAAGGGACTTGAGCATCCATGGCTATCGAGGGACCATTGTATAGACTAGCATGGAGTTCGGCTGTCTCTTTCAGGGATACTAGGTTGCCGTGCCCTAGTTAATGTGAACTGCCACTTCGTGGTAAGCACTGATTTTGGAGAATTAAGAGTTGAGTGAGATTTAAAATTACATGGTTTTCTCTGGCTACCTTTACTTCTCCCACATTATACCAGACACCAGATTTGAATGGATATACACAAGAAGACTACTATTAGGAGATGATACACTGAGAATTCTAATAAAGTATTACTCGTAACTCCAGTATGTAATACATATAAAAGAAAAAAACTGAGCTTTTTTCATAAAGAAACAAAAACAGTATAATACCTAGTTCCTGGCTTGTTGTATTTAAAGAAATAATGTATATAAGATTATCAAAGTACAATGACTTTTCTCCTTCCCTTTGTTCCTCCAAACCTATTGCTATTTCATTCCTGGTTTCCAGCTCTCTTTTGATTGTTTCCATTTTAGATGTCTAATTACATTTTAAAGCATGTAATTCAGAAAGATTGTATATTACAAAAAACAAGATTTATTCTTAATTTATAAAGTACAGGGTTGAGAGTATTGTGTGGATAAAAAGGGAAACAAATGCTTAATATTCAAAAAGAGTCATAAAGAATACTGTCTATAAAAATTTTATTTTGAAGACTTCTTCTTAAATGTAACATTTACACATTTTTGTAATACTTTAAAAAGGAGGAAAAGAATTTGTAACTTCTTAATGCTTGTTTTCTTTAAACATCTGTATGCAAGGAAAGTACAAGCCTCTTTTAGGTTTTTGTTACCTGTATTATTTTGGGGTACTTTTCCCAAACTGCTTAATGAGTGGTAGTTGAGTTGCATCCTTCTGAGCGCTTTTTGAAATTGAATACTCTGAAGATAATTTTTGTTTAACTTCTCCTTTTATTGATCCCAAAATGTGGCATAGAATCTCCTTTTCCACTCTTTTTCTTCAGTCCGTCTCCTTTTCTAGAGTCAACTCTTTTCATTCAAAGCCAGATTACATACCTTTCTACTCTGTGCCATAGGCATTTTCCCCTTTTCTGAACTTGAAGTCCAAGCCTCACCCGCTCTGGCACTTACTAAGTACCCCAGGGTAAGCATGGTTTCCCCCGTCTACTGGAATTAATCCCCCCTTTTCCCCCGCTTTCCCCCAGGCTAGATCTCTGCCTCTTGTGTCCTTTTCTATGCAGTATGGGTGACATTTCAGTGAAAAAAATGACTGACTGAGGTTGCCTCACCTCCCTTCTTCACCCCTACAAGATAGTCATGTAAGCCTCTCACTTGGTAGAGCTAGAAATTCAGCTGGAGGCAGGGGAGGGAAGGAGTGTGAATCACAGTGATCACATGACTGACTTCTCCTCCAAGCCTGAATAAGCATGGGCCAGGACAGTAGTCTTTCTTCCTGACTAGCATGTGCAGGTAGAGCCGAGGTTGGACCTATATCTTCTGGCCTGTGTCCAGTCTGCTTCTGTGAGTATCCTTATCTCTTCTTTAGTTTGATTTTAACACTCTTTTTTGTCAATCATTCACTAATACTGTCTTTTGGCTTTCTGTAAACCTCAGGCTCCTGAACCTATTAGATTTCTCTCAGAACTTTTCAAGCTTCATTCTGGTTCTAGCAGTGTCATCTAAATAATCCGATCATTTATGAGAAAGGGGTGAAGTTACTGCCTTTGGCAAGAATTGTGCAGTCAAAAGTTTACCTTATCCATGCTGCAGTTTATCACAATCTGTTCTGAGCCTTCAAGGCTCATTCTGTAAATGTTCATCTCTGAATTGAGGCCCAGTGCTGTAGCACTGTATCATTTTCTAATTATGGCAAAGATATAACTTCTTACCATCTCCTCAGAAACATGTGTGACCATGCTGGTAGCCCCAGCATTGATCAATATGATAATTTGAAGTAAAACATGTAAACAAATGAGCTGGTTGTCAAATTATACCTTTTTTAAGTCTCTCTCTCCCCTACACTGCCTTATAATTAACATTCACACACATAGTAGAACATGGTCACACGTGGGTTGTCAGATACCTGTTAGGAAAATTCATAATCATTTTGAGAAAATACACAGTACTCAGAAATTCCATTGATTTCTTGGGAAATTTCTAGCCCTAGAAGGTGTGGGGTTGATCTTGGAGGTGATCTGAGCAGAGAAGGCAGCTGCCTGAGTGGATTGTCCCTAAATAATACTGACATAAAGGCCTGGTAAAGAGCCTTGGAAGCTATAGAATACAGGACTTTTGTCTTTTTCAGCTAATTGAAATCAGTTGTTGATAGCTATCCAGAATGCTGCTCTGTTAGAAAGGAATGTCAGGCCCTGCCTGCCTTAGCTTGCTATGATGGATTAGTGGTGAATTAACTCTGCAGTGGGAAGGGAAAATGGCTGTATTCCTTGCCATGTATCTGCCATCCCCGAGTCCAATCTTCACTTTACAGACAAGAAGACCAACACCTAGAGAAATGACAGAGAGTGGCTGAACTTTTAGTGCACAATCTTGGTTTCTAATGCTTTTTAAAAATCATTTACTTTAATATGACTTTTAAAAATTTGACATATAGGTAATTTACAGTGTTTCAGCTAAACAGCAAAGTGATTCAGTTATATATATATATATACACATATATATACACACATGTATATATTCTTTTTCAGATTCTTTTCCATTATAGGTTATTACAAGATATTGAATGTAGTTCCCTGTGCTGTACAGTAGGTCCTTGTTGTTTATCTATTTTATATATAGTCATGTGTATCTGTTAATTCCAAATCCCTAATTTATCCTTACCCCCCTTTCCCCTTTGGTACCCATAAGTTTGTTTTCTATGTCTGTGAGTCTATTTCTGTTCTGTAAATAAGTTCCTTTGTATCATTTTTTTAGATTCCACATATTAAGTGATATCATGTAATATTTGTCTTTCTCTGTTTACCCTACTTCACATAGTATGACAGTCTCTGGGTCCATCCATGTTGCTGCAAGTAGCATTATTTCATCCTTTTTTATGGCCAAGTAATATTCCATTGTATATATATGTACCACATCTTCTTTATCCATTCATCTGCAGATGAACGTTTAGGTTGTTTCTGTGTCTTGGCTATTGTGAATAATGTTGCTCCGAACATTAGGGTTCACATATGTTTTTGGATTAGAGTTTTCATCTTTTCTGGATATATGCCCAGGAGTGGGAATCCTGGGTCATATGGTAACTCTGTTTTTAGTTTTTTAAGGAACCTCCATACTGCTCTCCATAATGGTTGTACCAACTTACATTCCCACCAACAGTGTAGGAGGGTTCCCCTCCAGCATTTATTGTTTGTAGCTTTTTTGATGATGGCCATTCTGACTGATGTGAGGTGATACCTCCTTGTAGTTTTGATTTGTATTTCTCTAATAATGATGATGTCGAGCAGCTTTTTATGTGCCTGTTGGCTCCAATACCTTTTTCTAAGGTGTTTCTCGCTAAACCAGATAAGGCAGATTGTATGTGTGTTTCTTTCTTGAGAGATTTTAAAAATTCTTATGCGAAGGATATATAATGATATCAAAAATATATACTCTTGCAATAGGTTGTTACATACATATTAAAATGCAACGGAATGATAACAACTATTGGTTATTTTGCCCATCTGGTGATTTAGTTCTCTAAAACCTGATCACACTTGAAAGTACAGACAGAAGGTTTTGACTTTACAAAGGTGAGAACATGACCCAAACTGTGTTGACTTTGGGAACTACTTTTAGTGAACATTTTAAAACTTAATTATGCATGTGAATGCAGTATGAGAAACACAGTATGTCCCTTGCAGGAATGATGCTATTAGTTCCCTGGAGATGAGTTATAATTTATTCAGTTATTTTTAGCTAATTTTGTGTGCCAGTAAATGGTCATATACTTCTACTTTTTAAAAGTTAGGCTTATTAAGGTATAGTTCACATACAGTAAAACCTCTTTTAAGCATACAGTTGTGGCAAATGTACACAGTGTATAACACTTCCACACTCAAGATACAGAACATAACCATCACCCCCAAAAGTTCCCTTGTGTCCCTTTGCCTGGCAACCACTGATTAAATAATTTTGCCTTTCCAGAAAGTCACATAAATGGAGTCATACGGTATATAGCGTTTCAAATCTTTTATTTTTCTCAGTGTAATGTTTTTGGGATTTATTCAAGTTGTTGCAGGTATCTGTAGTTTGTTCCCTTTTATTGCTGATTATTCCATTGGATAAATGTCCCACAGTTTATCCATTTGTTAGTTGGTAGACATTAGGATCTTTGCAGTTTCGGATTATGAGTAAAAGTACCATAAATACTTACATACAGATCTGCGAATACTTGTTTTGGTCTTGGGTAAATACCCAGGAATGGGATTGCTTAGTTGTGTGGAGTGTTAACTTATAAACTGCCAATGTGTTTTCCAAAATGGATGTGTCATTTTTTATTCTTACTGGCAACGTATGAGAGGTCCTGTTGTTTTTCACCCTTGCCAGCACTTGGTATTGTCAGTCTTCTTAATTTTACTTATTAAAATCTCATTACAGGGAATTCCCTGGCAGTCCAGTGGTTAGGACTCGGCACTTTCACTGCAAGGACCCGGGTTCAATCCCTGGTCGGGGAACCAAGATCCCGAGCAAGCCGAATGGTGCGGCCAAAAGAAAAAAAAATTTCGTTACAGTTTTAATTTGCATTTCTCTGATGACGAATGATATTGAGCATTTTTTCAAGTGCTCATATGCCATCTGTATTATCTTCTTTGGTGAAGTATCTGTTCAAATTTTTGTCCATTTTTTTTTTTTTTTTTTTTTTTTTTTTTGCGGTACGCGGGCCTCTCACCGTTGCGGCCTCTCCCGTTGCGGAGCACAGGCTCCGGACGCGCAGGCTCAGCAGCCATGGCTCACGGGCCTAGCCGCTCCGCAGCATGTGGGATCTTCCCGGACCGGGGCACGAACCCGTGTCCCCTGCATCGGCAGGCGGACTCTCAACCACTGCGCCACCAGGGAAGCCCTGTCCATTTTTAAATTGAGTTATTTGTCATCTGAGTTTTCAGCGCCAAGTTCTTCATCAGATTTATGTTTTACAGATATTTTTTCCCAGTCTATCGCTTGTCTTTTTCCTCAGGAGTAGAGACTTTGGATATTCAAAATTTTGTACCTTTATTCTTTTAGTTATGACATTAACACAAGACTATTATAATAAATTAAAGAATATTAAAGCATCTCTTTCCCATCTGATCTACCCACCTAAGTATTTAAGCATACTGGTAATCTACTGAAAGAAAATTTTACTGTAATATGCAAAGTACAATTTCTGCTTTAAGAAATATATTTTGAAAGTTTCTTTTGTACTTTCAGACTAAAATTTCTCTTCATGTTCAAGAGGATAATTGAGGGGAAAAAAAAGAATTACCTGTTGAAATACTTCATTTTAACCTATTTTGCTCTTCTTTTATTCTAGTGTTATCCAAGATAAATTCTGTGGGATTATAAACATCTCAGTGGAGGGCCTACATGATGTCATGACAGAAGATCCTGAAACGGGAACTTATAAAGAGTAGGTGGATCATTTAATTAATTGCACTTGGACTTGGAGAGTAATTAATTATATCCTGCATTATTTTTGTTTACTGTAACCATATAAGTTGCCATGGTATGGCAACTTTTAAATTTTGTCTTTATAAAAGAAAAATATTTTTGTTACTTATAATATTGTTGGATCTTGAGATAAGCTTAGTTTTGTTATAGTGAAATTCTCAATTGGACTTCTTTGGTCTAATCATCATTTTATGATTTGACATTAGGTTTTTTAAAAAAAATTCCAAGTGTATTTTAACATATAAATTCCTCTTTTAAGATATCTTGAATAGTATGTTCTTTTTTTCCGCTAACAGTGTTCCCCTGCCCTTCAGGTGAGTTATGGAGAAAGGGGAATGGATTAGCATCTTATATTTGTATTTGACTGGTTGAAGCATCACTGGCACCTTTAAGATATTAGAGGGTCATATGGTACTTGACTAGTTCCAAAAGAGTGTAGTTAAAATTACAGTTGATTATTGAACAACGTGGGGGTTAGGAACACCAACCCTCTGCACACCAACCCTCTAAACTCCACGTATAACTTTACAGTTGACCCTCTCTGTATCTGCGATTCCACATCTATGGATTCAGCCAACCACAGATTGTGTAGTACTGTAATATGTGTAGCACTGTAATACGAATTTATTGAAAAAATCTACACATGTTCAAATCTGTGTTGCTCAAGGGTCAACTGTGTATTCTTCGGGAGATTAGTTAAAATTATGTTATCAGGAATGCTGATAATCTCACATTTATATAACTATTAATGTGAAAAAAAATTTTATCACTATATCCTGTTATTTATAATAGGAGAATTATCATATCTTTCTTAATATTGCTATTAATTTAAAGCATGTTTCATATAATGATAAGCAAGGCTTCATGAGATTCCATACTGCTTGACTTCTCAATAATGTACTTAGCCCATTTTCCTTGCTTTTTATAAAACCATCTATAGCAAATGGGAAAGATTGCCATTTGAATCATACTTTGTTGAAAAATATGGAAAGTAGATATGTGTAGTTGAATCTTATTAAACATGTATAAACAAAATGTTTCTGGCGTGTAACTTAGCTTTCAGGAACATAGGAGTTCAGATGAAGTGGAAACCTCAGACTTTTGTGATTACAAACCCAAAATAACAAACCATTTTATGTGTGTAGGCAGTTTTTAAAAAGTTAATGTAGGGGGCTTCCCTAGTGGTGCAGTGGTTGAGAGTCCACCTGCCGATGCAGGGGACACGGGTTCGTGCCCCGGTCCGGGAAGATCCCACATGCCGTGGAGCGGCTAGGCCTATGAGCCATGGCCGCTGAGCCTGCGCGATGGGAGCCTGTGCTCCACAACGGGAGAGGCCACAACAGTGAGAGGCCCGCGTACCGCAAAATAAAAAAAAAAAAAAAGTTAATGTACGGAATATGGCACATGACTATAAATATTGTGTTTACATATATAATAGGTGACAAAGTTTACAACTTTGTGAAATATTTAGGATATATTCAAATGTTCCCTGTCTTCTTTGGAGTATATAATTTAGTTAGGGGGAGGGCGTGTATAATAATAGCACCATGAAAACACTAGTAATGTGTAAAGACAATGATATATGTTTTGAACAAAGCACACAAAACAGTAGTATTCCAGATTGTGCTTTAATAGAATGTCAGAGAAAGAAAAGGCATAGTGTGTTAACTGGAAGCGCTGAGAGTCAGGAAGTTGTTAGAAATAAAGTTTAGAAATTATCTAGTGTAGTTTCATTATTTAAAAGATAGGTTACAGAAGCTCAGAAAAGTGCAGTGACACCGCAAATTAGTGGAAGAGTCAAGACTAGAACCAAGGTCTTTTGGCTCTATATGCCACACTCAGCCATGAGGGAAGTTTTGGTTTGTAAAAGGAAAATGTTGGATGTAAGCACAACAAACTGACTGGGAGACCATTATCTGGTCTCCCAGATCTGGGAGGTGCATATATCTGTTTGAATTAGTGTTTTTCTTCAGATAAATACCCAAAAGTAGAATTGCTGATTTATGTAGTAGTCCTGATTTTTGGAGGAGCCTCCATACTATTTTCCATAGTAGCTGCAGCAATTTACATTTCTACCAGTAATGCACAAGGGTTCCCTTTTCTCCATAATTCTTGCCAGCATTTGCTATTTCTTGACTTTTTGAGGATAGCCATTCTAACAGGTGTGAGGTGATATCTCATTGTGTTTTTGATTTCCATCTCCCTAATGATTGGTGACGTTGAGACCTTTCATATGTCTGTTGGCCCTCTGTATGTCTTATTTGGAAAAATGTCTGTGCAGATTCTCTGCCTGTTTTTTAATCAGATTGTTTGATTTTTTTGGTATTGAATTGAATTGAATTTTTATATATTTTGGATATTAGCCCCTTATCAAATACATGATTTACAAATATTTTCTCTCATTCAGTAAGTTGCCTTTTCATTTTTTTGAATGATTTCCTTTTGGTTTAATGTAGTCCCACTTGTTTGTTTTTGTTGCCTTTGCTTTTGGAGCAGATCCAAAAAATCATCACCGAGACCAATGTCAAGGAGCTAACCACTTAGTTTTCTTCTAGGAGTTTTATTGTTTCAGGTCTTATGTTCAAGTCTTTGGTTCCTTTTGAGTTAATTTTTGTGTATGGTGTATGGTCTAGTTTCATCTTTTTGCGTGAGTTTCTTTATATGTTTGTATTTTAGTTAGTAGAGTTCTTATTTTATTAAACCAGGAAAATATATTAATGACACCTGTAATTTGCTTTCTGCTTGTCTTTGGTTAGAGTGGCTTCCCTTTTTTTCCTTAAATTATGCATTGTTTTTAGGCACAAAGGGAGATGAGATTGACAACCTATTGCCAAAACTTGGGAAGTAATAAGGAAGAAAGGATTTAGCCAGCATTTCAGGAAGCTTAGAGGCACTAAAATTTATTTGAAAAAGACTCATAAATTGTGTTTTTTATAGTTAGAGAGTATAAAACATATCAGCCATCAAGGATATAGCTTTTTTTAAACAAAAATAAAATTTAGGCTTATATAAGCATTTTTCTTCCTTCACTTGATGCATTAACCCACCAGATAGCTCTTCAAAATGGAATAGAGGATATCAGAAGAAGCCTTGGTTCCTTGACTCTAAATTATCCCCTGTATATTATCCTAACTTATGTTGGTCTCAGTGACCTCCTTGGCGTCTCTCTGTCTCCAATTTTACCCTTTTGATCCATTCTGCTCCATGTCTTAAAATTAAAAGCCCAATTTCTTATAAAGTTGATGGGGCAGTATTCTTTGCTGATCCTCAGTTTACATTATTAGCCTTGTCTCTTCCTCCCTAGATTCTACCTTCTTCCCCAAATGTGCCACTTTTATATACATGGCTTGACTCAACATTTCTTCTTCTTGGTATGTCACACCCTTAGCTTTGCCCTTCTTCGCAAATACCTACCTCTAAGATTCCTTTCCATGCTCTCAGGAAGAATTCATCGCATCCTTCTCTGTTCCCTTGTGGCACTTTGTCATACTGCTAATATACAACCTTTAGTTAGTTGCTTGTTTTCAGTCTAGAGGATTTGAGGCAGTGAATAAGAAAAGCTCATGCTCATTATGACTGAAAACTATTAACACAGGATTGAAGGAATTTAAACAAGGTTGAATGGCGAAACATGTGGCATCTAGATGTAAAACAGCCCTGATCTTGCTAACTACCAGGGCAAAGAGATACATTAGGAATTACCTCGTTCCTATTTTCATGTAGAGGGAAGTAGGTGTATCAAGAGAGGGAGACTGTTTCTTGGCCTGAGCCCAGAAATGAATTTTTGATAAGATATTTATTTAAAGGACTGTAAAAGGATTTTCAGCTGCAAGTAAGAGAAACCCTGAGTCAGCTGTCTTTAACAGTAAAAAAATTTGTTATCCCTTACAACAAAACAACTGCAGGTAAGAGGCTCTAGGATTAGCTACTTGTGACCTCACAATATCTTTAAAGACCAGGTTCTTTCTACTCCATCCCCTCAACACATTAACTTCATATGCAGGCTACTTTCTCTAATCGTCAGAAAGTACTTCTAGGCATTACAGTTCATGACAATGCCAGTGCCAACCAAGTAATCTTTTTTTTCCTTATGTCTTTTTAACATCATGGGACACTTTTCTAGAAGGCATTTCATCAGACTTCCCTTCATGTCTAATTGGCTAGAATTTCTTAAACACGCTCCTGTTGAAAGCAGTCATTAACTAAAGGAATAGGATTGCCATGATTGCTTACTGAGCCACTGGCACCTGGGGCTCAGATCACCTTTTTCTGAAGCATATGGTGACATGGAAGAGGAGGGTAACCGACAAGTTCAGGGCTCTATTAGGAAGGAGGGCGATTATGTAGGCAACCTAAGTGTCCACTGCAGAGACCAATGGAATAATGTCAGTTCTAGTTTTATTATAACCTTAAGAAATGGGTTTGGGGCTTCCCTGGTGGCGCAGTGGTTGAGAGTCCGCCTGCCGATGCAGGGGACACGGTTTCATGCCCCGGTTCCGGGAAGATCCCACATGCCATGGAGTGGCTGAGCCCGTGAGCCATGGCTGCTGAGCCTGCGTGTCCGGAGCCTGTGCTCTGCAACGGGAGAGGCCACAACAGTGAGAGGCCCGCGTACCGCAAAAAAAAAAAAAAAAAAAGAAGTGGGTTTGTATAGATTAAATGAAAGGTGTACCTTTAAACCAGAAATAATTTAAAAGATTTCATGTTGCATGCTAACACTGTTGGTTGTGTTTGGCTGGTTGGAGTTTCTTGTTGGGAAAGATTCCAAGTTAGCAGACTAGAGTGCCTGGATGTATTCAGTGGATGAGAGTAGGATGTGAGGGGTGGCTGCCTATGCTCACATGTTAATTGTCCCTATTTTAAACTGTTGTTATTATTATTTTATTACTATTGCTACATTCACAGCGCACACATTTTAGTTTACTAGAATTCTATTCTCACCATGCTTTTTATGTAAAACATGATTCCCTATCTTTAATCTTTGTAAACAAAATGAGATTTGACATCTATTTATATATGTATGTATGTCTGTATGTATGTATTTATTTATGGATTTTGTCGGGTCTTAGTTGCAGCACGGGAGTGCTTCATTGCGGCACATGGGCTCCTCTCTCGTTGTGGTGCCTGGGCTCCAGAGCACACAGCTCAGTAGTTGTGGTGCACCGGCTCTCTAGTTGTGGCACACGGGCACTCGGGCTTCGTTGGATCTTACTACCCCGACCAGGGATCGAACCCACGTCCCCTGCCTTGGAAGGCAGGTTCTTAACCATTGGACCACCAGGGAAGTCCCCAAGATTTGACTTTTAATTGGAGATTTTCTTGCAGTAGAGAATTTCAGCTTTGGGCTTTTCAGTTCAATTTTTTTTGTTGTTTTTCTCCACTTTCTTCCTTTCAGAGACCCAAATGAATGCAATTCGCAGAATTGCAAAGTAAAAATATCCTGCTCTTTGGGGAAAAAGTGTGTATATTTATATCCAGAATATACTTTATTATTAGTGTGATAAATCTTTTAACTTAGGGAAGGAAGAACAGAGAGTTTTTTACTATACAAGTAAGTTGACAGATTTTGGGATGTAGTGAAGGGATTTGATGCAGTACAAAGCATACTTCCATGGAGATCCAGATCTATTGCAGTTAAAATTCAAGTCTGCAGCAGACTTAAAATAGCTTAAGTGAAGGAACTCCATCTTACTTCAGTTCTAAAATGCAAACTGGGATCTAGACTTTTTCTAAACATTTTACTTTATTAAATTAAATACCTTTTGGGTTGAGATAATAATGTCATAATTTTCCAACTTTGTGCCAGAGTTCCTTGGCCAACTAGTTGTGCTGTATCATTTTATAGTTGACCTTGAACAACTCGGGGATTGGAGTACCCACCCTCTTTGAATTTGAAAACCCAAGCATGCCTTATAGTTGGCCATCATACCCACAGTTCCTCTGGTTCCACGTCCTTGGATTCAACCAACAAGGGATCATGTAGTACTGTAGTATTTACTGTAGAAAAAAATCTGCGTATAACTGGACCCCTGCAGTTCAAACCCATGTTGTTGAAGAGTCAACTTGTATATCATGGTGAACGAAAGCATTGCAGTTGCAAGAGGTTAAAGCCATGAAGTGGGTTAGCGATTGAACTCTTGCTGTTTTTCAGGGCTTCTGATTTCCAGTTTAAGGTTCTTACTGTTTGATCCCACCAGGTGTACTGACTCATCAGAGACAGTTGTTCCAAAAATTATTTTTTTAATGGTGGGGGATTAAGGATAAAAGGACATTCATGTCCCCTGGAGGAGTGAGCCTGATCAGGTTTCTGGTGTCAGCGCTTGTCTTTAACCCTGAATCAAAAGTTATTTACACGGCTGAGTTAGGAAGTGTCCTTCTCCTGTACTTGCCACAAAACATAAGAGAAACCAAGCTTTCTTTGCCACAGTTTATTGGTTAAGAACCTATGACTCTGATAAATTACTGAATTCTATTCTAAATTAGGAACAGTGACATTTGTTCTATCAACTTGATTCATTAGACAATATTCATATCTTGTCTCCCTGCAACCAATGTTGACTGAATAGGAAGCTGTATTTCTATTATCTCTGCTAATGGTGAAGAGCAGTAGTGCAGATAATCAAAATAAAATGATTTATAACTGCCCTGCTGGTACAAGTGCTATCAGGGACAGGTTCCTCATAGCATAGTAATGTAATTTGGAGCACAAAGTAGATTGTTACATAATTAATAATTAATGTTTTAATGATGTTACTGTTTAAATTACTGTTACTGTTATGAAACATAAATAATTAGACATGAAGATTAGTAGAAAAGAAGTATTAATTTTAAGTGTAAGTATTTTTTTTAGTATCATTTTTTAGAAAGATATAAAAGGTACCCCTTGCTTTGTCAAGTGATTTATGGTTCAAAAGTTGCCTATAAATAAATTTCTTACAATTTATTACCTAAATACTGAAGCAGAATGCTCTAAATGTTTTTTGGTGTGACCCTTTTAAAAGTGAGATATCTTTTCATAATTAAACTTTTTAATTATACATCTAATTTATCTAGCTATTCCTCACATATTGGTACATAGAAGCATTATTGTTCTCAGTATTTTGAGGTTTGTTTTTAGTATATTATAGACTTTTTTATTTATTTAAAACATTTTTTTAAAAACTGCAGCTGTATGTTAATGTCTCATCTTGAAGAACCGAAAGTAACAGAAGATGAAGAGCCACCCACAGAACAGGATAAGAGGAAAAAGATGGTAAGTTACAAAAGTAGCTTCTAAAATCCGGGAAAACCATATATTGTCATTATATTCTGGAGGTTTCAAAATATGTGGTGGTCCATTCTTCCTTCCTTCCTTCCGTCCATCCATCCATCCATTCGCCTGACCCTGTTGCAGAATTAATGTAACATAACTGAGTTTTGAAATTTGGGGTATACTCCTAAAACAGATAAATTGCATTCATAGTACAGGAAGTTGAGTTTAACTTTTGATCTGAAATAATTGTTTCTTGTCTTAGCAGAGGGTTTACTCCTTTACTTACAGGAACCATGTGACCCTCAAACCTTATTTAAATTGTAATGCTAATTCTTCTGTTTTGAGATTTATTGAAATTTCTTTATTCCCTATTTCATGGATCTTATAGTGATTTTTTTCTGAAATACATTACAAGCCTTTATAAGAATGCCTTTAAATTAACTGCTAAATTGTTTTGAAAACCATAGCTCTCTCTACAGGAGTCTGATAAGAAAAAGGAACCAAAAATAGGAAACATCTAAAATATCTTATCTCTAAAATTATTTATAATCATAAATTTTTAAATACTTTGACACGTGAATATAAAATAGTTACATAAATAAACTTTTTCTCCTTTTTTTCTTGGAATCTGCTCTAGTCTCCTGACCTCACCAGTTATTAACGTCATTGTACTTTCTGTCCTCATTCGCAATTGAGAACAACAACACTCTCTACCTCAAAAATAGAATAAATAAATTAATACATAAAATGGTCATGAGATAGATAATGCTGAACACCTAATAATTACTTTGTAAGTGTTGGCTATCATTAGTCTACTCATGATATTCACTTCTTGAATTATCCCACATTAATCCTCAAGGGCTTCATCCTAGGTGTACAGCTAATACTGCATGGCTCTGACAGCCTTCTTTTAAACTGTGTTTGAGTTTAATCCATTTTACTTTGTTTTTATGCTAGATGTCATTTCCCTAGCACTAGTGTAGAGGAAAGGACAATATCCAAGAGTTCATAAAACCTGAATTCTAGTCCTGTTTGTGTTGTTAATTATGACCCTGAGGACGTCACCTTGTCTCTTGAGAATCATTTCCTCATCTGAGAAATGAGGGGGAAATTGGATTAGCAAATTCCAGGGCCTATGAGTTAAAAAATTATTTGTTTTTTCTTTAAAGCTCTTAATACCATTCCTTTCTTTCCCCACTATCTGTGTCCTAGTGAAGTTTTCAATTGTGAATATATCTCTGGAAATATTTCTCCCATGAAATGAGACTGCTAAGCAGTATCCTAAATACATGCAAAATGTATTTTCTTCACTTAGAATAATGATAATCTTTTGGTAGAACATAACAATTTGTCTTTTCCCCTCTACTTTTTAAGCCTTGAATATATCATTGGTGTTATAGAAAAATACGATAACATTTTTCTTAATAATGTTCTGAACTTATAAATGAATAATAGGTATTCTGCTTCCTTTCAGATCAGCTTTTTGTACACTTAGTAACACGGTTAGTCTGGTAGATCTGCCCTTTGCAAATTGATCTACCCAGGTCTATTCTTCATTACATATAGAATCCTTAGTAACATCATAGAGCAGTAATTTTAATTCTAACTTTATTTTGAAGGTAAGTGCAGTACTATCTCAGAGAGCAGTGTAAGAACATAGTTTTCGAAATAACCCTTAAAGTTCTTTGATTTAGTTTTATTTGAGCACTCATTATTTTATCATTATTCTATTTTAGGTAGTATTGATTTATAGAACAACTTTTATTTTTTAAAGTGGCTGATTTTATTTGAAATTAGTTGTCACAGTAGCTATTTGATGTAGATTTATATTGTCATCTCTATTAAGATTTCCAGTGCCTTAGCCATAAGGCTTTTAGTCTTATGCTGATAAATACCACAGTGTTTATGATTAATGCTGAGATTATGTATCTTAGCCTTGAATAAATATAATTGTGAATACAGTGCTAATTTTTCAGTAACTTTTCAGTAACAAACAAGATTAGTTTCACTGTATCTTCAGGATTACAAGAATGAATTATGTACTTTCTTTCTGTAATTATATCATCATTCTTGTACTGTGATGTCTTTAACATTAGAAATTATTTGAGAATTATCTAAATGTGTCTTGGTTGTAGTTTCAAAGGGAAGTGTTTGCTGGTAGATGATTATGAATTATTATTCAAAAGAAAAACCAATCTAGCATCAACGAGTTTTTTCATTTTAAAATGAAATTTTTTATTTACTTGGAAGAAAAAGTGTAGCTGCTTGATTCCAGGATTACATAGTTGAAAGTCTGATTTACTGACTGTCATTGTTGTCTTAAAGTAGTCCCTAAAATGTGGCGTATTCATTTCAGTAGCTGCTTTGGTAGAGTGAAGCAGCAATGATTATAATTTAGAAAGGTGGATGATTAGTATTATATCAAATGTGCCAAATGATTTTCCATAAGTTTATGAGAATTCTCTGTATTTCATCTTAAATAAGGATGAAATTTCTGTTCAGGAAAGCTATTAAGCGGTCCAGACTTTTGATTGTGTGCTTTTTTATCCAGCTCTTCTCTGTTCTGTTTGGGGGGAACTAATTCTGAGAAGATTGAACGTGGCTTAAGCATTACACTTCATTTCTAAGTTTCCTCTCAGTCCAGTATATTCCAGTAGTAGAATGGTAATTTCATGACCTCTTCTATAAAGAACTTAGCTAATACCTTAATATTTTAAGTTCCTTATAATTTCTTTTTTTGTGAAATGCGACATACTAGGCATTTATAGGTTGAAACGTCTCAAATTTAAGTTTTTGAGCATATTAATGCTTTCTGGCAATGTTTTGATACCTGCTAAGAAAGCGTTATTAATGAAACATTTGATATAATAAGTAAAGCTGTGTTGATCATGCTTTCCTGTTAAAGTTTAAGCCCTAGAAATATTTTGATAATCTGTTTCTGTAAATAATAATCTAGTTTTATACATACTTAAGAGATGCTTTAATTGATAATGGGGTATAAATAAGTTGAACATTATTAAAACTACACTAGCTTCTCACTCACTTGTGCTAGTAGAAGCAGTAGCACAAATAAAGGTCTATCTAAACATCATTCATATGGTCTTCTGCTTTTGCTGTAGCACAGCTAAGCAAATTGATGATATGTTAGGTTGGGTTGCATTTTATTTGATAAATTCATGACCAGATCCTAAGTCTTGTGGCAAATATAATAAAGCCTAAGCATGCCTTGCATTTTGCCTTCGAGTGAGTATTGTGTCCTGTGCTACTATTGCCAAATGCAGCGCTGGGTCAGGGAGGGACAAGTGCTGCATTGTGGGAGTGGAACTTGTCTGAAAATCATACCCTTCAGGTACCTGATATTTCTCTTTCTGAGAGCAGATAGATGGCCTCTTCCTCCACTTCTGCCTCTGTTTCCCTCCCTCTTCTCCTTCTCCCTTCAGCTTCCTTCCTTCTCATCAACTCTCCCTGAAAACTTATTTGCATAACTATGAAATACAGCAGTTTTCCTCAGACTTTTACTTACATTTGGAATATAGAATACATTGTTGGAGGGAAAGTTACCTTATTATCAGTTGCAAATATTCCACAATGTTGTTTTGTAAATTTTTAGTTCAAATATAATGTCAGCAGCATGCACTATAGTGGTTGTTTGGGATGGGACATTGTAAACTCCCCCTGAACAGGTTTTTCTTTTTTTTTTTTTTTAGGTTGTTACATAATATTTATTTATTTAAAAAATATCTTTATTGGAGTATAATTGCTTTACAATGGTGTCTTATTTTCTGCTTTATAACAAAGTGAATCAGCTATACATATACATATATCCCCATATCTCCTCCCTCTTGTGTCTCCCTCCCACCCTCCCTATTCCACCCCTCGGTCACAAAGGACCGAGCTGATCTCCCTGTGCTATGTGGCTGCTTCCCACTAGCTATCTGTTTTACATTTGGTAGTATATATAAGTCCATGCCACTCTCTCACTTCGTCCCAGCTTACCCTTCCCCCTCCCCGTGTCCTCAAGTCCATTCTCTACGTCTGTGTCTTTATTCCTGTCCTGCCCCTAGGCCTGAACAGTTTTGATCACTGAGAACCAGTAAGATTATTCTTTTGCCTGTTCCCATTTACCTCTAAAAAACTCAGCAGAACTAGTAGAAAGACAAAACTGTATTTGTCACTAATAAGGTACTGTCTTCTTCTTAATTCAATATCAGTATTTTGAAATGCATGTTAAAAAGACATTTTTATTTTACAAATAATATGAGATTAATCCATTATCTTATTATTGGTGGTTTCTGAACTGCCTTTTGAGAATCCTTACCCTATAACATTGAGTAATCAAGGTAAATTATACAATTGTTGAAAATACTCTTTAGTATTCAACTTGCATGAAATGTCACTCTGGTTATGAATTTAGAGCTTTTCGCTTTTCCTCAACTCGCCCAGTTCTGTTACATTTTTCCCCTCTATTTCTCATGCTAAATCTTGAACTTATCCTAATTTGGAACTGATCTCATCCAAAATCCTGAACTCTGACATTTCTCTCTCATCACAACCTCTTCTTCTTCCTCACTAACTATTCCTTTTCTCCTGGTAAATTTGTTTTGTACCTTTATCTGGAGCCCCATAATTTGTCCTTGTTTTCATAATCACTTTCCCAGCTTTTAACCTAGATTTCCTTGTTTTTCTGCTGTTTTAAACTTTGGACAAACCATATCCTTTGCCTCCCTGCTTTAGACCTACTACATTTCTGGGCCTGGGAATCAAGCATACATATTTCTTTAAAGGGGCACATATTATTTTGATGTACAACCAGGGTTGAGAACCACTGCAATAAGAATTTAACTCCTTGTTAATCTTTACAGACCTCTGTAATATGACTCCAGCCAACCTTTTGAGGCTTGTCTTCCTTTTTCCCCATGCTGTGTGCTAAACCAAATAACTTATCTCCGTTCATATCTATGTTTTCTTGTCTCTGTTATGGAGTTCATACTAGTCCTTCCATCTGGAGTAGCCCCTTTATCCTCCTTCTCTCCACTCAGCTTACTCTTTTGCCATTTTTCTCATGAGGTACTCTCTCTTCTCACTGATCACCTTTCCTACCCATACCCAGTTACAGAAATGATCTTGCCCTCTGCTAGACTTACATAGCAACTTTTCTGTATGTTTTGACTGCCTTTACCACCTGCATTTTAAAAAAGATATTGGAGATCAGAATACGAAAGATAATGATCCCTGAGAAACAAAAAACAAACACTGTGAGCCCGCTGATTGCCACATATTACTGCCTTCAGTTTCCAGGGAGTGGCCTAGGGAGCCCAGTGGTCTCTCTGATTTGAGGAGAGGAAGCTGGAAATCTGAAGACACCAGAGTGGCTCAGGTTACCAGAGAAGAGGAAGCTGCTCACATAGAATTTTGGGGATCTTCACTGGGTCCCCTCTCAGTCTTCACCTGAGTACTGATTAGCACATACAAGTGCAGAAGTTACCCAAGTCCAGAGAAAGAACCTCCAGAATGGATTGTTACGAGAACAATACTCAGAGCTGACACAGAGCAGGGAGTAGTGCCTCATGTCAGAGTGGAAATCTCAGAATTCACAGAGTATTAGGTAGAGGACTCAGAATTGTATTACCTCAGCAGTGGAGCAAAATTAGCCTTAGATTAGGTATTGTTCTGTTCCTGCCAAACAAAGCTTAAAAGCAAAATCCGACCTACCTAAGGAGGCAAAGGACCTGTACTCCGAAAACTATAAGACCCTGGTGAAAAAAATAAAAAATGACACAAACAAATGGAAAGATTTACTGTGTTCCTGGACTGGAAGAATCTATATTGTCAAAATGACTATACTACCCAAGACAATCTGCAGATTCATTGCAATTTCTATCAAATTACCAATTGCATTTTTCACAGAGTAGAAAAAAATGTTTTTTAATTTGTATGGAAACACAAAAGACCCTTAATAGCTAAAGTAATCTTTTTTTTTAAATTAATTAATTAATTAATTTTTGGCTGTGTTGGGTCTTCATTTCTGTGCACGGGCTTTCTCTAGTTGTGGCAAGTGGGGGCCACTCTTCGCAGTGCGTGGGCCTCACAGTCGCGGCCTCTCTTGCTGCGGAGCACAGGTTCCAGACGCACAGGCTCAGTAGTTGTGGCTCACGGGCCCAGTTGCTCCGCGGCATGTGGGATCCTCCCAGACACGGCTCGAACCCGTGTCCCCTGCATTGGCAGGCAGATTCTCAACCACTGCGCCACCAGGGAAGCCCCTAAAGCAATCTTGAGAAAGAAGAACACAGCTGAGGGAGTCAGGCTCCCTGACTTCAGACTATACTACAAAGCTACAGTAATCAAAACAGTATATCATTGCCACAAAAACAGAAATATAGATCAATGGAACAGGATAGAAAGCCCAGAGATAAACCCACACACCTATGGTCAATTAATCTATGACAAAGGAGACAAGAATATACAATGGAGAAAGACAAGTCTCTTCATTAAGTGGTGCTGGGAAAACTGGACAGCTACATGTAAAAGAATGAAATTGGGGCTTCCCTCGTGGCACAGTGGTTAAGAATTCACCTGCCAGTTCAGGGGACACAGATTCGAGCCCTGGTCCGGGAAGATCCCACATGCTGCGGAGCAACTAAGTCCGTGAGCCACAACTACTGAGCCCATGTGCCACAACTACTGAAGCCCACGCACCTAGAGCCTGTGCTCTGCAACAAGAGAAGCCACCGCACTGCGACGAAGAGTAGCCCCCACTCACCACAACTAGAGAAAGCCTGTATGCAGCAACGAAGACCCAGTGCAGCCAAAAATTAATAAATAAAATTAATAAATTTTAAAAAAAGAATGAAATTAGAACAATCTCCAATACCACACACAAAAATAAACTCAAAATGGATCAAAGACCTAAATGTAAGACTGGATACTATAAAACTCCCAGAGGAAAACATAGGCAGAACACTCTGACATAAAACACAGCAATATCTTTTTGGATCCACCTCCTAGCGTAATGGAAAAAGACACATTATATAGAGAGGGAAAGAGATAAGGCCAGTGGCAAACTTGTCATTGGAAACAGTGGAGGCAAGCCAGTAGCAGAGCAGCATTTTTAAAGTATTGAAAGAAAAAAATCGTTTCTCTTATTTTCACATTACTAAAATAATCTTTTGATACAACTTTTTACTACTGAAAATAAAAATTGTTTTATTTAATCCCTGCTTAATTTGTGAAGTTTTCAAATTTTATTTTGATAACAATGAAAGATGTCCCGTTTTCTCATTTTTCTTTATTCAACAGGAATATGAAATATTTACAGGCTGTTTATGTAACCTATAATAGTATCATAGATGGCCCCTGAAAATCTATTATACTAATTGTCAGATTTTTCTCATTTATCATACTACTGGATATTCTTTATGCTACTGCTTGATTGAAACTATAGAAGTATAGGCTTGAATGCTTTTTAATCATTAACATAGAAGTACTCACATTTGTTACTTTATGACCTGCCATCTGATTCTTTTTTTTCCCTTCAGAATTGCTGAGATGTTTTCATTTTTTTCTTCAGTCTTTGATACATAGTAATCTATAAAGTCTGTAGATAGATAATAGGAAAAAGCCATTCAGAAGCTGGTTTGTTAACAAGAAAATCAGATCTAAATTGTTCATTATGAATGTTTTTATTGATATCTAATTTTAAAAAGCATTATAAATAGGTAAAATTTGTCTTTGTTCCTCTGCCTCCTAGAAAGCTTTAAAACTCAATTCTTAAACTTTAATATTAAAGAACAGTTTGAAAAATAGTGACTATAAATGATTGCTTCTGATTTTGCAAGTAAAGCAGTTGTACTGGTTAAATTTTTATATTACTTGCTTGCTGTCACTTATTTTTGGTTGTCACTTAACATATTTTCACCATTCTGATTCTCTTAAGGCCCAATTTATTAAAATTGTGTGTAAATCCTTCCAGTTCACCATTCTCTTAAAAGTAGTTCTCTGTTGACTCTTAGTCAGGTACCAAATAATTCTACCTGCTGCAGTTACACAACTGCTTCTCTTGACCTCCACACAGTGGCAATAGAGTAGCATCTTCAAAATGAGCTATTTTTCTTTTGTATTCATTCCATATGCATTTTTGAATGCTCACCATGTACAAAGCATTGATCTTTATAATCAGTATTTTCTCTGATAGCATGTTTATCTACCCACAGAACCTATTTTCTTGTGTATGTTGGTAAATAATACATACATATTCTTTAAAAATATTCAATGCCATTAGCTTATTACAAAGCCAGTTTCTTAAAATGGGAGGATCTACTTGTTTTTATCTATGCTTTGCTTAGATTCTACCTATAAGTTTGACTGCTATACTGCTGTTAATATATCCTTATCTTCATTTCTAGGTGATGCTAAAATGTAAAAAAGGTTATCCTAGGTATATTTTTTATATACCTAAGGCCAGCTATATAAAAAATACTAAATATTTCAAAGTTGGATTGAACAAAACTTTCTGTACCAAGTGAGACTTCAAAATCAATGTTAAACTTACCCATATCTTGAAATATGCTATTGCAGTGGTTAATTCAGCTCTTACAAACTGTGGAATTGCAAGTAACATTAAACCATCCAAGAGGATAGGAAGTAATGAATAATCCAACTGAGATGTAATAAAGGCACAAATTGATAACCGGGCATCCTCCTGAGATAGCAGTTTTTCCCTGTGATGGAGCTAAAATGTTAATCAAAAAATAGTCTGAGATCAAGAGGTTAAGATCTTTCACAGTAGCTACATCATAGTAATCAAAAGACACTAGAAAAGAAAATTCTATTGAAAATGCTCTTGGAACTAAATAAAGTGATGGCTTCTAAGTTTTTGCTTTTAGTTGAGATCTCAGATTAATTCCCTGCTGACATCAGTATTGTTCTTGAGTATTAAAAAAATAGGCAGCCTCTCATTATTCATTATTTACTTGAATTGTTACTGAAAACTTTAATCAGGAAGAGTTCAGTAATTTGCCACTGTTCACTTGGAAACTTTGGCAATGTGGTATTGATTCAATAAATAAAGTCTTCATATTTTTAGACGAAGAATATGACCTGGTTTGGGAGAACTTAGGTAACATTACAGTGAACTTTAGACTGTCTTCTTGATGGGTTTTCCTACTCTATTCCTGCTTTCCTCTTCTGCTTCTTTCTTTTTCTCAATAAATTATCAGTATGCTAACTGTGTTTTTATAAGGAGTCTATCTTTTGAGGAAAGGGAAATTTAAGAAGCCTTTTCAAAGAATTGTTCTACGTAAGGAAGTTCCTATTTTGAAGACTTTTTTTAAATTATAAAAGTAACCTATACTAATTTAAAAAATCACAAAATCGTTGTATGATGTGGAATACCCTTTCGCCAAGGCAACCTTTACTAACATTATATGTATCTTTCCAAACATTTAGTTTACATATATAAACATCTGTATGTAGTTCACAAATTAGAAACACTATACATTCTATTTTGCTGCTTGATTCCTCTTAAATGTAGTAAATGCATGAGCATATTTCCTGTACATAAATTTAGATTTGCATTATTTCTTCTAATAGCTGCACACAATGACATTCCATTGAATGGATCTCCATCCCATGCATCTCTTGTGTAGCAGTTCTCAAAGTGTAGCCCACAGATAACAAGGGGTTCCCCAAACCCTTTCAACAGTATTATTGTTTCATAATAATAATAATAATGATTTCATAATAATACTAAGATATTATTTCCCTTTTCATTGTGTGAACATTTGTACTGGTGGTGCTAAAACAATGTTTTGTACCCAGTGGTGGGTATAACTGCTGGCACTTCAGCATTAATAAGGTCAGTGACAGCAAACTATACTAGCAGTCATCATATTCTCCACTACCATACACTTAGTTTTTTGTTTTTTAAAGCTCCAGTTTCATTTAAGAATGTCTTTGATGACATAGTACAAATTATTAATTTTCATATATCTCCACTCTTGAGTGCTCATCTTTTAAATATTTTCTGTGTCAAAATGGGAATATTCTCTGACAGTGGTTGGTCTTGAGGAAAAGTACCTTTGTGATTGAGTTGTGAGCTGAATTAAACCTTTTTCATGAACACTACTTGAATGTGGAAGTGGAAGAGCAGCTGAAAGATAAATATGATCATTCAGACTTGAGCATTTGGCATGCATTTTCTCGAAAGTAAGCACGTCACTTCAAGGAAAACAACTAACAATTTAAATTTATGTGCCCAGTGGTGGTACATGAGTTGTCCTGTACCCTGGAAAATATGATTGTTAGAAAGTGGTAATTTGTTGTTTAATGTACTTTCTCTAATTATGAGTGAGGCTGAGCCTTTTTCAGATGCTTGTAGCTCATTTATATCCCTTTGTTTGATGAATGACTTATATTTTTCTATTAGAAATTTTATTTGTTTTTTTTTGCTTTTAAATAAGAGTTTTCTGACAGATTATGTTTCCCAAGAATGATCATAATAATATCTCCCATTCCGTATGCCATTCTTAAAATGTGACTTTGACATTCTTCCCCATTAAGATGTTAGGCCTGTATTTCCTTTTGTTGAAACTGGTCAGGCTTGCTGGTGCTTTATGACTTCTGAGTCTAGATCATTAGATATAGCTTCCACCTTGTTCCCTAGGGACACTTATTTTTGGAAGCCAGTTGCCATGCTGTAAGGAAACCCAAGCATCCACAAGGAGAACATAGGTCTTATTTTCCCCAGCAGAAGTCCCAGAGAACAACCAGCATTAACTGCTAGACACATGAGTGAGTGACTCTTCAGGTAGTTCCAACTCCAAGATGGCTTCACTGACTCCATTAACATTAAAAAATAGTTATTTTATGCCACCTAGTTTGGACTAGTTTGTTAGGCAACAGTCAGTAAACCTGAACAAGCTGTTTATAGATTAAAGAAATCAGCCCTTAATTCTCATCTTTGTTTCTATCTATCTATCTATCTATCTATCTATCTATCTATCTATCTATCTATCTCTCTGTCTGTCTGTCTATATATCTATCTAAAACTAGGAACAAAGTTAGGTTTATTAGCTTGTTACTACAAGGGAGAATGTACACATTGGGAGCTGGAGTTTAGTTACAGAATGGTCTTGTCAAGGATTGGTTAGAATTTGTAAGCCAGTCAATTTGCTGGGTCAGTCATTGGTCTTACCTTTAACACGAGTTCAATGCAGTTACCATTGGATCAGTTGTCAGTTTTCTTGTCTTGGAATACGTGGATCTAAATGAGCTGTGGTAAAATAGTATGGGTTTAGATTGCTTGTCTTGCATGTCATGGTTTAGGATAGTTTTTCTGTTTTGTGAGTCCTGGGTACAGTTTTGCAAATTGTCTCTGCTTCAGTTCTCAGATTCCCCCTCACAACTATCCGTGAGGCTTTTTTTTCTTTTCACTTCATTTGACCCTCTTTCTGAAAGATGAAGTGCTATCTTCTGAGGACATGATCAATCCAGATCTGCACTCCTCTTTGAGAGATCATCACTGTATATTGAGTTTTCCGTGGTAGTTGTTTTCATCTCTTTAATTTGACAGCATTTTTTTGGCTTTTGACTTTGTTTTCGAACTCTTCTTTTGTTGTGTATGGTTTTATGGAGTGATTGGAATGGCTACCCCACTCTTAAGAAATCATTTCTTGTGTTTTTATGGGCTTACTTCATTTAAATCTTTAACTGGAAATTTTTTGATAAAGGAGTGAAGTAGAGCATGAGCTTTTTTTGTATATGTATATGTATATAAATATATAAATACATACATGCACATACATACACATATGGCTTGTGTCACAAAATTAATCAGTAGCCTGTCTTGTCTTTGCTGTTTTGAAATGCCACCTTTATCAATCAGATTCTCCGTTGCCAGATTAACATGGATTTATTTCAGAACTCCAAATGGTAGTCTGTAACCCTGCCTATTTTAATTACTGTAGCCTAACAATGTGTTTTAATACTCATAATGATGTTTCTAAGGATATTTTACTTGAAAATTCACCATAATATAACTTTTAAGGTAAACTGAACACTTATTAAATAATTGTTAATTACCTTGGTCTGAAGTGGGAAAGAGTTATGCTGGAAAACAGCAAAACCTGCATTGTTTGAAAGTCAGAGGCGTAAGACTGGCTATTTTGATGCTAAGAATTGCAGATTTATTTTCCTTTTAGAATATTCCTTAGATCAGTCTAATACATACATACATACATACTCCAGCTAGATCTTTTGAGCAGTGCATTGAAAGCAATTGCTTCTTTGTTGTCTCACCCTAACTGTGTGATGTGAATAAAGACATAGCTTATACCAAAAGCTAGGGTGTGCTACCATGATTCAGAGTCAAATGAAGAAAATATGAGAAAGAACATGTCCATTTATATTAATTTAAAACAATTAAAATGATTTAATTCTCCTGTATAAAGTGATATGTTCACAAATAAAATATCACTTCTGATGAAAGAGGATTTGTTAACTAAAGAATTTACAAATTAAATGATACGGATTTCATTTTATCCTAGCCACTCTAATTCATTTTTACATAAACCCTAGCAAAGTGAAATGATTTAAAACAGCTTTGCACAATTTTGTACTTATTTATGTGAAGATCATATTAATAAGTCATTGGATTTTTCAGGAACTGTCACCTTGAAATAAATTACTTTAAAATAAAAACAGATATAAAAGAGGAAAGATTTTGTTCTAGAAACTATCCAGGTGTTAGTTATAACTTTCTTTTAACTTAAACGAGAATTAATTTCTTCCCCACACTTTCTTACTGAGCTGGAAGAAATGAAGAAACTGATGACTTTCTTAACCCTAGTCAAAATGGCTTTATGTCATTGTGTGAATTAAGTAGGTTTACATTTACTTTTCCGTACAAACAGTAGATCCTTGTTTAATAGTGGTTCTCAACTGAGTGTAATTTCGCTCCCCCCCCCCCACCCAGGGGACTTACAGCATTGAAAGACATTTTTTATTGTCACAAGGCCAGAGAAGTGCTACTGGCATTTAGTGGGTAGGAGCCAAGGATGCTGCTAAACATCCTGCAATACTCAGGACAAGTAATTCTTTGTTTTATTTCACTGAACTGTGGGTAGTGGCAGGAATGTCACTCAGACATTTATTTAGCTGCCTACTGTGTGTCAAAAAAAAGGCGGGTTGTAGAGGGCCTGGTATACCATATGATAAGTGTGGTAGGCAGACTAATCTCCTTCATCTTCAGGCATATCCGTGTCCTAGTTAGTCCCTGGAGCCTGTGAATATGTTGTATCATCTATGACTATGTTTTGTTACACAGCAAAGTGGAATTAGGGTTGCTAATCAGCTGATCATAAGGGAGATTATCCAGGTGGGCCAAATGTAATCACAAGAGTCCTTAAAAGTGAAGAGGGAGGGCTTCCCTGGTGGCTCAGTGGTTGAGAGTCCGCCTGCCGATGCAGGGGACGCGGGTTCGTGCCCTGGTCCGGGAAGATCCCACATGCCGCGGAGCGGCTGGGCCCGTGAGCCATGGCTGCTGAGCCTGCGTGTCTGGAGCCTGTGCTCCATAATGGGAGAGGCCACAACAGTGAGAGGCCCTTGTACCGCAAAAAAAAAAAAAAAAGTGAAGAGGGAGGCAGAAGGGAGAGGGTCAGAATGATGCAGTGTCAGAAAGACTCAACCTGCTATTGCTTTGAAGATGGAGGAAGAAGCCTTCTAGATCTGGAAGAGCCAAGAAAACAGATTCTCCCCTGAAGCCTTCAGAAAGGGAGGCAGCCCTGCTGACACACCTTGATTTTAGCCCGGTGAGACTGTTCTGGCCTTCTAATATACAGAACCAGAAGGTAATAAATTTGTGGTTGATACAGCAGCCATAGAAAGCTAGGAATTTGGGTTTTATTTGGTAGGAATAGGGAGCCATTAAAGAGTTGTCATCAGAGGAGTGACCTGGTCAGATTGTGTTGTAGAAGATTGTTGTACAACCATATTCTACCACGAATTTGCTTATTCATCTGTTATGACTGCATAAATGACAGTGGACCATGAAACTTCAGATACCATTTAAATTTTGTGAATTAGGGTATAAACCCTGAATTACAGAAATATGTCCACATTTTCATTGTTACATTTCACATTTCATGGGTAGAAGGCCTTGCTTATTAATAACTGTTTCTTCTCTTTCCTTTGAACTAAAGTTATCTGTATAGATATTTGTCTCATAATTCCTTAGCATACTTTACATATGAATTTTATAGATGTTCACTTTTTTTCTTTAAGAAAATGGCCATTATGTAATGTGACTGATTGTCAAACTATAGGCTCTCTTCTTTGTTTCCTTTGTTCATTTCCATAAGCTCTAGAACTATTAACCATACAGCCTCTCCATTAGCTCTTACCTTTTATCATTCCTGACAGGCTGCCACCTGTGGGGCCCACTGCACCAAAAATCCACAGATTTTCTTTTAACTGAACAGCTATAAGTGCATGCTATAAATGGTTTTGTCTTTTATAAACAAAATTGTGTTCCACTCAAAAAAACTATAATGCATCCTGTCAAGAGCTTCTCTAAATAAAAGGGGATCTTTTCACTTTGTCATTTTTTTGTTGTTGTTGTAAAACTCAAATTATTCGGGGAAAAAAATCACTTATTGGCTATTTTACAGAATACCTATATGTTCTAACTAAGTTGGTTATCAAGCCAGTGTTTCTCATGCAAATCCTATTCTCCTTTATTTTCATTGTAGACCAGATGTATTGGGTTGGCCAAAAAGTTCATTTGGAAAAACCCGAACGAACTTTTTGGCCAACCCAATATATGTATTTTAAAAGAAATTTACCATCTGATGCCTTTTTAAAAAATTTCTCAGTAAATGAAAAAATAGAGCAGAAAACTTTTGGTAAGAAAAGTTTTGAGATTGTGCTTAGCCATACAGTTGGGGAGAGGCTTGCAATGTTATGCCTGCTAAGAGAACTTGACAGTGTTTTCCTACTCCATTCATTTCCTACGCCATTCATGTAACTACAAATTAACTGCTTCCACCCAGTGAATACCGATGCCATTGGATGTACCACATAACCAGCTAGCTTTCTTCTGACCTGGATACCTGAGAGAAATATCTTCTCTTTGCTGTCTGCCGGCACCCTCTTCACCTCCCCCATCTTCTCTCTTTATCTCCTCCCTTCATCACACATACACACAGTGCTGCCTCATTCCAGAGGACATTTTATGCAGCAGCTTTTTACCATTTAATATAAAAATTTATCACACCACTAATTTTCCTGTTACCTTAATTCCACCCTGCCCCCCAAACACGTTTTACATACAGGGTGTGGATGTAGAATGGTACAAGATGGATTCTCAGTAACTTTTCATTGAATTAGATGCTAGTGGTAGCCGATTTCTTAAAGGTGTATAAATCAGCAGTTAACATGAACTGGAGATTTGGGTGACCTTTTTTTAGGAAAGATCTGGCCTGTGGTAACTAGGTGTTGGTGAATTGCTTCTAAAACTCTACTAGTTTCATTTCATTATGAATTTATTCCTTGAATAAAGAACAAGCGTAATTCTCAGAGACTGGTACAAGATCATTTATGGTCTTAAATCGGATGGGTATTGTAGATATTCTGATTGTGATTACTCTGTTTTTATGTAAACAAAATAAATGTTGATAGGCTTGGTTCTCTGAGACTTAAATAAACTCCAACATTAAAAGGTAATAGTGGGACAGACATTTTGAAATGCTTGAATTGTGTTGTTTTCTAAAGACATCATAGTGTTACATCTTTGTTAATCATAGTGTTGCTGTTTTTTGAGTTTTCCACTTGACTTCCACAGATAATTCAGTTCTGGAGGCACTGCTGTGCAGTTATTCCTCTGTTTTGTGCCAAGCATGCCTACTACAATAAACACACAATGTAATTTAAATCATGTATGAGATCATTTCAGGTACTCCAGCAAATGTAGGTTAAACAGCCATAGAACAGTTTTTCCCTTCACAGAAATAGTGAATTAGTGCAGGTCTTAAAATACTGCAAATTCTCTAACAATTTTGCTATATCAGCAGATGGTCAGAATGGGAAGTTTTCATTCCTGTCATATTCTTTCATTTTTATAAATTATTGACGGTTTACAATTTGATAAATGATAATCCCAGTTTTTGAAGTAGATTGAGGGCGCTGACTGGCTCCTTATTAAACGTTCTTGGCTTTAAAAGTTCTCTTTTGGAATTTCCTGTTTATAGCACTTACACTTCGATCCTTCACCTGGTAGCTTGACCTTGTAGAGCATCTTAGCAGGAAAGTAGAGATTCTCGTAATATTTGCTCAGTGATCTCACTCCTTGGAACCATAGAAGCAGTTGGAGCAATAAGCAGAGAGAAGGGAGCTGGTGTTGCCTATAGATGGCTCACTCTGATGTTCTCAGTCCCTTTAATAAGGTTATACACAGAAATAAATGATATTCAGAAAACTGAGCATATCCAAAGATAGCATTTAGATTGCAAATAGAAAATCTCATCTGAGTTTTCTTCACTGTTTCTGTTTATAAATCTTTTCCATTCTCTGTATCACCTGGAAACTACATATAATTGGATCAATGTATTGTGGCACATATTTGGTTTTATAGTATATTATGTCACAGATTGGACAAACATGAATATTAATATTATCTTTGAGTAGGAAGTAGAATCAGAGGTATTGCTAAGTGGTAACATATTTAGACATCTAGCAGGCCGTTCTAATTTAATAACATTGATGTTATTAAATTCAGTATTCTGTTACACTTTGTTATATAGTCATTTTACTCTGATGTTAAGATGACTGGAAGGAGGGCATCTTCCTCTTATTTATTAATTTAGTTATGTATTAGAATTGATTTTTTTTTAATATAAAGAGATAACTCTGTTGCTGGAAATTGAATGGAGATAGTCCTTAATTTACACAGTAAAATTAGCTTTATTTACTGCTAAAATTGGTTTATAGTAGAAATGCTTTCATAAAACATGAAAATGGTCATTTGAAAAGGCAGCATATTTTTACAGGGTTCTAAAAATACACCTATTATCATAACATTTTTATTGGTGCAAAATTTATCTTTCTACACATTTCCATTTTGCGATATCATGTCATCCCCATGGCCTTCTGAGTAAACTGATGCTAAGGATAGCCTATAGTAGTCTTGTGATCCTACGTAAAGTTGAACCTAAGAGGATCTCCTAGTGGTTGTGTAGTGACAAATCTGAATAATATAATCAGTAAAGTTAATTTAGTAGCTGTAAATAAAAATTTTACCCTATAAATAGAACATACATTTTTTTTAATGTTCATAAAACATTTTAAAAAAGAGCATAGTTGAGGCTTACAAAAATACCTCCAGTTTTTCAGAGTAGAAATAGTATAGGTCATATTTTCTGACTGCAATGAAGTGAAACCGGAAATTAAGCAATTGTTGAGAAAAATGTTGGTCACATAAAGTTTTTAAAATGATATCTTAAAGAGGAAGCTTGCAATTTTTAATTAGGTGACATACTCCACTGAGATTATTACACATAAAAACATGTGGGTACAACTAAATTATACATAGCCTTAAGTAATGTTATTATCAAACAAGAAAGAATGAAAATAAATCAACCCAAAACTCATTTCAAGTTGTCAGTAAAAAGCAAAAGTCAGCCTTAGGAAACCTAGAACCCAATATGGGGATTCTTCCAGATGCTAAGTATGTGTGTTCCAATTATACGTTCTGGAACTGGGAAATAGCCACAAGATGGGCAACCCACTGGTCCCACTGTGAGATGGACCTGAGCTTAAAAAAAAAACTCCATTGCCCACCTGACCTCCATGAGCTGCTACTCTGGTGAGCCACAATCAAGGGGTGGGGGAGTGAATATAAATATCAATATTAGAGATAAGGACACATATAACTTCAGGAGTTATACATGCAGCTCTTGGCTAATCAATGGAAAATCTTGTCAGAATGGACAATTTTTAAATAAAATATAAATTATAAAAAAAGTACAAAAAACAAAAAACTTAGGACCAGGTAGAAATAGATGTATAATAGCCATGGAAGAAATGTTTTAAATTGCCTCCCCACTCCTCAAAAAAAAAGAACAATAAAACACCCTCCCCCAGTACTCAGTAACGTTTATATGCTCATTTTACAAGTGGTTTTATTGGAATGTACTATCAATTAAACAGTTTAATGCATTTAACTTTTCTAATGACATCCTTTTGGCAGCAGTTTTCCTTCTCTCTCTCCCTCTCCCATTTTTTTTCCTTCTTTCTCTCTTTTTTTCTTCATTCTTTTCTTTCTTTCTTCCTTTTGTAGTATCAAAATTTAAGGAACAGGTAATGCTGTGCTAGTTGAACTATTCTAAAACCTAGAAAGCTGTGGGAATTGTCAGGAAAAGAATGAAACAGAAAAAAGAAAAACAGTAAATTTTTATATTTATAAAAATAGATGCAAAAATATAAATTACCCTTAGCAAATTGAATCTAGCATTAAATTCACCATTTATCCCTGGCAAAGCTTCTATTGAAATAGGAATAGAATAATAATATGCTTTTAACATGTTAAAAAAAATAACTTTTTAAAACTAAACACAAACATACCACTGGATAATGAATTCTAGAGTCAAAAACCAAACGTCAAAGGGCATTAAACTTTGGGATGGTGGAGGAATCAGACAATGATAAAAAAAAGAAAGACACTGACATTGCCTAGTATGCATACAAGTAAAGCAAAAGGAATTTAAAAATGCCTCACTGAAACTAAAGGAGAAAGGAAGCCCTGAAGAGTTTCTAGAAATAGATGGTGGTAAATGGGAATTAAGTTTCATATATTTTATTTAGTCTATTACCTGTATTCTTTTATTTTACTAAATGTAAAAATATAGAGTTTTTTTTAGGTTCACTTGAGACCTTAGTCCTCAAAGCTGGTTTTTCCAAATTTTTCTGTAACACTTAGATGTGCATCAGAATTACATGGAGAGCTTTTAAAAATCCTCGTGCCTGAAGCCAGTTAAATCAGAATTTGTAGACGTAAGACTTCGATGTCATCATTTTTAAAAGTTTCACAAACGATTCCCAGTGTGCTACCAAGAGTGAGAACCACTGTTCTTTAAGGATTTTTGGTTAAATTGCTGAAGGCTCCCTTGCCTCCTTAAGATGCCTTATTGTGAGTTTTAAAGGAAATACTATAGGTGAAGGACCTAGCCTGTGCCTAGCACATGCCTTGCTTGTGTTTGGAGTTTAGTAAATATAAATATATTTTGATTTCTATTTCATTGCTCTCATGAAGAACATTCCATACTGAGACAAATGTGAAGAAATAAGCAGATGTTCTGTTCCTCAGAGCTGGACTTGAAATAAATAGTTGGGCTCATTGTTTAAATTTTGCATTTCTCTTAAGCTTACTTTGCAAAGAGTTGATGCACCTTCCTATGAAAGGTATAACTAGAAAAAAATTAAAACTAGAGTAAAAATACCCAAGTAGTAATGGTCTAGGACTGGTGGAGAGAATAATAATTGTATCAGAAAACGTAGGTTACAAGCTAATAACTAAGTTGAAATTTAAGTTTTTGTCATTGAGATAGGCGTGTGCTGTCATTTTTATTTCATTAAGTCTGGGTCCCAGTCTTTCTAGACATAGCAGTGTAAATAGTTCCTTTACTTACAAGCTCATCAGATAGAAATTGTAGTTTAAATTCCTCAGGGAACAGCCACAACAGTGATTAAAATAAAAATACATTTAAAAATAGAGTAAAGTAAAAATCTCAGGTGGCTCCCTTGGAATTTGGGTTTCACGCTTGGTGTAGTTAGTGACTGAATTTGCATTGCCAAGCCCTATTAATTAGGTGGGTTCTGGTTGGCATCTGCAGGCCTCAAACTCTTTGTTAAGCCACCAAATTAAAAGAGTTTATATCCTAAGAGATTCTAGAAATTTAGACGTTTTAGATATATTTTAGAAATTGAGTTACCTATGGTGAAACAATCAGAGGTCAAAAAAGAAGATAATTTTAAAGAAAAGATATTTTCATCAAACTATGGAATTTTTGAAGACCACATGATTATACATTGTTATAAGCAAATTTTTCTTTAATATTTTTGGCCTGTTGCATAGCTAGTGTGTTTATACATAATCTACCAGGTTTCATAGAAAGTATATTATTTTTAAAAAGATCTTCTGTGTTTTTCTAAGGCAGGAAACTTCTTCTCTTTAGCAAAATATCATATGAAAAAATGTTACAGTAAATAATTTCTGAAAATTATCATAGGTTATATGGAGACTTGAAAAGAGAGCAGTTACACAATATGCCACATAACCTAAGAAAAATAGAAGATTCAGCTTTACTGAGTATCTTCTGGGTGAAATTGAAGATTAATGCAGTGAATTATATTTTAGTTTTAAGGAATAAAAATCTCAAAGAACAAGAAATGTACATCTTCGTAAGTAGCACCACAGGAGCTAAAAATCTTATACCAGCTTTAAAGATTAAACACCTATGGGTCAATTGTTGTAGGTCAGAAGGCTATATAGTGACCAAAAGAAGGACCTCATAACACAGTTCAACCATTCTGAACTGTACAGAACCATACAGAACCATTCTGTCTTCAAGTAATAATTTCAGAACCAGGGAATACCAGACTTGCTTATTAAAATCCAATGTATGTACTTTTGAAGTAAGTCAGGTTATTTAGCACTTCATTTATTAAGCATAACCCTGGAGTCAGGAATTCTAGCTAGTTATCTTCTGCTAATAACTGAAACCTGTTATAAGGTTCCTAATGTTATCATAACCATTTTAAAGGAAATATTTCTTAAATAATCATGTGCTTTCTTGAAGGGCAAGAATGGGAGTTAGGCATATGGAAGCAACAGAAAGAGAACAAACCAAGAACTTGGAAGTATTCTAATGGCATCTGCTGATGCCGTTAACATGAGAAAAATCAGATTTGGATGTCATTCAAAGCTTAGGGTTGTCAGTTTTTCTCATTTTGAAAATGACCTTGCAAGTCTTGCTGCTTAAACATTCTGTATATATAATGAACATTTGTGTCAGCTAATTGAGGTGTCTAGGGCAGCTTGTCCCCCAACTAAATGGCCACAGAGGTATGTACTTTTTTAGTCTGAATCCTTTTTTTAAAATAGCTTTTTAAAGTTTTGTTTGACATAGTTTCCTTTGTTTGTTTTTGCTTTTGTTGCATGTGTATTTTGGTTATGATATCATATCCATGAAATCATTGCCAAGGCCACTGTCATGAATCCTTTCCCCTATGTTTTCTTCTAGAGTTTTACAGTTTGAGGTCTTATGTTTAAGACTTTAATTAATTTTGAGTAGATTTTTATGTGTGGTGTAAGATGAGGGTTTCATTCTTTTGCATATGGATATACAGTTTTCCAACACAATTTGTTGAAGAGAGTATCCTTTTCCCACTGTGCATTCTTGGCACCATTATTGAAGATCTATAGGTAACTCTATATGTGTGCATTTATTTCTGATCTCTCTATTCATTTCCATTGCTCTGCATGTTCAACATAGTACTGGAAACCCTAGCCACAATAGGCAAGAAAAAGAAATTAAAGGCATACAAATTGAAATAGAAGTAAAATTGTCCGCTCTTGCAGATGACATGATCTTATATATAGAAAACCCTGATGACACCATTAAAAAAACTGCTGGAGGGCTTCCCTGGTGGCGCAGTGGTTGAGAGTCCGCCTGCCGATGCAGGGGATGCGTGTTTGTGCCCTGGTCCCGGAGGATCCCATGTGCCGTGGAGCGGCTAGACCCGTGAGCCATGGCCGCTGAGCCTGCATGTCTGGAGCCTGTGCTCCGCAATGAGAGAGGCCACAACAGTGAGAGGCCCGCATATTGCAAAAAAAAAAAAAAAAAACTGCTGGAACTAATAAATGAATCCAGCAAAGTTGCAGGTTACAACATCAATGTACAAAAATCAGGTGTGTTTTCTATATTGCTAATAATTAGCTGAAAAGGAAATTAAGAAAACCCATTTACAGTAGCATCAAAAAGAATAAAATATTTAGGCATAAACTTAACTTAGGAAATGAAAGACTTGTAGACTGAAAACTTACAAAACATTCATGAAATAAATTAAAGACAAATAGATATCCATGTTCATGAATTGGAAGGCTTAATATTGTTAAGATGTCCATACTACCCAAAGCAGTTTACCAATTCAGTGCAATTCCTATCAGAATCCCAATGGCATTTCTTATAGAAATGAAAAACACAATTCTAAAATTCATATGGAACCATAAAAGATCTTGAATAGCCAGCCAAAACAGTCTTGAAAAAGAACAAAGCTGGTGCCATCACACTTTCTGACTTCAAAATATATTACAAAGCCATAGTAATTAAAACAGCATGGTGGGCTTCCCTGGTGGCACAGTGGTTGAGAGTCCGCCTGCTGATGCTGGGGACACAGGTTCGTGCCCCGGTCCGGGAAGATCCCACATGCCGCGGAGCAGCTGGGCCCGTGAGCCATGGCCACTGAGCCTGCGCGTCCGGAGCCTGTGCTCTGCAACGGGAGAGGCCACAACAGTGAGAGGCCCGTGTACCGCAAAAAAAAAAACCAAAAAAACAAAAAACAGCATGGTACTGGCATAAAGATAGATAACCTTGTTATTTTGGAATAGTTTTAGGTTTACAGAAAAGTAGCAAAGGTAGTACAGAGGGTTCTCACGCACCCTTCACCCAGTTTTCCCTAATATCAATATCTTTCATTAGTATTGTACATTTATCAAAGCAAGAAACCAACTTTGGTATATTAACTAAACTCCAGACTTTATTTAAATTTCACCAGTTTTCCACTAATCTCTTAGTTGCAGGATTCAATCCAAAATACCACACATTGTATCTAGTCTGGATCTGTTTTTTAATAGTTTTCTGTTTCTTCCCATTATCCCCAATATTTTCATATTGTCAATTGAGCCTCAGTATTGCTGCCTTTGTTTTCCTTGTAGCAGGCATTTATCTCCTCAGATTTGTGCATCTAAGCAAACGTGCAGCTAAACAAATATAATCACACCTGTTAGAAATGTGTGGGAAAGAAGAATAAATAATTTGATTTTGTAAGATTCTTCTATGAGTACTTTGTTTAAATTTGCACATATAGGTGTCAAACTATTTTGGTCATTCACCTTCAGAAGTTAATTTCTTGCCTCCCAGTTTATTCTTGATGGTTGAGGCTGCCAGATTAATGATCTCTCTGGTTTATATACTGTTGCTGTCCATGTCCTCCAGTGATAACATTTGCGAAACTGTGACTTCACAACCAGAATATTGACGTTAATGAGCCAAGATATAGAACATTTCTATCAGCACAAGACCTCTCAGTTGCCCTTTTATAATTAAATCCACTTCCCTCTTGCCCATGCCCTGTCCTTTTGGTTGGTATTGTGAGTGATTTCTATTGAAACCTGGGCATTTTTGGTATTGTGTTATGAGACTCTGCATCTTATTTAAATCTGTTTTAGCTGGCTTCTTCTGATACTGCTCTGGCAGAAGAAGTGGATGTACCACTTTTTTACTGCCAGGTAGGGGAAGAGGCCGTGTTCCCCACTGAGCCTCCACTGATACCTCCCTGGGTGAGGAAGGGGAGAGTTCAAGATCCCCAGGGACCTCCACAGACATGGGAGGTGGGTTGAATCCTTCTAATAGCTCAGTGGGACTGGGGCCACAGTTTATTCTGTGGTGTTTGGCTGAAGTAGAGCAATTATTGTCTAAAAGTTTTTTGTCTTGCTTTGTGGTCCCTTTCGTGGTCCTTTGGCTAGAGAGTAGGCTATTTGTTTTAGCTTTTTTTGTCTGTGCTCATTGGTGTTTCCAGGTTGCTGGCTTCTTCAGCCCCAAATCTGGAATTTATGAGGCAAGAAGAAAGGGCACTCAACACCATGTTGTTCCTTGGGTGCTGTGCTGCCTTCTTCTCTCCATCTTTTAGAGTCTTCTTATGTTTGTTTATATATAATGTCCAACATCTTCCTGTTTATAATTTACTTATTATGTTAGAAAACTAATTATTTTCTCAAGAACATACCACCTAGTAAACATGCTAGGCATTCTGTATTTTTTCACATTAAATCATATAATTAAGTTCATTATGTTAGGTGGACATTATTTGCATAAAAGTAATAGTTTTGAAAATGTTGTTAGTGACTTCAGGGTCTCTTAATTCTAGTGACTGTAGGCATTATTGCATTCAAAGAAATGATACCTGGATTTTTAGTGCATGTGCAATGATAATTCTTCTCTAGGGAATCATGTGGTCAATCTGTTTTATATATTTCTTCAAGAGTATTTATAACCATGATTAAGGAATGTCTGCCAGAAGCCAAAACAGACATTTATTTGTGAACGTGTAGTTTTTTTCACTAAAAGTAGTGTGTGTTTTGTTTTGTTTTTAAGATCTTGTAAGGTATGTATTTGGAGATTCTGTATGTTTTTTTAAATTCCTTCTTCCCTCCACAACTCTTCTTACAAAACAGAAATACTTTTAATCTTCTAATGACTGATCAATACACTTTAAAAAATATATACCAATGTCGTGTTATGCCACAGCTGGTGGGGTTTAGTATGGGGATACTTTTCCTTTTTATTAGTCTGTTGGAAATTAAAGCGTGGAGATACGATAAGTTAACTGTTTACAGTTTCTTAGAGCAAATTGAAACAGTATTTAAACCACACTCTTAAGCTTTGTTTCAGTAGTGGGAGTGACTTGTTGAACATCATCTTCAAGCTCAGCTTCTTTTCACTCATATTGTAGCAGGTAGTTTTAGTGACTGATATTTCAACAAAGTTCACATCCTCTTTAGTAAGAGGTCTATTGCTTACTAATTAAAATGATATTGAACATTATTGCATGTTGCTTAAGGGAGTAGATCTTTTTAAATGTTCATCTTCAATTTCTGTGCATATTGTAGAATGATATCTTCAGGCTTGTGAATTTAGAGCTTTGTGTCTGCAGTTTTTCTTGCTGTTCTTTCTCCTATCCATCTTCCAGGAGAATGAGTATTGAAATTACCCTTGCCTTGGATTTATCCTGTAACTCTGGAATGTTCACATAAGGGGTTTAATTTCACATTCATGCCTCCTATGTCTCTACCTCTCAGTTACATTTTCTATTTGTGGTCATTATTTTAAAATCTAGAGGATATATGTATATGTATAGCTGATTCACTTTGTTATAAAGCAGAAACTAACACACCATTATAAAGTAATTATACTCCAGTAAAGATGTTAAAAAATAAAATAAATAAAATCTACTTACATTGTTCAAACTGCATATCTGACTCAGCTACTTAATCTACGTAGAATAGAATTGAGTCTCAGTAAAGGAAAGAGAAGAATTTCTCACACAGAAACTCATGCACTTTACTTAAAGCCTTACACATTTTCAGCATTGTTGATAATGAGAGCAAATATAGCTGAAAGCAAAGTTGTGTTATTTTTCAATTCTTAGATTTTAAGGAATTTAAATACTGATAATACCAGTGGTAACAGTGTCACAAGCTGAAAACTCTTATACCTTTTAAGTTGGTACAAACTGTAGGAAAAACAACCTGATAATATATATCAGGAGTCATAAAATTGTCTATGCACTGTAATCTAGTAATCCTTCTGAAATAGTGGTAGATATCCTCAAGAAATAATTTGAAATGTATAGGAAAGGCTGTATAGATTGTAACATGGAACAGTGTTTGTGAAAGATTATTCAGCAAAATGATAGTTAAAATTGTATTTAATCTAGACCATGATTACTTCAACATGCCTATAACAAAAAAATTATGACATAAGTTGATTTAGAATTCTTAAACTGTGTTAGAGTAGAATTTTTTGTGTGATAGTATAAGTGCAAAGAACAGAACTAATTGTATATTTATGTGTATGTATGTGCATGCCACAGGCACAGAAAAGGCCAGAATGTTCTCTTTGTGATTGTTATCTTTAGGAAGTGGATGGATGGGTTATTTTTATTTAATTATATTTCTTTTGTTTTTCAAATATCCCAATGGAAGAGGAGGAGCACGTGTTTGGGTTGTTAAAATCTATTTTTATTTATTATTTTTCTTTCTCTTTTTTAACCAGAAGAATATACATGTATATAAGTAGCATAGCAATCCAGGATAGGGCAGTGTTTCCTCTGTCAGTCCTGAGGGCCTCACTAAGCTGCCACAATAAAGTACCTGATCTTCCTACGAGGAACCCTGGACAGTTGTGTTTAAGTGCTCTTTGGCATGTTATGTTCCTTTTAGGATACTTTCCACCAGGTTTTGATTCTTTACATGGATGAATTGTTGAGAAATTGGGCTAATCGGATGACTATGCTTAGAGGCCCTAGGGAGCTGAGGTTAGACTAATTGAGTGAAATTTTCTTTGACAAACTTTCCACAATGAGGCTCCTTTAGAATCCCTTGCAAGAAGGGAGGCAGAAGCAATTTTGTTGCTGTGAAAGACATTACAAAGAATTGAGTCACTCACATGTAAGAGGAACTTGTTTTGCCTCTCTGACACAGTGTGGCTCCTCTCTGTCCTGCAGCTGGCCCTGAAGGACCCTGTGCATACCGTGTCACTGCAGCAGTTCATCTACGAGAAGCTCAAGGCCCAGCAGGAGCTGCTGGGAGAGCAAGGCTTCCAGTCCCTCATGGAAACAGTGGACACCGAGATCGTCACCCAGCTACAGGAGTTTTTGCAGGGCTTCTGAGAGCACGTGACATGTGGCTGAGATGACCAGCCTGCCATCTGTGTGTGAGAGCCTGCTGAGACGATGGAGAAATCCCTTGTGTATTGAAAGAAAGATGGGAAGACCACATGTTTGTTTACTACAAAATTCAGCCAATAAATGTAAATCCTGCATACCTAAAATCACAAACCTATTCCTCAAAAGAATTTAATTTTATATTTATGAGGGCCCTGTGTTTACTAAAGGTAGATTTGACAACAATAGCTGCTTAGCTTCCTGTTAAGAGAAGAAACTGTTACCTTTTAATCATATGCTCTTAACACTTGAGAAGAAGAAGGCTAATGTCTGAGATGTTTTTCTGCAACCAAAATTAGTTAAATTTGGCTGCCTTATCTATCCCTTTTTTAAGTTAATGAGACTACAAGTTTGAAAAATGACAAACCTGTTCAGATGATGCAATTACGGAAATTTGTATACCAGGCAAAAGTATATGAATAGTGACAAATATACATTACTGAGATTATCTTGCAAGGGAGTTGCTTTCATCTGACCTAGAAAACATGTTTTATCAGACAAATGCTTTTATTTTCATTCTAGTAATTTGATATGGGAATTAGTAATGGGGTTTTTTTCTTGTGTTATTTTCAGTAATTACATTTAGTCTTTAAATGCACATTGTAAGGCCCACAGATGTGAACCTGTGGTACTGCAGTGCCAGGTGGGAGACCTCTGGTCGTGATTTGATCCTAGTTCCTTTGTTACCCCTGGAGTCCAGGAGCCCTGTGAACACTGACAGAAACCAGCAGCCACAGACCCCTGTGCTGCGAAATGGCTGTGACAGGCTGTTCAGCACTTACCCATCTCAGGTTCCTCTGTGCAGGGGTACATCAGGGCCTCGATGATATGGATACACGTGGAGGACTCAGCAGTGATCCCCAGGGTACCGACACTGATGTGACAAGTCTTCCTTCCTTATTCCTCCAACATGCAGTACCAAAAATGGGGAAAAAGGAGAAAATAAAGCCTTACTTTGTTTTACTTGCCATTGACTGTAAGGAACCTTTAAAGCATTTTTAAGAAAATACTCAAAAGCAAGGTTGGAAAATGTCTGATCTTTCTATAGAAAGTTGGGTACAGTATGTAACTGCAGGAAACCCACTGCCCCTTTGTAAGTTGTGGAACCCAAAGTGTATGGAAATATTTGATGTTTTAAGCAAAAGAAAGAAAATATGGTCCAAATTAAATTTTCCAAAGATACCTCACCTTTGCTTGCCTGATTATTTTTCCTGCCTTACAAAAAATGAGTTCATAAAAATTGCCCAATGAATTTTAAAGGGAAGTTTTCTTTCATACTCTGGTGTTAACTATGTCCTAGCAGGTGGCAGTGCTTCAAGTAGCAAATCCTAGTTACCCTTTCATTTTCTCTTTTCATTTAAAGACCAGAAGCTTCTTTAATATGATATTTCATTTTTAAAAAAATTTTATTTTATATTGGAGTAGAGTTGATTAACAATGTTGTGGTAGCTTCAGGTGTACAGCAAAGTGATTCAGTTATACATATATGTGTATCTATTCTTTTTCATATTCTTTTCCCATTTAGGTTATTACAGAGTATTGAGCAGAGTTCCCTGTGCTATACAGTAAGGTCCTTGTTGGTTATCTGTTTCCAATATAGCAGTATGTACATGTCAATCCCAAACTCCCAATCTGTCCCTTCCCCTCCACGCTTACCCCCTGGTAACCATAAGTTGGTTCTATAAGTCTGTGAATCTGTTTCTGTTTTGTAAATGAGTTCATTTGTATCATTTTTTTTAAGATTCCGCATATAAGTAATACCATATTATATTTGTCTTTGTCTGACTTACTTCACTGGAGACTATCACCTGATAGTCTCCACATCCATCCATGTTGCTGCAAGTGGCATTATTTCATTCTTTTTAATGGCTGAGTAATATTCCATCGTATTTATGTACCACATCTTCTTTATCCATTCAACTGTTGATGGACATTTAGGTTGCTTCCATGTAAATAGTGCTGCAATGAACATTGGGATGCATGTATCCTTTCAAACTATGTTTTTCTCAGGATATTTGCCCAGTAGTGGGATTGCTGAATCATATGATAGCTCTATTTTTAGTTTCTTAAGGCACCTCCATACTGTTCTCCATAGTGGCTGTATCAATTCACATTCCCACCAACAGTGTAGGAGGGTTCCCCTTTCTCCACACCCTCTCCAGCATTCATTGTGTGTAGATTTTTTGATGATGGCCATTCTGACCGGTGTGAGGTGATACCTCATCATAGTTTTGATTTGCATTTCTTTAATGGTGAAGTTGAGCATCTTTTCATGTGCCTGTTGGCCACCTGTATGTCTTCTTTGGAGAAGAGTCTATTTAGGTCTTGTGCCCACTTTTTGATTGCGTTGTTTGTCTTTTTGATATTGACCTGCATGAGTTGTTTGTACATTTTGGAGATTAATCCCTTGTCAGTTGATTCATTTGCAAATATTTTCTCCCATTCTGAGGATTGTCTTTTGGTCTTGTTTATGGTTTCCTTTGCTGTGCAAAAGCTTTTAAGTTTAATTAGGTCTTATTTGTTTTTGTTTTCATTACTCTAGGAGGTGGGTCAAAATGGATCTTGCTGTGATTTATGTCAAGGGGTGTTCTGCCTATGTTTTCCTCTAAGCGTTTTATATTGTCCGGCCTTACATTTAGGTCTTTAGTCCATTTTGAGTTTATTTTTGTGTATGGTGTTAAAGATTGTTCTAATTTTATTGTTTGCATGTAGCTGTTCAGTTTTCCCAGCTCCATTTATTGAAGAGACTGTCTTTTCTCCATTGTATAGTCTTGCCTCCTTTGTTGTAGACTAATTGACCATAGGTGCGTGGGTTTATTTCTGGGCTTTCTATCCTGTTCCATTGATCTATATTTCTATTTTTGTACCAGTACCATATTGTTTTGTTGACTGTAGCTTTGTAGTATAGTCTGAAGTCAGGGAGCCTGATTCTTCCAGCTCTGTTTTTCTTTCTCAAGATTACTTTGGCCATTTGAGGTCTTCTGTGTCTCCATACAAATTTTAAGATTGTTTTGTTCTAGTTGTGTGAAAAATTCCATTGGTAATTTGATAGGAATTTCATTGAAGCTGTAGATTGCCTGTGTAGTATACTCATTTTGATAATATTGATTCTTCCAGTCCAAGAACATGGTATATCTTTCCCTCAGTTTTTGTCATTTTTAATTTCTTTCACCAGGGTCTTAAAGTTTTCAGAGTACAGATCTTTTGCCTCCTTATAGGTAAGTTTATTCCTAGAATTTTTTTTTTTTTTTTTTTTTTTTTGCGGTACACGGGCCTCTCACTGTTGTGGCCTCTCCCGTTGCAGAGCAACAGGCTCCGGACGTGCAGGCTCAGTGGCCATGGCTCACGGGCGCAGCCGCTCCGCAGCATGTGGGATCTTCCCGGAGCGGGGCATGAACCCGTGTCCCCTGCATCAGCAGGCGGACTCTCAACCACTGCGCCACCAGGGAAGCCCTATTCCTAGATATTTTATTTTTTTGATGTGATGGTAAATGGAATTGTTTCTTTAATTTCTCTTTCTGATCTTTTTTTGTTACTGTATAGAAATGCAACAGGTTTCTGTGTATTAATTTTGTGTCCTGCAACTTTACTGAATTCATTGATGAGCTCTAGTAGTTTTCTGGTAGCATCTTTAGGATTTTTCTATGTATAGTATCATGTCATCTGCAAACAGTGAGTTTTACTACTTCTTTTTCAATTTGGATTTCCTTTATTTCTTTTTCTTCTCTGATTGCCATGGCTAGGACTTCCAAAACTATGTTGAATAATAGTGGTGAGAGTCAACATCCTTCTCGTTCCTGATATTAGAGGAAATGCTTTCAGTTTTTTACCATAAATGGGTGCTGAATTTTGTCAAAAGCTTTTTCTGCATCTCTTGAGATGATCATGTTTTTTATTCTTTAATTTGTTGATGTGGTGTATTGCACTGATTGATTTGCAGATATTGAAAAATCCTTGCATCCCTGGGATAAATCCCACTTGATCATAGTGTATGATCCTTTTAATGTACTGTTGGATTCATATTGTTAGTATTTTGTTGAGGATTTTGCATCTATATTCATCAGTGATATTGGCCTGTAATTTTCTTTTTTTATGGTATCTTTGGTTTTGTTATCAGCGTGATGGTGGCCTCATGGAATGAGTTTGAGGGTGTTCCTTCTGCAATTTTCTGGAACAGTTTCTGAAGGATAGGTGTTAACTCTTCTCTAAATATTTGATAGAATGCGCCTGTGAAGCCATCTGGTCCTCGGCTTTTGTTTGTTGGGAGTTTGTAAATCACAGTTTCAATTTCAGTACTTGTGATTGGTCTGTTCATATTTTCTATGTCTTCTTGGTTCAGTCTTGGGATATTGCAGCTTTCTAAGAATTTGTCCATTTCTTCTAGGTTGTCCATTTTATTGGCATATAGTTGCATGTAGTAGTCTCTTATTCTGTGGTGTCCATTGTGACTTCACCTTTTCGTTTCTAATTTTATTGATTTGAGCCATCTCCCTCTTGATGAGTCTGGCTAAAGGTTTGTCAATTTTGTTTATCTTTTCAAAGAACCAGCTTTTAGTTTTGTGGATCTTTTCTATTGTTTTTTTTTTTGTCTCCATTTCATTTATTTCTGCTCTGATATTTATGATTTCTTTCCTTCTACTAACTTTGGGTTTTGTTTATTCTTCTTTCTCTAGTTGCTTTAGGTGTAAGCTTAGGTTGTTTATTTGAGATTTTTCTTGTTTCCTGAGATAAGGTTGTATTGCTATAAACTTCCCTCTTAGAACTGCTTTTGCTGGGTCCCATAGGTTTTGGATCGTCGTGCTTTCATTTTCATTTGTCTCTAAGTGCTTTTTTGATTTCATGAGTGATCCATTGGTTATTTAGTAGCATATTGTTTAGCCTCCATGTGTGGGTGTTTTTTACAGTTTTTTTCTTTTAGTTGATTTTTAATGTCACAGTGTTGGGGTCGGAAAAGATGCTTAATATGATTTCAGTTTTCTTAAATTTACTGAGGCTTGATTTGTGGCCCAGCATGTGATCAGTCCTGGAGAATGTTCCATGTACACTTGAGAAGAATGTGTATTCTGCTGCTTTTGGATGGAAGGCTCTATAAGTATCAATTAAGTCCATCTGGTCTAATATGTCATTTAAGACCTGTGTGTCCTTATTGATTTTCTGTCTGGATGATCTGTGCATTGATGTAAGTAGGGTCTTAAAGTCCCCCACTATTATTGTGTTACTGTTGATTTCTCCTATTATGGCTGTTAGCATTTGCCTTATATATTGAGGTGCTCGTGTGTTGGGTGCAATTGTTACAATTGTTATATCTTCCTCTTGGATGGATCCCTTGATCATTATGTAGTGTTCTTGTTGGTGTCTTGTAACACTCTTTATTTTAAAGTCTATTTTATTTCATATGAGTATTACTACTACAGCTATCTTTGATTTCCATTTGCATGGAATACCTTTTTTCCGTCCTCTCACTTTCAGTCTGTATGTGTCCCTTGGTCTGAAGTGGGTCTCTTGTAGACAGCATATATATGGGTCTTGTTGTTGTATCCATTTAGCCTGTCTGTGTCTTTTGGTTGGAGCATGTAATCTGTTTACATTTAAGGTAATTATCGATATGGATGTTCTTATTGCCATTTTGTTAATTGTTTTGGATTTGTTTTTGTAGGTGTTTTTTCTTCTCTTTTGTTCTCTTCTCTTGTGATTTGATGACTAACTTTAGTGTTGTGTTTGGATTCTTCTCTCTTTTGTGTGTGTGTATCTATTGTAGGTTTTTGGCTTGTGGATAATAGGAGGTTTCGATGTAGCAGTCTATATATAAACAAGATTGGTTTAAGTTGCTGGTCTTTTAATTTCAAATGAGTTTCCAATAGCCTACATTTTTGCTCTCCTCGTAATTGCTGGTTTTGATTTTATATTTGTGTGCAGATGATTTCTTACCTTTACTATATATGTTTGTGTTTACTGGTGAGCTTTTCCATTCATAATTATCTTGTTTCTAGTTGTGGCCTTTTCCACCTAGAGGACTTCCTTTAGCATTTTTTGAAAAGCTGGTCTGGTGGTGCTGAATTCTCTTAGCTTTTGCTTGTCTGTAAAGCTTTTGATTTCTTGGTCAAATCTGAATGAGAGCCTTGCTGGGTAAAGTATTCTTGGGTGTAGGTTCTTCCCTTTAATCACTTTAAATATATTGTGCCACTTCCTTCTGGCCTTCAGAGTTTCTGCTGAAAAATCAGCTGATAACCTCATGCGGTTCTCTTGTATGTTATTTGTTGCTCTTCCCTTGTTGCTTTTAATATTTTTTCTTTGTCTTTAAGTTTTGTCAATTTGATTACTATGTGTCTTGGCACGTTCCTCCTTGCATTCATCCTGCCTGGGACTCCGCACTTCCTGGATTTGGATGACTGTTTCCTTTCCCATGTTAGGAAAGTTTTCAGCTATTATCTCTTAAAATATTTTCTCAGGCCCATTCTCTCTCTCTCTCTTTCCCTTCTGGGACCCCTATAATGCGAATGTTTGTGCATTTCATGTTGTCCCAGAGATCTCTTAAACTGTCCTCATTTTTTTCATTCTTTTTTCTTTATTCTGTTCCATAGCAGTGATTTCCACCATTCTGTCTTCCAGGTCACTTATCCGTTTTTCTGCCTCAGTTATTTTGCTATTGATTTCTTCTAGTATATTTTTCATTTCAGTTATTGTATTGTTCATCTTTGTTTGTTCTTTAGTTCTTCTAGGTCTTTGTTAAACATTTCTTGTATCTTCTCAATCTGTGCCTCCATTCTTTTTCCAAGATCTTGGATCATCTTTACTCTCATTACTCTGAATTCTTTTTCAGGTAGATTGCCTGTTTCCACTTCACTTAGTTCTTCTGGGTTTTTGTCATGTTCCTTCATATGCACCATATTTCTCTGCCGTCTCATTTTGTGTAACTTTCTGTGATTGTGGTTTCCGTTTTGCAGGCTTGTAGTTTTTCTATCTTCTGCTGTTTGCCCGCTGGTGGATGAGGCTGGCTAAGAGGCTTGTGCAGGTTTGCTGGTGGGAGGGACTGGTACCCACCCACTGATGGGTGGAGCTGGGTTTTATCCCACTGGTGGGCAGGGCAGTGTCTGTGGGTGTGTTTATTATGGGGCAGCTATTTTTTCAGGAAGACTTTGAACAGCCTCTCTGCTGATGGGTGGGGCTGTGTTCCCGCCCTGTTGGTTGTTTGGCCTGAGGCGTCCCAGCACTGGTGCCTACAGGCTGTTGGGTGGGGCCAGGTCTTGGTGAGAAGATGGCAGCATCCTAGAGGGCCCATGCCAATGAGCAGTTGCTAGAGCCGCTACCGCCAGTGTCCCTGTCCCCAAGGTGAGCCACAGCCGCCCCCTCCCCCCCCCCGCTTTCGCAGGGGACCCTCCAACACTAACAGGTAAGTCTGACCCAGTCACTTACGAGGTCACCACTTTTTATCCCTGGGTTCTGGTGCACCCAGACCCTGTGTGTACCCTCCAAGAAAGGAGTTTCTGTTTCCCCCAGTCCTGTGGAATTCCTGCAGTCAAACCGCTGGCCTTCATACCCAGACTCTCTGGGGTCTCCTCCCTCTATTGCCACACCCCTAGGCTTGGTAGCCCCACATGGGGCTCAGAACTTTCACTCCTGTGGGAGAACTTCTGTGATATAATTAGTTTCCAATTGGTGGGTTCCCCTCCTGGCGTGTATGGGATTTGATTTTATTGCATTTCTGCCCCTCCTACTGTCTTGTTGTAGCTTCTTCTTTGTCTTCAGATGTAGGGTATCTTTTTTGGTAGGTTTCAGTGTTTTTTTCTTGGTGGTTTTTCAGCAGTTAGATGTACTTTTGGCGTTTCTGTAAGAAGGGGTGAGCTCATGTCCTTCTATTCCGCCATCTTGCTTCCTTCCCCCAGTGTTATTTCTTTATCATTACTACTCAGTCCTCAAGACTGGCCTAAGAAGAATAATTTCTCTTTCATTTGAGGCACTATTTCCATTATTATTTTCATTTGAGGCACTATTTCCATTAGTGTTTTCAGAAATACACATACATGCTCCCATTTTTCAGTTATGGTAAAATACTCAGCTTTCCAATTCCTGACAGATTTCATTATAGTGTTATAGCAAATGTTACTCAAATAGCCACCTTGCAAAAAATGTAAAAAATATTTCAGGGGAAAAGTTTGGTTCATTTTTTAAAGCTCAGAATTTAAAATAGGCTTTGTAAATAGCTCAGAGAAAAAGAGAAATTATTGAATTTTTAAGTGCTCGATTAAGATATAAAATGTAATTATTGATTTATAGAATTCTGTTCATTAATTCAGCCTTATAGCAAATGTGTTAAGTTTTGGACAAACAACTCAGCCAGGCCTCTGGTTGAACTGTGCTTCCTAATACAAGGTTATGATCATTTCCATTCCCTACATGTGCTCCTTTTCTATTTATTTTATACTCCAGAGACTTCTCCTAACCCTCTGACAAAGGCCCATGTGATGAACAGTTAACATTTTAAAGTTGTTATTATATGTGGTCCCTCCTTCCTCTTTCCCCTACCAGTCATGTTACAGAAGCAACATCATTAGATGTTAAAATATTCATGTTTTTAGTTTCCCTTGAAAAATCTTCACGTTATATCTTTATTTTACCTATTCCTTTATTCAACTAATGTTTGTCGAGTTCCTGTTTTATGCCATAGTTCTATGCTAAATTCTGGGGTTAGAACATGGTACTTACCTTGTGAAGTTTTACAATTCAGTGGGAACACACTTGCCAGTATGATATACGAAAATAGTGGTTCTAATGGAAGTGTGTGTTCAGGAGCAGCAGGCGTGCAGGGGAAGGAGATCTTTCACAAAAGAGAATGATGTTGGCACTGTATAATTTTATCTCCCTTTAAAAATTGATCTCAAATGGCATAGTTTGGTAAGGTTATTTAAAAGTACCCAGACTCAGAGCTATTTGAAATTACTCTGACATAAAATCATCAGTGAGATTTTGAAAATGTTAGAATTCTGTACCTTTCAACCAGTTCCTAATTCCATTAATTAAAACATAAGGCTCACCTACTGAGAGGAATATTCTTCTGTTCTATTTCTACGTTCCTTATAAATCCCAAGTGAGTAGCAATTTAAAAGTTGTTGGAGAGCTGATGAAAGGAAGGCAAGAGATGCGTGTCACAAAAAATTGTATCTCCTTCCTCCAACTTCAGGGAAAAAACGTTTAAAGTATAGGGGCATTGAAAGAATACTATATAAGGACGTGCTGTCATTTCCTCTTGCGAGAACACCAGAATCACAACTAACTGCTGAACAGACATCGACAGGAAGACACTGGAACTCACCAAAAATGATACCCCACATCGAAAGACAAAGGAGAAGCCACAATGAGACGGTAGGAGGGGCGTAATCACAATAAAATCAAATCCCATAACTGCTGTGTGGGTGACTCACAAACTGGAGAATGCGTATACCACAGAGGTCCACCCACTGGTGTGAAGGTTCTGAGCCCTATGTCAGACTTCCCAAACTGGGGGTCTGGCAACAGGAGGAGGGATTCCTAGAGAATCAGACTTTGAAGGCTAGCGGGATTTGATTATAGGACTTCGACAGGACTGGGGGAAACAGAGACTCCACTCTTGGAGGGCACACACAAAGTAGTGTGTGCATCGGGACCCAGGGGAAGGAGCAGCGACGCCATAGGAGACTGAACCAGACCTACCTGCTAGTGTTGGAGGGTCTACTGCCGAGGCGGGGGGGGGGGGGGTGGCTGTGTCTCAAAGTGAGGACAAGGACACTGACAGCAGAAGTTGTGGGAAGTACTCCTTGGTGTGAGCCCTTCAAGAGCCTGCCATTATCACCACCAAAGAGCTGGGGGAAGGCTCCAGTGTTGGGTCGCCTCAGGCCAAACAACCAACAGGGAGGGAACCCAGCCCCACTCATCAGCAGACAAGCAGATTAAAGTTTTACTGAGCTCTGCCCACCAGAACAACAGCCAGCTCTACCCACCACCAGTCCCTCCCATCAGGAAACTTGCACAAGCCTCTTAGAGAGCCTCATCTACCAGAGGCAAACAGCAGAAGCAAGAAGAACTACAGTCCTGCAGCCTGTGGAACAAAAACCACATTCACAGAGAGTTAGACAAGATGAAAAGGCAGAGGGCTATGTACCAGATGAAGGAACAAAATAAAACCCCAGGAAAAACAACTAAATGAAGTGGAGATAGGCAACATTCCAGAAAAAGAATTCAGAATAATGATAGTGAAGATGATCCAGGACCTCAGAAAAAGAATGGAGGCGAAGATCGAGAAGATGCAAGAAATGTTTAACCAAGATCTAGAAGAATGAAAGAACACAGATGAACAATACAATAACTGAAATGAAAACTACACTAGAAGGAATCAATAGCAAAATAACTGAGGCAGAAGAATGGATAAGTGACCTGGAAGACAGAATGGTGGAATTCACTGCCGTGGAACAGAATAAAGAAAAAAGAATGAAAAGAATTGAAGACAGCCTAAGAGACCTCTGGGACAACATGAAACACAACAACATTCACATTATAGGGGTCCCAGAAGGAGAAGAGAGAGAGAGAGGACCAGAGAAAATATTTGAAGAGATTATAGTCAAAAACTTCCCTAACGTGGGAAAGGAAATAGCCACCCAAGTCCCGGGAGCACAGAGAGTCCCATACAGGATAAAACCAAGGAAAAACACACCGAGACTCATAGTAATCAAAGTGGCAAAAATTAAAGACAAAGAAAAATTATTGAAAGCAGCAAGGGAAAAATGGCAAATAGCATGCAAGGGAACTCCCATAACGTTAACAGCTGATTTCTCAGCAGAAACTCTACAAGCCAGACGGGAGTGGCATGATATACTTAAAGTGATGAAAGGGAAGAACCTACAACCAAGATTACCCAGCAAGGATCTGATTCAGATTCAATGGAGAAATCAAAAGCTTTACAGACAAGCAAAAGCTAGGAGAATTCAGCACCACCAAACCAGCTCTACAACAAATGCTAAAGGAACTTCTCTAAGTGGGAAACACAAGAGAAGAAAAGGACCTACAAAAACAAACGCAAAACAATTAAGAATATGGTAATAGGAACATACCTATCAATAATTACCTTGAACATGAATGGATTAAATGCTCCAAGCAAAAGACACAGGCTTGCTGAATGGATACAAAAACAAGACCTATATTTATGCTGTCTACAAGATACCCACTTCAAACCTAGGGACACATACAGACTGAAAGTGAGGGGATGGAAAAAGATATCCCATGCAAATGGAAATCAAAAGAAAGCTGGAGTAGCCATACTCATATCAGATAAAATAGACTTTAAAATAAAGAATGTTACAGGAGACAAGGAAGGACACTACATAATGATCAAGGGATCAATCCAAGAAGAAGATATAACAATTATAAATACATATCACCCAATATAGGAGCACCTCAATACATAAGGCAACTGCTAATAGCTATAAAAGAGGAAATCGACAGTAACACAATAATAGTGGGGGAGAGTTTAACACCTCACTTTCACTAATGTACAGATCATCCAAACAAAAAATTAATAAGGAAACACAAGCTTTAAATGACACAATAGACCAGATAGATTTAATTGATATTTATGACATTCCATCCAAAAACGGCAGATTACACTTTCTTTTCAAGTGTGCACGGAACATTCTCCAGGATAGATCACATCTTGGGTCACAAATCAAGCCTCAGTAAATTTAAGAAAATTGAAATCATATGAAACATCTTTTCTGAGCACAATGCTATGAGATTAGAAATCCATTAGAGGGAAAAAACGTATAAAACACAAACACATGGAGGCTAAACAATATGTTACTAAGTAACCAAGAGATCACTGAAGAAATCAAAGAGGAAATCAAAAAATACCTAGAAACAAATGACAATGGAGACATGACGATCCAAAACCTATGGGATGCAGCAAAACAGTTCTAAGAGGGAAGTTTATAGCTATACAAGCCTACCTCAAGAAACAAGAAAAATCTCAAACGATCTAACTTTACACCTAAAGGAACAAGAGAAAGAAGAACAAACAAAACCCAGAGTTAGCAGGACGAAAGAAATCATAAAGATCAGAGCAGATATAAATGAAATAGAAACAAAGAAAACAATAGCAAAGATCAATAAAACTAAAAGCTGGTTCTTTGAGAAGATAAACAAAATTGAAAAACCATTAGCCAGACTCATCAAGAAAAAGAGGGAGCGGACTCAAATCAATAAAGTCAGAAATTAAATAGGAGAAGTTACAACAGACACCACAGAAATACAAAGCATCCTAAGAGACTACTACAAGCAACTCTGTGCCAATAAAATGGACAAACTGGAAGAAATGGACAAATTCTTAGAAAGGTATAATCTTCCAAGACTGAACCAGGAAGAAGTAGAAAACATGAACAGACCAGTCACAAGTACTGAAATTGAAACTGTGAGTAAAAAACTCCCAACAAACAAAAGTCCAGGACCAGATGGCTTCACAGGTGAATTCTGTCAAACATTTAGAGAAGAGCTAACAGCCATCCTGCTCAAACTCTTCCAAAAACTTGCAGAGGAATGAACACTCCCAAACTCATTCTATGAGGTCACCACCACCTTGATACCAAAACCAGACAAAGATACTACAAAAAAAGAAAATTACAGACCAATATCATTGATGAATATAGTTGCAAAAATCCTCAACAAAATACTAGTAAACATAATCCAACAAGAGATTAAAAGGATCATACACCATGATCAAGTGGGATTTATCCCAGGGATGCAAGGATTCTTCAATATATGCAAATCAATCAGTGTGATACACCATATTAACAAATTGAAGAAGAAAAACCATATGATCATCTCAATAGATGCAGAAAAAGCTTTTGACAAAATTCAACACCCATTTATGATAAAAAAATCTCCAGAAAGTGGGCATAGAGGGAACCTACCTCAACATAATAAAGGCAATATATGACAAACCCACAGCAAACATCATTCTCAATGGTGAAAAACTGAAAGCATTTCCTCTAAGATCAGGAACAAGACAAGGACATCCACTGTCACCAATATTATTCAACATAGTTTTGGAAGTCCTAGCCACAGCAATCAGAGAAGAAAAAGAAATAAAAGAAACACAAATTGGGAAAGAAGAAGTAAAACTGTCACTGTTTGCAGATGACATGATACTGTACATAGAGGATCCTAAAGATGCCACCAGAAAGCTACTAGAGCTAATCAATGAATTTGGTAACATAGTAGGATACAAAATTAATGCACAGAAGTCTCTTGCATTCCTATACATTAATGATGAAAAATCTGAAAGAGAAAGTAAGGAAACACACCTGTTTACCATTGCAACAAAAAGAGTAAAATACCTAGGAATAAACCTACCTAGGGAGATAAAAACCTGTATGCCAAAAACTGTAAGACACTGATGAAAGAAATTAAAGATGATACCAACAGATGGAGAGATATACCATGTTCTTGGATTGGAAGAATCAGTATTGTGAAAATGACTGTACTACCCAAAGCAATCTACAGATTCATTGCAATCCCTATCAAATTACCAATGGCATGTTTTACAGAACTAGGATAAAAAATCTTAAAATTTGTATGGAGACACGGAAGACCCCAAATAGGCAATGCAATCTTGAGGGAAAAAAATGGAGCTGGAGGAATCAGACTCCCTGACTTCAGACTATACTAAAAACCTACAGTAATCAAAACAATATGGTACTGGCACAAAAACAGAAATATAGATCAATGGAACAGGATGAAAAGCCCAGAGATAAACCCACACACCTATGGTCAACTAATCTATGACAAAGGAGGCAAGGATATACAATGGAGAAAAGACAGTCTCTTCAGTAAGTGGTGCCTGGAAAACTGGACAGCTACATGTAAAAGAATGAAAGAACACTCCCTAACACCATACACAAAAATAAACTCAAAATGCATTGTAGACCTAAATGTAAGACCAGACACTATACAACTCTTAGAGGGAAATATAGGAAGAACGCTCTTTGACATAAATCACAGCAAGATCTTTTTTGATCCACCTCCTAGAGTAATGGAAATAAAAACAAAGTAAACTAATGGGACCTCATGAAACTTAAAAGCTTTTGCACAGCAAAGGAAACCATAAACAAGGCAAAAAGACAACCCTCAGAATGGGAGAAAATATTTGCAAACAAATCAACGGACAAAGGATTAATCTCCAAAATATATGAACAGCTCATGCAGCTCAATATTAAAAAAACAAACAACCCAATCCAAAAATTGGCAGAGACCTAAATAGACATTTCTCCAAAGAAGACATACAGATGGCCAAGAAGCACATGAAAAGCTGCTCAATATTGCTAATTATTAGAGAAATGCAAAGCGAAACTACAATGAGATTTCACCCCACACCAGTTAGAATGGGCTTCATCAGAAAATCTACAAACAACAAATACTGGATAGAGTGTGGAGAAAAGGGAACCCTCTTGCGCTGTTGATGGGAATGTAATTTGATACAGCCACTACGGAGAACAGTATTGAGGTTCCTTAAAAAACTAAAAATAGAATTACCATATGATCCAGCAATCCCACTACTGGGCATATACCCAGAGAAAACCACAATTCAAAAAGACACATGCACCCCAGTGTTCATTGCAGCACTATTTACAATAGCCAGGTTATGGAAACAACCTAAATGCCCATTGACAGACGAATGGATAAAGAAGTTGTGGTACACATATAGAATGGCATATTACTCAGCCATAAAAAGGAACGAAATTGAGTCATTTGTAGAAATGTGGGTGCTTCTAGAGACTGTCACACAGAGTGAAGTTAGTCAGAATGAGAAAAACAAATATCGTATATTAACGCATATATGTGGAACCTAGAAAAATGGTACAGAGGAACCGGTTTGCCGGGCAGAAATTGAGACAAAGGGATAGAGAACAAACGTATGGACACCAAGGGGAGAAAGCATTGGTGGGGGGGAGGGTGGTGTGATGAATTGGGTGATTGGGATTGACATGTATACACTGATGTGTATAAAATGGATGACTAATAAGTAGCTGCTGTATTAAAAAATAAAATTCAAAAATTCAAAAAAGAAAAACAGTATAACGAACACCAGTGTACCCTTCATCACCAAATCGTTCCATTTTGCCACATTTACTCTTTCCATGCCTCTAAGACTGCCATTTCTCTACATATCCACTAATATACCACTATATACTGATGAAAATTAATGCAATAATATCTAATAGTTTGTATTCCAATTTTCCAAGTGCCCTCAAAGATGTATTTTATATCATGCCTGTTTTGTTTTATGGTCTGGAATCTACTGAACATTTATATATTGCATTTGGTGGTTTAGTTTTTAACTCTAGAATAGTCCTTTTCTCATGTCATTGGCACTTTTTTGAAGAATCCAAGGTAGCTGTCTTGTAGAATCTCCATTACTCTGCAGTGTTCTAATTGTTTCCTTGTAACTGGATTCAGGTTAACATTTTTGGCAACAAGACTCCATCGGTAATATACTTGCATGGTGTCACAGGATGCACAGAATGTCAGGTTGTCTCTCTGTTGATGATGCTACAGTGGATAAGGTGGTGCTCACCAGGCGTCTCTATAATTTTTCAAAGACCTTACAGTACTAGAAATTTCCAGTGGTATTTTTGTTTGTTTTGTTGTTTTGGCCATAGAACTCTTAACCTCTACTAGCTTGCCTTTTCATTTACAGCAAGTTCAGCAATTTTATTTTAACCTAGGTAAGTCAATGACCAAGCTATGGAAAGGTAGATTGATCCTGGTGTGCATTTCATCAACTGTCCTAAATCTCATAAACTCCATTATTGTTATGGCACACCTCAGGCAAGAGTCCTCTCTTTCTCTTTCCCTCTCTCTATCTCCCCTGCCCCCTTGTATTTTTAAAAAATATGTAGATCTTTGTGAACACCTATGTAACCTGAACTCACATGCCACCTAAAAATGAAGAAATGAAGGCAAACAACTGCCTTTCTCTTTGTTGTTTTTAGATTTGTAAATGGTTGGCAAAGAGGCAAATATGCAACAAATAGTTCTTTTTTTTTTAACACTTCACAAATACGTTATCATTTTTGGTCTAAACTTAAAAGGCAGAATACATGCCACACTTTAGAACATTTTCTTTTAGTGTGGTTTAGGATCAGCTGGCAAAATGGGGAGAGAAAAGAAAGTAATCATTCCTTAAATGTGAATCTCTGATCTCGGTACTTCCATAGGACTGTGACATCGGAAACGGCAGTTCAAAGTTACCTTTTTCCTCTTAAGAAGAAACCATTCTGTCCCAAACACATCCAGGTTAGTATGCAGAACCTCATGTCCCATGACAGCCCCGTGCAGTTGTCTGAGGTTGAGCTTTTGAGCCCTTGAGGTGAATACCCTAATACCCTGGAAAAGAGCCGTAGCTACTGGTCTGAATTTCTCTGATTTTGCTACTGGCCAGTTGAACTCCTGGCCTAGGAGACTCTTATGGTCTGAAGCACTTGGGTAAAATTCAGAACTGAGAGTCATTGACTACATTTTCTCTTGAATCCTTTCTTACTGTAACAAGTAGAGCGTCTCCAGTTAGCCAAAGATCTTTAACAAGCAAGATTTGTTCCTTGTTCCAGTTAATGCCTGCATCCAACTCATTTGGGCCTGTTGAAAATTATTTAGCCAAGTGTGCTTTGAAGAACGGTCTAATCCAAGAAGGAATGTATTGATGTCTGGTCATCTAGCCCTTTTTTCCTTCAAGGTGAAACATTGATTTTCATGCCACTTTAATTTCCCTGTAGGGCAAAAATAGAATGCAAGTAACTGCTAGAACAGGTTATGAGTCCAGTGAGGCTTAAAGCATTTATATCTGTCTGCCACTAGGATGATGTTTTAAAGCTGGAAATTAGCCTTATGACTAGAAGTCTGCTTGTTGGGGTTTTTTACTGAAAGGGGTTACAGCAGGTTAAGTCTGGAGATGAGCTGTGAGTAGATCTGCCAGTGAGCTGTTTGTTTTCTCAATAGCTTTAGCCTGAGGCAAGATCAGTATCTCATTTCAGAAGAGGCAGGTCATTTCCACAGTGCTCTCTGGGCTGGCCCTAAAGTGACTTCTTTTTCTTTCCTTTTTAATGAACATTGCAACTTAAGCAATAATCTAGAAGAGCAAAACTTTTTGATTGACAGCGAAGTTGTAGCTCATAAATGTATACTCTGAGCTCAGAAGCGTATTGACACCAGCCAGGAAAGGAAAGTCTATTGACAGTTCAGGAGGTAATCACAAACTAATTATGAGTTCTGTTTAGTCAAGGAACAGCTCGGTTTCTTTCTTTTTTGGATTGAAAGGCATATGTCTTGTGCTGTCTCTGGCAGTGAAATCAATAGTGTGAAATGGCCTTTCCTTCAGCCTTGTGTGTTCTTTACTCACACACAATGCATTGAGAAGTGCTGAACCAGGTGAGCAAATCCAATATTTTATTATACTTACTAGATAAGCCTGCTAAAGGCACCTCACAGTATGGAACTATGGAAACCCAAACTTACACTTACTGCAGTAATAGATTAGGGAATTGATTATTTTTATACCTTTCAAAAGGCTCCTCCTTGTAGATATATGTAAAGGCAGAAGATAGGCTTTTTATTTTTTTGTTTGTTTTATTTTAATGTTTTTAGTTAAAGAATTTCAGAGCAGGAAGGGAATCACAGAGAGAGGATCTATTCTAACCTTACCATTTCACAGGTGAGGAAATGGGCCCTGAAAGGTGAGGCCTATAGCCTTGGGTTCCTAGTACCTCTTCCAATGTACTTTCAATTATATCTCTTTTTAAAAAATGTTAATGGTTGCCTAGGTTTACAATTTACATTTTTACTAATCTAAGTCCACCTTCAAATAGCAGTATTCCTGTGTAATGTAGGTATCTTATAGCAGTGTTCCCACTTCTCCCATCCCACTCCTTATGATGTTGCTGTCGCTTATTTCACTCATCTATGTGCTGTAATCACCCAATACATTGTTACTATTACTTTAAACAGTTACCTTTCAGATCAATTAAGAATTTTAAAAAGCCACAAAGGTTTGATTTTACCTTCATTTATTTCTTCTCCAATAAGCATCCTTTCTTCATGTAGTTGTTGTTTGTTTTGTTTTGTTTTTGCGGTACGCGGGCCTCTCACCGCTGTGGCCTCTCCCGTTGCGGAGCACAGTCTCCGGACACGCAGGCTCAGTGGCCATGGCCCACGGGCCCAGCCACCCCACGGCATGTGGGATCCTCCCGGACCAGGGCACGAACCCGTGTCCCCTGCATTGGCAGGCAGACTCCCAACCCAGGGAAGCCCTGTTACAGTGTTTTTGACTTCTAGCATTTACTTTTGATTTTTTCTTAGAATTTCTGTCTCTCTGCTTACAATACCCATCTCTTCATGCATGTTGTCTTTTTCATTATAGCCCATGACATACTAATGGTAGCTATTTAAAATTCCCTGTCTGAGAATTCTAATATCTATGTTATATATGAGTCTCATTCTGATGCTTGCCTGAGATCTCTGATTTCTTGCTTGATCACAGATCTTGATCTGCCTTTTAGCATGCCTTTTAATTTTTGGTTGAAAGCTGGACATACTGTGTTGGGTAATAGGGACTGAGATAAATGATCTTCTAGTGTGAGCAGGTATGTTAATCTGGCTAGGAGTTAGGCTGTGTTTAATGCTGAATGTTAGCTCTTGGCGCCAGAGGTTTCAAATTGTCCTAGGGTTCTTGTTTTTGTTTCCCCTCTTTGACTTTGGGCTTCCCTAAGTACTTCTCCTCAGAGAGAACCTGTGTCTGGTATCTCTTTTAGCAGCAATCCACCGTTATACTGGAGCCCTGTTGGTGTGGTGGAAAAGTGTGTGGGAGGGGAATGTTCTCTGATCTTATGATTAAATCTCAAGTCTTAATGGGCTTGAGTGTCTGGCCTGTGACCACCATGTGTTTCTTTTTCTTGTTTTTTTAAATTAATTAATTCATTCATTAATTTTTGGCCCTATTGGGTCTTCGTTGCTGCGTGCAGGCTTTCTCTAGTTGCGGCTAGTGGGGGCTACTGTTCGTTGGCGGTGCACGGGCTTCTCATTGTGGTGGCTTCTCTTGTTGTGGAGCACGTGCTCTAGGCGTGAGGGCTTCAGTAGTTGTGACTCGTGGGCCCTAGAGCACAGGCTCAGTAGTTGAGGCGCACAGGCTTAGTTGCTCCGTGGCATGTGGGATCTTCCCAGACAAGGGCTCGAACCTGTGACCCCTGCATTGGCAGGTGGATTCTTAACCACTGCGCCACCAGGGAAGTCCCATGTGTTTCTTCTTGGATAGCCCTCTCGTCCCGCTGAGGTAAGACACGAAGGTGAGAAGGGGCTGGAGTGAGAGGAATGCCCTTTTCCCACGCTTTAGGACAAGGGTCTGGTAAAGTCTTTTCCCTGGGGATCAGGCCTTTGTTATGGAGAAAGCTCTGGGTATATTTCACAAGCATGATCCTTCCCTTCCACCTGCCGGAGCCATGAGTGAACCTTTCTCTGATTTTACCAGGATAAATTGGTGGGGCTCCTGGAGGTAATACTCACCAAAGTAAGGGCTCCCCCTGAGACTGTGGTCCCCAGAATTGATCCTACCAGTTTATGGCTCTGGCACTTCTGCTCCAAGTAAGTAGCTTTTAGCTGTGACTGGATTTGCCTGTCTCTCCACATTTTGGGGAGACAGTTTGCCCTGCAAACTCAGTTCTCTGATGAGTCCAAGAAAAGTCATTGGTTTTCAGTTTGTCCAGGTTTTTCCTGTAAGGACTGGAGTGATAACTTCCAAGCCATATGTTGGAGCCGAAACAGTCCGAAGGTTTTATATATATACATATATATATATATATATATATGTATGTATAAATAACCTATAGATGAACATTCAGAGAAGGAAAACTGAAAAGACTAGAAATTTTGTTTCTGAAATAATTTAGAGATAGCAGTTGAAAAGCTGATAAAATGCAAAAACCTTTCAAGCCAATTACATGGTCAATTGCTTTTTTTTTTTTTTTTTTTTGTGGTACGCGGGCCTCTCACTGCTGTGGCCTCTCCCGTCGCGGAGCAATTGCTTTTTAATAACTTTTTTTTCCTCATTATAAAAGCAACATATGTTTGTGGTAAATAGCCATGTGTGACTTTCTCCAGCAGTATTGTTCTGTTCAGCTGTAGCCACAGAGTTGGGTTTTAGCAGATGATGCTGTTAGAAGAGGATGAAGGATTTAGAGCCAGATGATGGGCAATGAATTCTAAGACTAATGAAAAGGAAGTAAATATAGGGGAAGGCAAAAGATAGGGTAAATGGGAAGTCCAAAGGACTGCAGATCCTGATAGGGTTAGAACAGTGGTTGCAGGAGTGGTTAATAAGTAACTTGGAAGGACTGGCAGGCAGAGGTAATGAGAGACAGAGATACTGAGGTTACTGCTTCAGAAGGAGGAGCAGTTTCAGTGATGACAAGGGTCAGTGTGGGACCATGGCAGAGATTTCTACTCGATTATATTAGTCATTCCACTGCTTCTACCCTTGCAGGAGGTCAACATCCAAAGGAAAAGTTTTGTTTGTTTTTTGTTTTACAAAAGGGAGGAGTAATAGTCTGGAAAAATATGTCTGAAAAGCACCTAGCACAGTGCCTGGAGCATAGTAGGTGCTTTACAAGTGAGTGGGTTCTCATTTGACTGACTGCCACTGCTGAGCTGTGTCCATGCTCTATAATGTTATTTTAGAACTTCCTGAAACCAGACTAGGAAATGCCTGTTTTGCTAAGTTCAACTTCATAATGAATGGTGGTTTTGTTTGTTTTTTATTTATTTATTTATTTATTTATTTATTTTTGGCTGCGTTGGGTCTTCGTTGTTGTGCACGGCTTTCTGTAGTTGCAGTGAGCAGGGGCTACTCTTCATTGCGGTACACAGGCTTCTAATCATGGTGGCTTCTCTTGTTGCGGAGCATGGGCTCTAGGTGCGTGGGTTCAGCAGTTGTGGCTCGTGGGCTCTAGAGCGCAGGCTCGGTAGTTGTGGTGCACGGGCTTAGTTGCTCCACAGCATGTGGGACCTTCCCGGACCAGGGCTTGAACCCATGTCCCCTGCATTGGCAGGCAGATTCTTAACCACTGCGCCACCAGGGAAGCCCCATGAATGGTGTTTTGGCAAGATTTCTGTGGTGTGGTTTAAGAAACATCTTGTAGTCAAAATCATTCTGTGGGACTACATCTCCAGTGTTTAAGTCATGTTCCAATCATTGTTTGATGTACTTTCATTTACCTTTTCAGTAATACATCCATTCTGTAAAGTGAGAAATACAAATTGTAACAACATCCTGAAAGATAAGTATGTCAGTTTCCTAGGGCTGCTGTAACAAAGTACCATAAACTGGGTGGCTTAAAACAACAAATGTATCCTTTCATGATTCTGGAGGCTAGAAGTCCAAAACTGAGGTGTGGGCAGGGCTGGTTCCTTCTGAAGCCTGTAAGGGAGAATCCCTCCTTGCCTCTCTGGTGTCTACTGACTCCTTGGCGTTCCTTGGCTTATAGATGCGTCACTCCAGTCTCTGCATCTTGTCACATGGGCACCTTCTCCCCCTGCCTCTTTCCTCTTATGAGGAAAACAGTCATCTCTAACTACATCTGCAGCGACCCCATTTCCAAATAAGGCCATATTCTGAGGTGCTGGGGGTTAGAACTTCAACAATTCATTTTGGGGGGGGACACAATTCAACCCGTAATAGACGGATTTAAAAGAACCCATACTAAATATTTCTCTGTTCACATTGTCCTGATGATAATGTTTCTGATAACTAGAAGCCCCAGTTCTGTGGATGAACTTGCTGCTCTTAAAAAGAAAACCTAGTTCTAAATGCACTCACGAAGAGTGGGAGGAGTTTTGCCCCAGTTTAAGGGCTGAATCTCTGCAGACAGGAACACCTTGCTGCTATGGTGGCGGGGAGTTTGATGTGGTGAACATAGCCCCTCACTAGTCACAAGCTCCCTGCAAGGCACTCGAATACTCAAGGTTCATTTACTAATCTTGCTTCCACATTGTTGCTTGAAAGTATAAATAATTCGTTGCCAAATCTGAAAGATGTTCCTTGGTTTCCATCTTAATGTTTTAGTTAGGTTAAGTAACAACCAGGAACCACACTTAGATGTTAGTGCGAATCTGCACTAGCACAGCAGGCCTGTTTCGATGAGTCTAAGGAGAATGCAAAATGAATTGCAACAAATAAAATCTACTTCAGCACCATTGAGTTCAATTAAAAATGATAATAGAATTCAGGCTGCCTACAGGTGCACTAAACTTAAGCTCCATTCTCCATTTGGCCTCCAGAAAACACAACAGCAACGACATTCAATTTAGCTGCTGTTTTGAGTTGTGTACTGGAAGGAGCGTGGACTTTGGAATCAGATCTGAATTTGATTCCAGGCTCCAAATCTTGCTTTACCCCCGATGGTAGGCAGAATAATGGGCCCCAAAGATGTCTGTACCCTAATCCCTGGAAACTGGGATGGCAAAAGGGACTCTACAGGTTTGATTAAGGTACAGACCTTGAGGTGAGAGAGTGTCCCGTATCATTCAGAGGGGCTCAGTCTAACTACCTGAGTCCTTAAAAGCAGAGATGCTTTCCCAGCAGTGCTTGGAGATGAAGGAAAAAAGATCAGAGATGTTGTTGACTTTGAAGATGGAGGAAGGGAGCTTGAGCCAAGGAATGCTGGTGGCCTCCGGAAGCTGCAAAGGAAAGAAAATAGATTCTGTCCTTGAGCCCCCAGAGGAATATAGCCCTGCCAATGCCTTGATTTGGGGGCTTCTGAACTCTAGAACCAAAAGATAATAAAGTTGTGTTGTAAGCCACTAAGTTTGTGGTAATTTGTAAAATAGCAATAGAGAACCAATATATGCACTTACTAGCTGTATGACTTTCTGAGTCTTGGGTTTCTCATCCAAAAAAAAAAAAAATATATATATATATATATAGATAGATAGATAGATAGATAGATCTTGTGTCATTTATGTGCAGATTTACTGAGATGATGTATGTAAAGTCCATTGTTAATCATTCCATGACTTAGTGTCAGGAGTCCATCCTGAGGAGCCTGATTATTTTCTCTCAGGTACCTAGCCTCCAATTTGGGCCCAGCTGCCAACAGGTGAGCGGTTGCACCTGGTTCCATTGTCCATGCCTTCTAGTCAAAATGTGATGTACGAACCAAGCAGCATCAGACTCAGACTGGGACCTTGTTAGAATCACTGAATCTCAGACCACATCCCAAACCGACTGAGTCAGAATCGATATTTTTTAACAAGGTCCCAGATGATTCATATGCACTTTAAAATTTGAGAGGCGCTACACTGGTGGTTCTCAAACATCACATATGCTGACAGAGCAAATGCCTGGGTCCAGAATTTATGAGCATGAGGCTTCAACATCTGTATTTTTAATATGCTTCCTAGTTATTTCTGATGCATAAAGGGTTATAACCACTAGAATAAATACTTAGAGATGTACTTTAATATATGAGATTCAAATGAGAATTGTAAAATTTTCAATTAATACCTTTTTTTCTCTAAGGAAAGCAGCTATGCTATGTAAGCGTTACTAAGTGCTGCATTTTAAAAAGATACATAAAAGAATAAACATCAAAGAATAGCAGAGACGCTTTCTCACTAGTTCTTAACTAGTTCTTAACTTTTTCTCACTAGTTCTGATTCCTGTCCTGGCTTTATCAAATATACTTGATTAGACTTCGTAAGATTCATCCAGCTTCACTTCTCTTAGAAGCAGTACTTCCTAGACAACTCCACAAATGTGGAACCTTGGCATTAAACCCTTGGCTGTTTTCTCTTTTGCAAGAAAGATCTAACCACTTAGTAAATTATCAGAAGACAGACAAGAGTTTTTGGAAAGCTTTCTCTGTTCTGGGAGTACCTGCATCTCTTCCTCCATAGACAGAAGCATAAGAAGAAATCTCGGCAGTTGTAATTAGGGCAGCCCGGCCACGCTTCCATGACCCAGAGCACAGAGTTCCATTCCAAGAACCGAAACTAGCATGGCTTCTCTTCAGCACGCGCAGGGCAGAAGATCCAGAGTCTGGAGAGAGTACTCAGATTCAGACTCTTACCCTACCCAGGAGCTCCAAGTCCAAACAGCTAGATAAGGGCTATAGGCAAGAGCCAAAATCAAGAATGAGGGGCTGAGAGCAAACCTGGGCAGGAAGGCAGCAGGTTAGGAGGCAGTGATGAAGCTGCTGGACAGTTGCCACAACTGGCTTTGAGGAGCCTTCTTTACTAGGCAGCAGGGACATGAGGCAGATGCTCTGGGCTGCCTTTTAGGGCAGGGGGGATGAGCACTGTACCCTCCAAGATTCCACCATGAAGAGCAGAGTGAGCTGGGACGCAGGCCCAACCAAGGGGGGTCTAGAGGAAACTCTCCATTGTAGCCAGTGAGAGCTTGGCAGCCTGCACGCTCACTGCAAGGGCTGTTGATGACCACAGTCTTTCTAGGCTTTCCCAGCTCTAGAAAGTCTCCTGAGGTCCTGCCAGACCCAGCTCACTGACCCAGAGCCTATCAGTTGTGGGTCTGGTAATGCAGGCCTGGGCAGGCCATTCTGGGGTCTCTACCTCACTGAACAGAAAACACTGCGGCAGCATTTTTTTTTTTTTTTTTAATTTCTATTGGAGTATAGTTGACTTACAATGTTGTGCTAGTTTCAGGTGTACAGCAAAGTGAATCAGTACATATATCCAGAATACATGTACACATATCCACTCTTTTTTAGATTCCTTTCCCATATAGGCCATTACAGAGTATTGGATAGAGTTCCCTGTGCTATACAGTAGATCTTTATTAGTTATCTATTTTATATATAGTAGTGTGTATGTGTTAATCACAATCCCCTAATTTATTGCTTCCCCCCATGTTTCCCCTTTGGTAACCATAAGTTTGATTTTGAGATCTATGAGTCAGTTTCTGTTTTGTAAATAAGTTCATTTGTATCATTTGTTTAGATTCCACATGTAAGTGATATCATATTGATATTTGTCTTTCTCTGTCTGACTTACTTCACTTAGATGATAAGCTCTAGGTCCATCCATGTCGCTGCAAATGGCATTACTTCATTCATTTTTATGGCTGAGTAATATTCCATTGAATATATGTACCACATCTTCTTTATCCATTCCTCTGTTGATGGACACCTAGGTTGCTTCTGTGTCTTGGCTATTGTAAATAGTGCTGCAGTGAACATTGGGGTGCATGTATCTTTTCAAATTATGGTTTTCTCCAGATATATGCCCAGGAGTGGGATTGCTGGGTCGTATGGTAATTCTATTTTTAGTTTTTTAAGGAACCTCCACACTGTTCTCCATAACCGTCCTACCAATTTACATTCCCACCAACAGTGTAGGAGGGTTCCCTTTTCTCCACACCTTTTCCAGCATTTATTGTTTGCAGAGTTTTTGATGATGGTCATTCTGACCGGTGTGAGGTGATGCCTCATTGTAGTTTTGATTTGCATTTCTCTAATAATTAGTGATGTTGAGCATCTCTTCATGTGGTGGCAGCCTTTTTATTAACAGAAATTACAAATTTCCATTTTTGTTAGAAAAAGTAGCAAGTCATACTTCCTTCTACACTTCTTTCAGAGTCCTGAAGTATGTATATGATACCTATTCTTTCATTAAGGTTGCCCTCTCCCACAATAAACCATCTAAAAGACATTTAAGCAAACCCCATGTGGTGTAAAATAAAGATATAATATTTTGCCACAGAGGTTCCAGGGGCCGACTGGACACTTGATTGAATTGTATTCTCTGCTACTGGCTGGCTGTGGCTTAAAGCTTGTGCAGTTAATGCTCCTGGCTACTCAGCCTTTGGGTATTTCTCCTATGCCTCTCTTTCCCTTCCCTGGTCCTTCCTTTCTGCTTGCCCTTCCCTTGTCTTACTCTCACATGCAGAGTTCTTAAACACTATTGTCTAACACCATTAAATCATATCAAATTACATATCACCCCCCTGTGTAATTTCCAGTGTGATTCTAACATGTCAAACCAGAAGATCGGACTCCTTAGAGATGGGAGTTGTCAGTGCCATAAAATCCAGGGGAGAGAGAGCCTTGGGGTAACTCGACTGAGCCCTTATCCCCCTGGAGCCCGTCTTCAGAAACAGTGTGTGCTGGTGGAACACAAGGGTCTGGTCTTCTCTCAAGTTGTACTTCTCACTGTAGATGAATATATGGGATTCTGCTTTCATTGAAAAATCACATAAAGTCAGAGTCAGAGTCAGAGTGGTTCAGAGTCACTCCCTAGGTGCTCCTAGACCTCAAAGAATACCTCCCTTCACTCTGCACCCATGATTGTAATCCAGCAAACAACAACGACAAAGATCATTTTGATGGTGGTACTATTTAATATGATTCTCACAATGTGAGTATTATTCCCTCCATTTTCCAGTTATGAAAATAGGCTGAGAAAGGCCCTGGGTCCCACGGCTGGTCGCTGATATCAACTGGGCCGCCTGACCTTGGGCCGTGCTCTTCACCACATCATTGCACGGCCCACGAACCATCCATCAGCCATCTCCCTCCCCGGCCTCCTCACCCATACTCACCAGGTGCTATCCCTCCTCCCGTCCCTGTGCCATGCAGCCTCTCACACTTGGCCTGGCCTTCACACAGCCTTCCCACGCATGCATCGCCTCTCCCGGTGCCCCATCCCCACACACAGGCACAGTCTCTCTCTCTCTCTCTAGGATTTGCATGGTCTTGGGTTGTCTGAAAGAAAAAGACCCGCCAGAGCCCACACTGGTGCTTCATGGGTCTGTAAGCCAAAACCTCCAGGCGAAGGGAGAGGTGCTCCCTCCTCCAGCTTCTAAGGCCATCCTTGCCAGTGCACATGTCCACGGGGTGCAGTGTACATGTGGCCGGCCGGGACCTGGGCCCTGGAAGGCTGCCCACCTCTGGCTGCCCAGCTTGTCTCTGCTCACCAAGATTCTCTGCATCTCACTGCTGTCCAGGCAAAAGGCAAAAAGAGCACAATATCAGAACTGTGATTACTTCAAACAGATAAAGAATCCTGTCTAGGTAACACCATCACCCTTTCGTAGTTGCCAGGTCTGCGTGATTTATGCAAATGACCTGCCTGTGTTTGCTGGAAGCAGATGTTGGCATGTGCAAAGTAACCTTCCTTGTCAAGGCTAAGGACTTCTCTCAGGAGAGGTCTGAGGGCAGGAAGCTCTGTTCTTTGGGCCAGAAAAACCAAGATTGAGCAATTAAAAATTGCAAAGCCAAATTTTTGAAAAGCAATTCTGCCAACATCCCAGGACCCAAGTCAGACAATCTCTTCTGAGATCACCAGGCCCCCCTTCCTGCTAAGGGTCACTAATGCCATCCCACTTGAGCATGCATGGACAGCCTGCAGAGGACGTGCCATGAAGATAATGCAATTTGGCTGAATCGTTTGAACGCTCTGCAGATACAGCAGCAGCCCCGACCTCCAGAGCCTAGCCTTATTCATTGAGTACCTATGGCCCAGTACTTAGTACATGCCCAGAATGGTCCTAAAGCTTTTCATCTACTAACTTGTTTACTTTTCATGATACTACCCCCTCCACAGAGAAGACATTGTGTCCAAGCGGTTGAGTGATTTACTCAAGGTCACACAGCAAGCAGGTGGCAGAGCAAAACTTTGAAGCTGGGCTTTCAGCTCCAACGGCTGTGCAGTGGAGGATAAATCAGGATCCGTATGCTTCCTGCCTTGTCATCTCTGCAGAGAACAAACACCTCAGGATAAAATGTTATCAAAACAAGGCAGGAGGAAATCAGGAAAGTTTGGAACCAGGCACAGCACTCCCTCATGGGCGGGTAGAGCTTTGCGTGTTACAGAGCACTTGGGTGTGGGGAGTAGAGCTGTACATAGAAAGTCTTTTTCTTGTGGCCTTATTTGTGATGGAGTGTGAAGCTGTGAAGCTTGCTGTTCTTCATTCATCACCAGCCCCCTCAGATTGCAGAGAACAAAGATCCCCAGATCATGAGGTGAGGCACAAGGCGAGGCATGGTGCACCCTGGGCAGGAGTGGAGGAAACCGTACAGCAGCCCAGCGAAGTTGCCTGGTCCCTTCCCCGCTGCAGCCCCTACTGGCCCCCAAGCAGGAAAGAGAAGTGGGGGCTTCCTGGAAAGCAGAGGTCGAGTGTCTGGGAGGGGCACTTGGCCTATTTCGGCCCCCCCAAGGTCAGAGCTTGGAGAAGTCTCCCTGAGGCTCCGGTGACTGGTAGCAAGGCTGGTATCCGCCTCTCACTGGAGGTGGGGTGAGGCCGGAGCAGCTGAGCCCACTGGTAATGTAAATGACCCTCACCTTCCCCCAGCAGCCACTGCTGCCCCGTGATGGGCCAGGGTGAGGCCCTCTGGTGATTTAGAGTTAAACCAGAGGAGGTGGCTGGTAACTTAGAGTTTAACCAGAGGAAGCCCTTTAAACTGGACAGTCAGTCATAACAAAGTACCTGAATTTGAATATTTACATAAGGACTACATTTTCAATTAGTAGTGACTAAAAACGTGCCACTGTGGTTTGAATTTACTGGTTTGGGGCAAATTTCATTTTGCCAATGCTGAGTAGGAACGGGCCTCCCTGGTTAAGGGAAGAATATACTGTTACACAAATAAAACAAGTTTCGTGTGAGTCCGTGGATGATTTGACAGTGTCAGTTTATATGCACCACACATGCTTGAAAACGTTTATACTCGCCGCCCACTGAGGAAGGTCTGTGTGGTGGGGAAACAGCAGCTGGCATAGCTTCTGCCACGAAATTCCAGACAGCTTTCTCCTTGGGACTGCTCTTATGGAATATTTTCACTAGGCAAGACAAAGATATTTTATACACACACACACACACACACACACACACACACACACAGTGTTGCTAAGAAGAAAGATTAAGCTGTGTGTGAGGGCTGGGAAGACTGAAGCTGGCAGTGCTTAGTGTTTTTTAGAAAGGCTGGTTATGGAAAGCTGCCTCGTGAGGTGACATTCAAGCAGAGACCTGAGTGAAGTGAGACACAGCTAAATACTATTTGAGACGGGTAATGGAATTGGGGTGAGGTTTTTTGGTTTGTTTGTTAGGGACTGAATCTTGTGTTCCCTTCAAATCCATGGGTTGAAGCCATAAACCCCTCCCTTCCTCCCCCATGATGGTATTTGGAGGTGGGTCCTTTAGGAGATGATAGGTTTAGATGAGGTTGAAGGTGGGGCCCCCATGATGCGATTAGTGCCATTATAAAAAGAAGAGACACCAGAGCCCTTTCTTTCTCTCTCTGTCTTGTGAGGACCCAGTGAGAAGCCAGCTATCCACAAGCCAGAGGAGGTCTCTCACCAGGAACCCAATCTTCCAGCACCTTGATCTGGGACTTCCTAGCCTCCAAGGATATAAGAAATAAATGTCTATTATTTAAGCCACCCAGTCTACGGCATTTTGCTATAGCAGCCCAACCTCACTAACATAGTTTGATTTCATCTTGCTGAGCTAATGTCTGCTCTTAGCCATTTCACAGCTTATCTTCAGAAGCTGTGAAGTTACCCCCACAGCATGGAAATGCCATCTCCCTGGTTTCAGGAAGGTATGTAGTAGCAGGAACGTGAATCTGAGAGGTAGTCATAGGAGGAAAGGAAAGGATGTTTATGATGATCTCCCTCTCTTAGTTGGCACATAGGTGGGCCTAGGGTCACCAACTAACTGATGGTTCACACCAAACTTGGGTACTTATTAGTTCCCACCAGGGCAACAGACACAGACCAGGACTGGTCAGGGCAAATCTGGATGTTTGTTAACCTAGTTTAGTTCCTGGTTTGAGAGATAAATGATCCTAATCCAGCCCTAGTTCACCTTTTCTCACGAGTGCCCCTGGGGTACAGTTATCATTGCTTCGGGCTTGGGCAGCTGACTGGTGATAGGACCTATAGAGGTTTAAGGGAAGAGAGAGTCTTTCTTAGGCCTCATAGCTAGGTGTGAAGTCATAAAATATTTATTTGGAAAAAAAGCATCTTGCCATTGTCACCTGTAATTAAACTTCTCTGAGGGGATTTTCAGTTTGAGACGGAAGTGGTCTGGGCAGGACTCTGATGTTTCTGCATCCCATGCTTTTACATTATCTTAATACCCTTTAGAGCAACGAACGTAGCAGTTAAGAATGAAGGCTCTGGCAGCAAACTGCTCTGGTTTGAAATATGTCTCTGTCACCTTCTAGTTGTAAGACGCTGTGCAAATTACTTAACTTCCCTGTGCCTTTGTTGCCTAAACGTGTGTAAAAACAATGCTTTTTTCCACAAAGGTACATAAAGGCTAAATGAGGTAAATAAAGCACTTAGGGCAGTGCCTGACATATATTAAAACGCTCCATAAACGTTGGCTATTACAGTATTACAATGATCATTATTATATTTTAATAGCTAAATATCTAAAAGATTATTGTCCTGTTTTATGGATAAGGAAACTGAGTTCAAATGTGTGTTGTTGTGGCCAGAGAAAATTGCAGAGATTTGAGCCAGGATTATGGGCAATGTAGGTGGGTGAAGCGGAGGACGTGGAGGATCCTGCACGTAGAGTCAGGAGAACACACGCTGTGGTCAGGGGACAGTGATGAGACAAGTGCCACTGGCGAAGACAGATAGAGTTGGTGGACAGTGGGCAAGAGGGGCTGGCTGTGGTGAAGATTATGGGGCAGAAACTGGAGAGTCTCCCACAGCTGGCTTTTCCTCTTGGCTGCCTGCACGAGGTCTCTCTGCACCCAAGGGAGGATAGTTATTTTCCTTGCAGGTCTGGGCTAAGAGCTGTTGGGTCTTTGGGAGTCCACACCTGCTGTCCCTCCGGCGAGGTGCAGCCTTTGGTTAAGGTTCTTGCATGCTGGGCAGGTGCAGGAGGCAGAGTGTGTCTCCGTGTCCAGGGGCCATCCCACCTCTCTGGCAGAGATCAGTTTATTTCATCCTCAGCTTCTGTTTCTTCATTAGTTGTGACTCCATTAGTTGCGAGGCTGGAACCCAATTCAACCTGGCTTAAGAAACATGGGAATTTATTGGCTCCCTTAGTTGACCTTGTTGGAATATATTGGTTACAGGTGCAGTTTGATCCAGCGTCGTGTGGACCCAGTTTCTGGCATTTTTTGGCTCTGTTTTCCATAGTGTTGGCTTCCTGGGCAGTTCCAGGTACATGTCATCTTCCTTATGGAAATTCCAGCAGAAGAAGTGCTTTTTCCCCTACTGCCCCAACAAAGGTCTTATTGCATCTGAGTAGTTCTTGTTGGGCCACAGACCCAACTCCGAACCAATCACTAGGTCCAAAAGAATGAGATGTCCTGATGGCCAGGCAAGCCTACGTCCTGTGCCTGTGTTTGGAACTGGGAATAGAATCTTCAGGATGGGGATGGAGCACAGGGGAGGAAACTCCCAGGAGAAGGGCAAAAAGAGCAAAAAACAAATAAAAGAAAAGTAGCTTCTTGGCACTGAGCCAAAGAATGATTGGTAAAAATGAGGTTTGTGTGTCTGGAATGGCTTTTAGTCTTCGTTATCCTGGAGAACAATGCCTGCAGCTGTTTTCTTCTTATTTGCTCTAGGTTTCCTTGGGCTTCGCCAAGTGGGCCCTGTCCCCACTGCTGTTCGCTTATTTTTAAGCCTGACCACTTGTGGCCATCTACCCTATAACCCAATATTCCAGCTTTGTTTTCTAATTGGAATTACACAACATATGCTCTCCTCTCTTCTCCCTGTGATCTTGAACTCACCAATCTCTCTCCTGTTCTGCTGCTGTCAGAACAGAAAGCTGCTCTCCAGCGGGGACCCAGCACCGCATCACACCTCATGCAAACTTGACTAGTATTTCAGGATTCAGCTCATGATGTTCCCTCACTTCACCCACCTGGACCTGAGTTCGCCGATAAACTCCTGTGATCCATGACTAAGCTCTGTGATGAAGGGGACCCGTGTCAGTTAATTCTTAAATCCTCTTGTATACATTGGCTCTTTGACATTGCTGAGTAAGACTAAGTCTGCCAAGATGTAAATGTAGTGAGTCAATTCTGTGGTTAAGGTTATAAAAATGTAAGCAGGGGCCTCGCCAACGACAGGCTTTCAGTGCCAGGTTGGGCACCTGGGCTTGTGTCCTGTTGACAGAGGGGAGCCATTGAATGTTTCCGAGTAGAGAGAGACGCCCCCTGCTCACGACCACTATTCACTGAGCACATACTAAGTGTCAAGCCCTGTGCATGTGTCCTTCACATGTGTGGTCTTATTTCACAGCCACAATAATTTGGCAGGAGGAGATTCTCTTCTCAAATGGCACCTACTCACCTGAAATCACACCTCATTCTTGGCAAGAATCCCTAAAAGCACATAGTATGTCTAGAAAACCAACCATCCACCCTCACTCAAGCCTCCAGTGACGTGCTCCCTTCTCATCCTATAACATGTAAGCCCTGGGGGAGGAGTTCATTGTTCTCACTGTTTGGCAGGGCAGCTGAGGAAGACGTCATGCAAGGGTTAAAATAACAGTGAAAAGGAAATGACGCACTTCCCTCTCAATCAGTGCTTCCCTCTTCTTGGCCTTTTGCTTTTTCAGAGTGGAGATATCTGTACCCCTGTGTGTCCATTCCTTCCTCTTGGTTGACAGTCCCATCTCTCCGCCATCGATTTCCCTGTTAATTTCACACCCCTTAGATCTGATCTTCACATGCTCACCCCCTTCCTCTCCATGACCCTTTCCACCACAGAATAGCCTCCTGGACTTGTTCACTGTGTCCCCTGGCTGTCACTTCATGCCTGTCTGCATCACTTTACCTGTGTGTCTCTCGGTGCATATATAGTGGCCCTTGCTTGACTTCCTCCCCTGTTTTTTAAGTCCATATCCTCTGGTCTGTTTTGCCAGATTTGCTCCCCAGGGGAATCGCACTTCCCCTGCTGCTTATCTGGCATTGTCCAACTTTCATTTCTGTCAAGGACAACCGCTGTGCCCCTGAGTTGCATTTTGTTCTCCATCTTATTTCTCCTCTGTTACGTCCTGTGTTCAAACTCCAGCTCCACCTCACAGTGGCTCTGCGGTCCTGGCAGAGTTGCTTTACGTCTCTACACCTCTGCGTCCTCCTCTGTTAAACAGGAACGGTGTTAGTATTTTTCCAGTAGGATTCTTGTGAAGGTTAAATGAGCTATGTAATGTGTGGAAAGTGTTCAGAACATTACCTGGCACAAAGTAGGCATCTGATGAGTGTCAGCTCTTCCTCTTGTGGTGGTGTGTTACATTGTTCTGACATGTTGATTCACAAGGGCTCCTCAAGAACAGCAAACCCGGGGCAGGCTCTGTGCTGGAGAGACAAACAGCAAGTTGGAGGGTGACCAAGTGGAAGGACAGCGCGAGTGCCCTGTGCCAGCTGGGTGTCCCCTGACCTCACTTTTGCAAGCTTGGGAGGAAAGTCGCCTGTCCTTCAAGGAGGAGAAGACACCACTCTTGCTTACCAGTTAAGTAATAAAATGGAAAATCAAGTAGTTTGGGTAAATACTGACTTGGTAGGATTGACTCTCCATCTGTTTTATTTCCTTCTGATGATCCATCAAGATTCCTAAATGCAGTTTGGATTTTGAAAACATCTGGAATCAGCCAAGCACAGTTTGGAAGCTGTTGAGTGCTGACATTATAATCTGTATCTCTTGCTGCTCAGCTGTGCCTGCCTACTGTGCCCCGACCTACGAAGATGAAGCCAGCAGTGTGCTCCTTCAGACAGCATCCTGCCTCAGGGGGATTGAGGGTCCTTATGAGTATTGTGTGTGTGTGTGTGTGTGTGTGTGTGTGTGTGTGTGTGCACTTTATCTTTGCTCCTGGTTATAAATGTAATAATGTTCACTATTGAAACATTGGAAAATAAAGAAAAAGGTAAAGAAGCAGCAACTCATAATTCATTCACCCAGAAATAACCACTCTTAATGTTGTGATGTGTATGTGTGAAGGATTTTGTGTACACACACACACACCCCTTTTACTCTATGTGGTTTTAAAAAAACAAAACCAGGATCCTTTGTGTATGCATTTAGAATACTGGCATTTTTTGATGGCATTATATCTTATTTTTCTATCTTTATACATTTTTTATAAATATAATATTTGAAAACTGCCTTAATATTCGGTGGATGGGTATTCTGTCAGTTCAGGTCCTCCAAGAAGCAGATGCCAGGAGAGGGTTAACTGTACAAGGAACATGTCGGGAGAAATCTCTGTGAAGGACAAAGGAGAGAGAACAGGCAAGGCAGGGGGATGGTGCAAGTGTGACACCTGTGAGAGGAGATCAAGAGGAAGGGTTTGCCAGGGAGAGCTTCACAGCCCTGAGAAGGGCTTGCCTAGGCTGATGGGGAGTCAGCCCTTGGGCAGAGGTTGCCCACCGCACAGTTCTCATGTTGGACAAGAACGGCCTGGCTCCAGTGCCCCTCCCATGCTTAGTCAATGGTGGGGGAGGGCAGCAGGGAGGAAGCGTGACCGCAACACGAACACTGATGTGGATCCAAAGGGATGGCAGCCAGAGGCTTCTCGTCAACTCTCCCCCGTGGAATAGTCTGTTGAAGGAGATCTGAACGGCACCGCTTCCTGGTCACCACAGAGTCCCCTAAGTTCTTTAATTAATCCTTTATTGTTAGCTATTTTGACCATCCTCATTTTTTTGCCATTATACATTAAGAAGCAATAAATATTCTTTGACATAAATCTTTGTGTTCTTCATTGATAATTTCCTTAGGGTGAATTAATATGTGGACTTCTGGTTGAACATAGTACATTGAAAATAATAAGTTTTCTTGGGCTGCCTCTTAAAACCCAATTTTGATTTGAAGAAATCAACAAAGTCAACATCTACAAACTTAACCGTGGAGACAGCAGTAGATGACACTTTCACAAAAAATTTAAAAGATGGAAAAATATTAAGATAAATGTTAACAGATTGATCAAAGGGAAGAACATTGAAACCCAAGCTGCCTGCATAGGAGGAGGCCAGTAAGTTGTAGAAACCCTGAAAGGCTTAGGAATTGGAGGTACCACGTGTCCTAGAAGAGCGTGGGGACTGAGAACAGGATGGCTTGGAAGTCTGCATAAAAAGTCAGGCCTCCCGATGGCCTCCACCGCCCCAGGTGGCCACCCTTGCTGAGGAGATGGGAGCTTCAACCTCAAAGAGGCTGCTGACTTTGGGATGTTAGACTGGGTAGAGGACATGAGCACAATGTATAAAACAGAGATTACATGCAAGTCTACAGACTAACCCTCTCCCTTCCTCCATTCCACTTTCTTGGCCTCAGTTTTTCCATCTGTAAAAATGGGGATAAGTTAATAATAGTACTTTACCTTCCAGCGTTGTTTTAAGGATAAAAACATAAAACATGTAGAACAGTAGCTGGCGCATAGTAAGTACGTGTAAGTATTTTCTCTCACTGTCAATGCCATCATCATATATATACACTGAGCTTTCTCTTTTTTCCATTTATCCATTTACTGAACCTTATGCTGTTATCATACTGTTTTAGTTCATAAGGCTTTGTATTCTGTTTCCCCTCCTTTATTTGAAAGTAAATTAATGGATTTATTTTTTAGAGCACTGATCTCTTTACAAGATACAGTCTTCCACTTTCAGAATGTGTACGTCTCCTCATTTATTCAAATATTCTGTGTCCATCAAACATGTTTTTAGTTTTCTTTTGTTAATATCTGCATTTCATCTTAATTTTGTTCCTAGACCCTTTGCTGTTGCTAATGTGGGTGGAAATTTTGATTCCAGTATAGTTTCAAACTAGTCAATACTGATATTTGAGGGCTATACATAATTACTTTGTACCTTGCTACTTTGTTAATATTATTAAATATTTTTAGTATTTCTAATAGCTTTTCAGTAGATTTCCTTAATGTTTTATTTAACAAAGCATTAATTCAACACATATATTTCAAGCTGGTACTGTGAGGTGGAAACCCCGTGATCAATGAAACCAACACAGTGTTTCCCCGTGGAGCTTCCGTTCTGACAGGGAAACTTGCAGAAACAGGTAGTGATGATCACAGAACTTGCTACCTAAGGCTTCCTGGAGTGCCCTGGTAATAACCACATCCTTACAGAAATCGGATCAGTAATAAAAAAAATCACCAATCCTTCCAAATCACCTATATTATAGGTAAATTCTACCAAATATTCATGGAACATAATTCTAATCTTGAAGTGCTCTTCAAGAGCATAGAAAAGAGTAAATGTTCCTCAACTCACCTTGTAAAGTTAGTATAATCTTGGGATCCAGAAGAGTCAGGCAGAAATGAAAACCCAACAATGTATAACGTATATACACTTATATATGTAGGTAGAGCTTTAATGATCCAGTTTGGTTTATCTTAAAAACGCAAAGATGGTTGAACCCTGGAATATCCATTAATGTCATTCACCACATTGACAGAATTGGAGAGTAGGTGAGACAGGAAATCGAGTACGTTAGAGCCATATCTTAACTTCTGCAAATTCAAGTATATGTTTTTCATGCAAACAAAGCCAAATGGTCAGCAGCACATGGTACATCTCTTGGAGCAGTGTTCTCCTGGGAAATCCACAGAGATGGGGCAGTAGAAGGCATGTCTGTCCACTCTTGACCATGTAGGTTGGGCCTGGCAATCTGGCAGAACCAGGCACCAGACTCCAGAGAGGAGCTCTTGGGCTGTGGAGCTTTTAAGCTCCATGACTAGGGAATCACTGGCTCTTTCTCTATGTGGTAGCTAGAGGGACTGATGTCCAAGCCTTTGGAACGTTTGGCCGCTCGTGGCAGGATTAGCCACCTCAGCTCCATCCTGGTGAGATGGGGAACTGGAGTCTAAATCTTGTGCTTGACCAGAATATATTGCTTCAAGGAGTGAGCTTTAGCCAGTTTCCTTGGGACCTTGCAGAAGAGCAACTCCAGTTCTGGGAGGTCAGCCTTCAGAGGATCGGTCTTGAAAAGTAAACCCTTAATTGTCAATACTTTAAGCATAAAAAAGAGAAAAATAGCAAAAATTGAGGAAAGTTAGATGTTACTTTTATAGTCCTTATTATATGTCGTACATTATAATATACAATTTTTACATGTACAGGGTTGAATATGCCACATCTTATATTGTTCTTTGTAGGTGATTCAGTGAGATTTCTAAGTATTGAAACATACAAATTTTGCTTTCAAGACTCCACTAAAAGGCCCTTTTCTGAAAAGCAGTTCATATAGAGACAACACTTAAAAGTACTTGGAAACTCACTTTGAACAAACAAGCAAGCAAAAATTGTGACTGTATAACAAGGGCTCTGAAGCCAACAGTGGGCAATCTGGCTCAGACAAGATGGTGCTGGATTAGAACAGTGTGAGATGGAGATGTGCCATGTAGATTAAGGGTGCTGAGAGGTTTCTAATGAAGATCTGGGCTCAGTTAATAGTGAAAGTCGCTCTTTGTGGTTCAATGTGTGTAGTAAACTAAGTGTATAACATGCTCGGTACAGAGGGAGGGTGCAGTCATTCTCAACCAATATTTTTTACTTCTCTATAAAGGGATGAGTTGAAAGCCATTTTATACACTGTAATGTACAGTTACAGGAATTGGAACGACCTCAAATGATTATCAGAGGCAAAATTCTGGGTTCGGTTTGGCCATAGATTATCAAATGCCTTAAAATGTTCCAAACTTGAACACGAATTAGTGACAGTCCTAACTAGTATAGATAGGTGTGCAGGCACTGATGTTTCAAGATGTCTGTAGAGTTAGGACAAACCAATAATGTAGTTCCAGATAAGCCAAAAAAAGGTAGAATGGCTTTTTCTCACTCATGAAACGCTTCAAAGTGGGATTCCTGGCTGGCAAAAGGCTCTCTTCCATGAAGTAATTCAGGGATCCAGCCTCCCTCCATCTGTGGCCTCATCATTCCTTAGAGCCTTGTCATTTTTAGCATCTAGTGGGCAGAAGGAGAAAGAGAAGGCATGAAGTCCACCACTATTTAAAAGCCTTGGCCAAGAGATGGCACATCACCTCCATTTACTTTCTGTTGGCTCTAACTCTGTCTTATGGCCACATCTAATTATACAGGAAGCTAGGAGGTATAATCTAGTTTTGTGCTCAGGAAGAGGAGAAGGACATGGATTTGGTGACTAGCTAACAGTCTCTGCTATAGTGTTTATCATTTCATTGGTAAGAGTGAAAAAGCATAAACAATATAAATGAACAATGGTTGGAGACTGAATAAATAAATTATGGGACATCACTATAGCTACATGGCATCTGAGCTTCCCTATCTGTTGAGACTGAAATGAAATTGGCTCAAGCTCTTTATCTGACAGCGTGTGGAAAATTCAATATCCTCTCTAGGACTTTGATGAATTTCCAGGAGCCAAGTTCTTACAGGCATTTGCAGTGCTGACTTCTGGCTTTGTCAACCTCAGTTTTCATCTCACAGACTGCGAGGCAGCCCAGACACATCGCTTGTCCTCTTTTCTTGGTTTATCCTCAGCCCACTCTGGTGAGGCATCTGGGTGTGCAGCAGCCTGTACTAAAGGTTGGAGTAGGTGTTTCTGTTATTTAGTGTCATCATAGACTCCTGAAAAGTTCCATTACTCTGGGTCCCCATCATATTGCTCTACCTCTTTCACCCTCCATGACTTTAGCCCTCTGCTTGTAGATCCAAACACTCACAAAGGACTTGTCTACTCTGGGTTTAAGCTCTTTAGTAACACAGAAGGATTGGGATGATTAGATTTGACTTTCTAGGTCTCCAACCAGTCTCCAAATGGAATGACACAGTATATAATTTTCTCCACTGATAGAAATTATGTAACCTCTCATATTAGAAGGCAAAAGCACCCACTGTCAGTTTTGTTTTTGCATATTTTTTAATCCTACTACTCACATATAATTCCATATAGTCATTACAGCTGATGCTTTATTGTTAAGTGAAAAAAAGCAGGCTATCGAATTATATCCCAATATTGTATCAAAAATACACAAAGATGCACAGAAAAAAGATCAAGAGATATGTACCATAAGGTTAACAGTGGGTGGTTCTATTGTAGGTATTTATTTTCTTCTTTATATATTTTTCTGTATCATTTGAAATATCTGTAATGAACATGTTTTGCTGTTATAAACAGAAAAGGAAAGATTAATTTTCAAGACAATTCTATTGTCTAAATTGAGCCAAACAGATACTTTACCAAATTCTGTCTTCATTGGATCTGTTATTCTACGGTTCACATTCTTATTACAAGTATTTGCTGAATTCCTCCCTCTGGGTTCAGAAGAGGGAACGATCACCAAGGAATGGGAATGGTAGGGGAAACTTAGGGACCTGGGTGGAACCAGGGCTGGCTTTTGAATACTCAGTTTCATTTTTTTAAGCATGTGTCCTGAGATGGCCCACCCTGGAGTGCACTTGATCTTGTTTATCTGCCCTTTCCTCTTATTCCAAATTCCACGTGGTCTATTCTTAATGCCAGACTTACAGAAGGTGTTGGTAAACCTAGTTAGTCCACAAGGATCCATTAGGTCTTATCTAACACCAACGTGAAGGATAAAGTTTGGAGTATTCTGAGCCATTCTTAGGTAGGATGCTCTTGGCAATTTTATATTTGAGCCTTCTTTTCCTCTTATGAGATTGCGAACTCCTAGCTGGAGAGTTGGGGGTCGTGGGTGTCACATGAACAGAAAACAGCCTCCCAAATCCATCCCTTCATGGTTAAGAGTATGAACTTTGGATCTAGACTGTTTGGACTTGAGACCCAGCTCTGCTACTTGCCGGCTGAGTGACCTTGAGAAATTATTAACTGCTCGTGCCTCAGTTTCTTCATCTGTAAAACGAGTGTAGAGTATTTTCTACATCCTAGAGTGCTTGGAGAGATTAAATGAGTTAGTACTCATCAATAGCGCCTAACAGGGCATAAGCACCATGTAAGTGTAATTTGATAAATAAAGAACTATGAGTGGTGATAAGCTCTAACCCGGTGTGGTCAGAACCCCTAAAGGCAGGTTCCCTGCCTAATTCAGGAGTCTGGACATTGCTAAATGGAAAGAAGAGCTGGATCTGTGTACTCCATCAAGTTCCCAGAAATGGGAGATTTCCCAGTTTCAGGAGATGTTACAGCCCAGGGCCCCTCAGAGTTGCAGTTTGGCTCTTTTATTTTGTACGTGGAGAAATGGCGACCCAGGGGTTGTCAGTCACTTTCTCAGCTCCACACAGCTGGTTTACGGTGGGGCCACAGCCAGGGTACCCACTCCAAACACATTCTTTTTATATTAAATTCAAATACATATCCATACATATCTAATATAGTCAAGCATGCATGTAATTTGGAAAGGGGAAAGAATTCATGAATAAGTCTCCTTTTGAATAAGTAGATTTCATTCATTAGCATGCTTTCTTATTACAAATTATCTAATCATTATCCTTATTGGAAACACTCAATGCCAAACAGATATTGCAGCTCTGTGAACGTCAGTATGTTGTTGGTGAAATTTGTCGTGGGCTAAAGTCTTTCTTCCCCCTTTAGTCTTTCACTGACCTTCTCACTTCTCCCCTCTTTCCATTCCTGTGGAACTCTGCCAAGTAGCACCCTTACTTTTAATAGAATTAAGTTAAAAATAATCCACTGCCTTAACACATCTGGTTATCTTTTTCTTTTTCTATTTTTTTTTTTTTTTTTGCCCTCACCCTGTGGCTTGTGGGATCTTAGTTTCCTGACCAGAATTGAAGCCAGGCCCACAGCAGTGAAAGTGCGGAGTCCTAACCACTGGACTGCCAAGGAATTCCTGTGGTTATCTTTTTCATTATTTTTGAGTATTATCTTTTTGTTCTTGTCCGTATGCACGTAGAGTTTTGCACGGTTATGTCTGTAGTACTCAAAAAACTTTGAAGTATGCTCTTGTCATTTACTATTATTTATAAATATTTTATATATCCACAAATTTCCCATAAATACCCACTGTTATAGTTACATAATTCATTGTGATTAAACTAACCATAAAGTTATAAAATCTTTTCCCTATTATTGACATTTGAATTGTTTCCGTTTTAAGGTGTTGAATGTGGTGCTATAATATGTACTTTTTTCTTCTGTTGATTTATTGCCAAAGGACATAGTCTCAGGATTGGAATTATGTGGTCAAATGTATGAATATTTTTATAGCCAAAAAGTTATATTGCTCTATATTTTTTTCTGGTGATAATGCCCCCAGCAGTGTATGCGTATACCATTTTCACCACGCTCCTATCAACACTGAATATCTAACAGCTTTTACGCCCAAACAGGTGTGCTTGTGCCAGGAAAGAGTTCATTGAAGTGATGACAAATCATTGATGAGTGTTATGTGGAATGAACTTGATAGTTTCCCTGACTGGGAAATTTCCTTTTCATTTCACACTCAATTAGTAAGATCTATAAGCATCATGACTTTTAGTTCCATAACAGTGCCTTGCATAGTAGGTATCCAATAACTTATTGGTTTAATTTTGTGTCCTATATGATGCTGACCTCTGGTAGTCATGCTATATACGTCACGTTACCCTACAGTAGAAAAGAGCAAAGTGAAAGGGGAGGGGAGGTGCCAAAAAGTGGAAGAGATGCTCTCAGATTTCCCAGGAGGGAAAATGGGGAGCATCTCCCCCAAATGCAGGGTCACAACCCTGTCCACTAGTGCCTTGGGCATCACCGAGTCTGTCCATGTCTACTCCCTGACCCTTAAACATGAATCTCCTCCCTGCCCTTCCCAACCCCACCCCCAGCATCTCTTCTACCTCAGCTTCCCCTCCATTCCCTCTCCCCCAGGTTGGGCTTGTGCTCCCTTCCTTCACTTGTTTGGTCAGGTATTCGCCATGCTCAGCCTGTGAGGGATCCAACGATTAAACATGTGTGAGTTTTCAGGGAAGAAATTGGAGACACAGATGTAGAGAACAAACGTATGGACACCAAGTGAGGAAAGCGGCGGGGGTGGTGGTGATGGTGTGATGAATTGGGTGATTGGAATTGACATGTATACACTGATGTGTATAAAACTGATGACTAATAAGAACCTGCTGTATAAAAAAATAAATATAATAAAATTCAAAAATTAAAAAAACAAAAAACATGTGTGAGCCCTGCCTTCCCAGAATTTGAAGTTTCTGGGAAGAGAGAAATGCATTTTTGAAAAGCAGAATGGGATAAGTGTCATAAGAATACTTCAGAGAAGTTGCTCTGGGAGGTTTCTTCTGGGCAAGGTATCTGAGAAGATTTTACTGAAGTGGTGTCCAAACTGGGCTGTGAGGACTGGGAAGGATTTGGACAGTGGATCTGACAGTGTCCCCCAGCTTCTCAGGATCCTCAATGCCATCCAGATCCTTATTGCTTCAGTCACCAAAACAGGTACCCCAGAGAGCTGAATATGCCAGGGGCCATGCAGAAGGTTAAAAAATGTACATGGCATATTTCCTTCTCAATTTAGAAGATGGTTTTGGTTTTTTCTCTTTTAGTGGGGTGAAACAAATTTTTTGAAAACTGAATGTGCTTCAGCTGGGTGAGGCAGTACAAGGGCCGTCAGTGCGGTGCCCAGGTATGTGGAGGGTGGCAGCTGATTGAGGACTGCCCTGGGGGGTTGAGGCTGTCCTTCCTTCAGACTGGTCCATGCCTGTGCTTTATTGATTTTTGCTTTTGTTTTATTCACTACTGACCGTGCTGGACCAGTTGTTAGATATTTCACTTATTATCCCTGGGAGAAGGGACACTGGGATATCTTGTAATCTACAGAGAATGCAGGTGCAGTCTGTGAGGTTAGGTGACCAGGGCTCTAGTGCCAATCCTAGTGCCTCGCGTCAGAAAAGAACCCAGGTTGTTGATTTTAAATGTATGAGAATTGGATCATTTGCATCATCTCTTTAGTTGTTATTATCTTCTCTGTCTAGTCCTCTCCATGCCAACCCAAGCCTCCTCAACTATTTCTTTTTCTTTAAGTGCAGCTCTCTGTTAACCTGCATACATTATAGTTGATCCTTCCCCCATTCTCACCAGATTTACCAGGCTACGGGGATATTACAGATTTAGAGGAGTGTCATCTGAAGTGATATGTCTGAGGAAGATGCTCAAACCCCTGAAAACTTACACATGCTTCTAAATGCATGTTTTGTTTCAGTGTCTCAGAATACTTGTAACTGCTGTATCATGATGACACAATATGGACAGACACATTTATCTGCTGCTTTTTCCAATTCTAATTATCATGGTAGTGAAGCTGACACTCTTTCTCCCCACTCACAAAGAGACAAAAAGGCATCCTAGGGGGCAGAGTCCACTTACACTCAAGTGAACTGTCTGCCTTACTGAAGCTCTCCTTAGAACACTGTGTCTGGAGCTTTTGTGTTTAGGGTTTGACCATGGTCTTTCCCATTTACAATCAGGGAGCTCTGGTTGTGAGAGTAGCATGCCTTCCAGGGGATGGGGTTGGAATGAGGTTAGGCTCCTACTTGGAGGGTCTGTGGTTATCTAGAACTTTTCCTACTCTCAGTCTATTGATTTGAAACCAGGCCCCTTCCGTATTCCTCCCTTTGGGGAACTGGTGGGGTGATCTATAAACTGAGTCAGTATCCAGTGGTCCTGAGCAATGGGATTTATTCAGAGTAAAGTAAAAATGGACACATTGCGCCCCTTCCGCCTACCATAGGACCTGAGCCCTCCGACCCCCCGCTGAAGCTCTAGAGTTGGAGGTGAATTTGGCACACAGAGAATGGTCTTTCATGTTATCTTTTCCTGGTACTCGGGGCTTATCAAAGAGCTCTCTTTAAAAAAAAAAAACTACTTATTTTTTGGGAATATAAGTAACCTGACACTATAGTAATTCTGTGTTCCTGGGAATCTATTTTAAGAACTCTACATGCTAATCATTGACCTCTGATTCTTGAGCACGGGATGCACTTCGCAGATCATTTTGGTCTCCCCAGAGTCCTTGTGCGTTTTCAGCCTAACATTACCATTTGAATAAATCAGGACAGACTTGCATATGCTAGGGTATAAGATAAATCCTGAAATCTCAGTGGTGTAACACAGCACAGTGAATACTCCGTCATGTAAAGTTCATTCTGGGTTGTGTGGCCCTCCCTAATCTTGTAGCTACACCGTTTGGTACGTGTGGATTTCAGGGTGGCTGCTAAAAGGGAAAAGAGGGATTGAGGAGGCACATTGGCTTTTACTGTTTCAGCCCATAAGTGACATAGTTCATGAGCCAGAACCAGGCACGTGGCCCCAGTAGAACTGCAGCAGGTGAGGGAATGTGAGGAAAGAGGATGCACAGGGGGCATTTGGTGAGCACCATCCAACTCTCTCTGCCACGTCAGTCTTACCCCCAGATGCTTGTAACTTGGAAGGTAAAAACAGGTTGTCTCGCTCTAAAAGCTTCTCAGGTTTTGGGAATAGCAGGAGCTCTCTTTAACAGTGTCCACTTCACAGTTTTCCTAGAATAGCAGGGGATCTCCATTCCCCCACGAATCATACTGACTGACACGCTTGACACCCGTTGGCACCCTCTTGGCTGGAGGGTCACTCATGAGATCTGTCCACTTGCTTCCACTCCCACCCCTCCAGGGTGTGTTTACCAGGTGTGGAAACCGTTTATGAAATATGTTCACAGCTCACTCGCTCCTTGTATCCATGCCCCTTTGCAATTCCTCTAAGAGGGTGGAGTCTCTTCCCCTACCCTTGAACAGTGGCTGGCCTTGGGACTTGCTTTGAACCACAGGATGTGGCAGAAGTGACAAGTACGCTGTGGCTCACTGAACAAGCCCAGGTGGTCTGCTGGCCCCTTCACCTCAGCCAACATTCTGTCAGACCCCAGAAGCAGAGTGGCCCAGCTGATGGCAGCTGACACACAAGGAGCTCCCAGAGCCCAGTCTCCACTGCTGACTGTGGAAGTGTGGGCCTCAGGATGGTTTGCAACCAAGCAACGGCTAACTGACACACCAGGGGTCGGCGTGCTCAGCAATGTGTATATACCAGCTGTGTTGTTTTCTAACTAAGAATGTAATTACATATTACTATAAAAGGATGAAATGTGAGGGTGAAAATGAAGAAAACTATTTCTACGAAAACGAAATTGAATGCTTTGTAAAGACTTGATAAAACAGTACCTTTAAAAATTTCAAGTAAGATGTGGTGAGACATCTATAAAGAAACAGAGGGAAAGTCATAAAAAGTGTGATGGATTTACCCTCCAATTGCTTCGCATATGTATATATATATAACTTAAAAAACTTTTAGTCTTTATTAATAAGTTCAATCTGGATATCATAGATCATTAGATTGTGAGGAGAGGTCTAAGGCTGCTGTACAGATATGCCTCACAATTTGTTGGCTTAAAGAAGATGGAATTTTATTTGCTTGTTGTTTTTTTTTGGTCCTATGTAGTAATCCAAGTTGATCATTCTAGTTCAGAGGGGAGTTGGTCTGTGCAGTCATTCAGGGATCCAGGATTTTCATCATTTTGTTCTGCCAACCCCCTAGGCCTTGTTGGTACCTAAATGGTAGAAACTGTGTTATGGGTTCTGGAATCAGAAAAGGACAGAGAGCATTGAAGAGGCATAACCTTTATCTCAAGACATCAGTCACAAGAGTCACCCTCACTTCTGCCAACACTCCACTGACAAAAACTCAGTCACATGACCACGTGACTGTAGTTAAACCATGCCTAACTACAGGAGAGACTGGGAAACGTATGGTTTGGGGGCAAAAACATGCTGAGCTAAAATCCTTTTATCAGAGAGAGGGTGAGAATGGATTTGGATGAAGAGGCAGCAGTCTCCACCAGAAGGATGCGTCTTAGAAATGTTTCTTGCAAGAAGGACAGTGGGAAGTTTGAATGAATGGACCCACACCCAGTGGGAAGGCCTTGGTGAATGGATCTGCACTTCTATATTTTAAACTAAAATAACACATTTATGATAAGAATGTATCTGTTTCCATGACTTACAGCCTTGATTTCTTCAAATTAATTGACCACTTATGATGGTCCTGCTTATGATAGAGATGAGGACTTTTTATTCTTCTGTCTCTTTGCTCCTCAGTGTCTCCCTTTTGTTTGCACTTCTGGGGGCTCAAGAATACGGCAGACTCCTTGAGTGTCTGCATGCCATTTTGAAGTGATGTATGTTCCTGAGTAGCGTCCTGTTTCTAAAAGACAATGTAGAGTTAGCTCAGTGCTTGAGATGTGGCCAGCTGACTAAGAGAAGACAGGAAAAAGCGTAATGTCTAACTGTACGCATTCCTTAGTCAGTACCCAAGAAAAGGTTAGGCTGAAAGATGGCAAGAAGTTGCTTCCCGAATCCAACTTTGCTTGCACACAACGCCTCTCTACAGGTACAAGTGGCTCCATTTATCGTGGGAACTGAGGCCACGAGATCTTGATTTCTGGCTGCACAGTGAACTGTTGGAAGTCCCTGTGGGAGCTGCTCTACATGAATGGTTGGAGCTGGTCCTTCTGCACCTAGAGGAGCCATGCTGAAGATTTGAAGAAATGGATGCTGGGCCTGGATTGAGCACGTGCCACTTAAAACTCCCGCAGTTGGGCGCTGGCTCCCCTCAGCTTGTTCCTGGGCCCAGAGAACCTGGGTCCCAGATGTGCCCCATTTGGGTGCCTGCCTCTGTCCTTTCTCCTTGTGTTTGTTGCTCTTCAAGAACCCTTAGCCTCATCATCACCTCACTCCCTGCTCTTTTCCTTCAGTTCACACCGGTGGGCCTGACTCTGGAAAAGGGTTTTTAAATAAAAGAACATTGAAATAAAGGCACAAACACATGAAAAGATGTTCAACATCACTAATTATCAGAGAAATGCAAATCAAAACCAGAATTATTTATCACCTCACACCTGTCAGAATGGCGATCATCAAAAAATCTATAAACAATAAATGCTGGAGAGGGTGTGGAGAAAAGGAAACCCTCTTGCACTGTTGGTGGGAATGTAAATTGATACAGCCACTGTGGAGAACAGTATGGAGTTTCCTTAAAAAACTAAAAATAGAGCTACCATATGACCCAGCAATCCCACTCCTGGGCATATACCCAGAGAAAACCATAATTCAAAAAGATACATGCACCCCAATATTCATTGCAGCTCTGTTTACAATATCCAGGACATGGAAGCAACCTAAATGTCCATCAACAGAGGAATGGATAAAGAAGATGTGGTACATATATACAATGGAATATTACTCACCCATAAAAGGAACAAAATTGTGCCATTTGCAGAGACATGGGTGGATCTAGAGACTGTCATACAGAGTAAAGTAAGTCAGAAAGAGAAAAAAATATTGTATAATATCGCTTATATGTGGAATCTAGAAAAATGGTACAGATGAACTTATTTGCAAAGCAGGAATAGAGACACAGGCATAGGGAACAAATGTATGGACACCAAGGGGGAAACGGCGGGGGATGAACTGGCAGATTGCGATTGACATATATACACTGCTATGTATAAAATAGATAACTAATGAGAACCTGCTGTATAGCACAGGGAACTTAGTGCTCTGTGGTGAGCTAGATGGGAAGGAAAGCCAAAAAAGAGGGGAGGGGATGTATGTATATGTATAGCTGATTTACTTTGCTGTACAGCAGAAACTAACGCAACAGTGTACTCCAATAAAAATTTTAAGAAAACCTAAAATATATTAATAAATAAATAAAATAAAGGAATATTTTCTAACTTGAGAGGAAGTCCTATTTTTCTCCATTTGTCTACCGGAGTGTTCTGAAAAGTTGGCTTACAAGTGATAATGTGGAAGAGTCTACACAGATATGCAGCAACAGGATATTACAGACGTTTTACTGTCTCACAGTGTGTGAGAGCAGGATCCTGATGTGTCATCCCAGATATTGTCCCATATCTGCTCAGTACCACATGGGCCTGATCTGGGAGATACTGTTTATTAAACGCAGGATTTTTCTTTTTTCTTTATTAGGCAAGGAGAAACACGTAGGACACTGCTGCAGGAAACCAGAAATTCAAAGTTGCTATATTTTGTCTCCTTCCAAGTGTGGGTTTGGATTGTGGAGACACTGATAGATACTCTTTCTGAATACCTACTGTGTGCCAGACACTGAAGTAAGGGCTTTACAGGTATCATTTCATTCAGTCTCGGCAATAATCCTGTGATCATTTTCCCCAACTTACAGACCAGGGATGTAAGTATTCGGAGAAATTACTTTCCTAAGATATCCAACTATTAAGTCATGGAGCAGATGTTCAAGTCCAATTTTCCTCTTCATCACAGCACAGCGTGAAGGGTACACATAGCAGTGCTTATTCCAGAAAATGTTAAAAAGTACACTATAAGATTCAGCATTCCCAAAAAAGAAGTCTGGCTGTCTGGCTCATTTTGTGGAGGATGCTTGGTAGTCTATGTAAAAAAAAAAAAATAAGGCAGATTATACTCTCTGATAATGTGGCTGTAAGACGTTACTCCCTGTGTGCTGAGAACAGGTAACACCCGCTCCCCCCGTATCTTATAGGTCTGAGAGCGCCTTCGTCTTCTCCAGCTCTGGTTTGTTTGTGCTCCTTGGCAGCTGTGCTCCGGTCAGATATTTTTCCATAAAAGGTTCTGCCACGGGCACTGGCTTCCTCCATGCAGAGGATGCCAGGGGCCCATTTCGTCAGCCTTTTCTCTAGCTTGAAACCCACTGAGAATGTGTCACTTCCGAATTTCCATGTAACCTTGGGGTTTAGGAATGTCAGTTGTTTTTTCCTTTTCTTTCTGTTTTGAATAAGAGAGGAAAAGGCTATTCAGGTGCTCACAAGATTTATTAAAAGCACTGTCTCGTTTGGGTAGATGATTGTTGAGTGATGAACATCCCCTTACAATCGGGACCTAACAATCACAAGTGCATCAGGATTGGGGTTCAGGGGTGAGGGCGAGGAGGCCAAGGACTGAGATGGGCAGGAGAAGAAAGACACGTGATCTGTGGGTGCCCCGCCGCTGTGCTGTGTAGCATCTGCCTTCCCCTCCGAGGCACTGAAGTTGCTGGCTCTCTTGTCTGTCTTCCCCTGTGATTCTGACTCCTTGAGGGTGTATATGACATTTACCAGGTGATCAACAAATGTTTATTGAATGAACAAGTGAACGAGAGTTCTGATCTCCAATTCAGGCTAAAGAAATACATATCTTAAAACTTGACTAATTCCCCCTCTAGAATAGGATGGATTGGGAAGAAAGGCATTTGGTTTGATATTTATATGCCCAGAGCTATACTCTACTGTCATGCTCTAACAAGGTTTTCATTCCTGGCTCCCCCTGAGATTCTAACTTAATTGGCCTAGGGTGGGCCTACAGAAATCAGTATTTTTTAAAAAGCTCCCTAGGAGTTTCTATTGAGCAACCAAGGTTGAAAACCACCATTCTGCTTATACTTAGAGGAATTGGTACCTTATGGCTGATGGAGCTTGTGGGTGGATTATGTCCTGGCTGAGCCTTGTGGGAAAAAGCTATTGGCTCGCAAACACATTTACCCAAAGATAGGCGACAAGGACATTGTCTGAAAGCTCAGCTCAGGTGCTCAACTCTGGTCTGATTCAGTAACTGCTCCTCTGTAGGACGTCTCAGCGGGCATTTAACTGATGCCCTAAGTGGATTCTCCTGAGAGCCTCAGCATCTTTCCTCCGTCAACCTTCCCCTACCAGCGTTCTAGTCTAAGAGCAATAACTTATCTGACAAACCTGAGAACGCGTTAAATGGATAGACACAGCTTCCTGGTAGAAAGGCTGAACTGAGGAGAATGGGGTTAGGAATAAATATATATCTCTCTTGCTCTGAAAATGGAGATTTGAATTGTGTTAAGATGCTAGGATGCATGAAAATTTTGTGTAAGTAGCCAATGGAGCGAGAACTCTGATTGTTTTTCTTAGGTTGTTATAATAAAGACTTAAAACGTTTTCTGGCTTCACTGGTTTCTTACTCCACGTGCCCCTGTGATGGAGTTCGTGCATAATACAGCTCGGGTCAGCTTCCTTTTCGCTGTGTGCTGGGGGCGTGGGTGGAAAGAGAAAGCAGGAAGTGGAGAGACAAGCTATATTTTTCTTTTGCCTTTAAAGCTCTGTGTTTCTAGTATATCTGTATCTAGCCCACCATTTCCTTTTTCTTTAATGATTTAATGTGTTTTCAGGGTAATTTGCAGAGAAATGTACCTTTACAGACACTCAGAGAAGCATCCCCTACGTGAGTTTGGCTGATAGTTTTATGGAAGTTTTGATTAATTGGTGTCAGGAAATGTGAACGGTCTAAGATTTTGCCTTCTTGCAATTTAACGAGTTGTCCTGCCCCAGGTTCATGGATGCCAGCAGAGACTGGAAACTCCTGAGTGAGAAACAAAGGACTTTATTGCTCACAGCATCAGCAGTGGCCAGAATATTGGCGATTTCTTGTACCCCCTTCCCCAAGTCCCAATTCTTACCAGGTGATGTGAACAGGACAAGGTGATGTGCACATATAGGAAAGGACCTTGGAGCTTAAGGAACTCGCATCTTTTACAGAGTAAGCACGCTTACCCTGTGCTCCGAAGCATCACACTATCTCTGTCTCCCAAGGCTGTTCACTAAACAAAAATACTTGAAAAGATATTCTGGAACAAAGTCAGTCAATGCCTCTGCTTGCAAGACACACAGAAACATCAGCCTCCCATTGAGAGCTACCTCCAAGAGTGAGTCAGGACAAAGAGGAGGCGCTCACAGAGGTGTGGATAAAGCTGAATGCTGAGCGAGAAGGTGGACTTTATAAAATTCCCTAGACCCCATCTCAAATGTAACAAGTGAGGACCTCCATGTATCAGTGAGCATTTGGTATGTAACAAACATCCCACAACTTAATGGTTTAAAATAACAACCACTTTATTTAGCTGGCCCAGGCGTCTTCACATGCTCGCAGTCGCAGGATTTCTGGATCAGCAAGAGAGTGAGCCTGATGTGCACGTACTTTCCAAGCCACTGCATCTTGTTTGCTAGCGCCGCATTAGCTTTTGTGGCTGCTTTCACAATCTTCCACACTCCAGAGCTCTGCTTGGTTCCCTCCACCTCATCCTCCAGGTCTTAGCTCCTTAGGGAGTCTGCCCTGTGCTCTCTCGCCCCGTCACCACTTCCACCCCATGACCCAACTTCGTTTTCATCATAACCCTTACTAGATCCCCAAGTTAATTACTTACTAACCTATTCATATATTAAAGTAAAATAAGGGAATAAAGTAAAAAATATATATAAAAGTAAACAAAAAAATTATTTCCCCAACCACAAAGCAAGCTCTCAAAGACAATAACTTATCTTCAGCACCCAGAGAAGAGCCTGGAGAGAGTAGGTGTCAATAAAACTTGTTGGTGAATGACCTTCCAGGACCATGGATTTGGTCATCTTTGTGGGAATGGAGAGGCAGAACCAGGAAAACATACACCAGACTCTTAGCTGACAACTCATGGCTTTAGAGTTGGAGTTAAAGTGGGAAAGGCATGTGCATGAGGCCAGGGGACTTCGTCATCAGATCTTCATCTGCCAGATGGCAGGGACTTCCACATGGGGACCATGTCTCTTCCTTCAGTTGAGGAATGATTCCACTGATTAGGATTCAGTTTATTATTATGGAATTTACTGGCATTTTAATGAAGGCAGGCCTTTTATTTCTTGGGGAAGGACACTTTACATTTTTAGGTTTTAGAGGCTTAGAGAAAGTAGCTGAAGGATTTGTTTTGCTTTCTTTTTACAATGTCACTTAGCTTTTATATAAATCACCCCCAAGCTTTCTTTAAAGCCCAGGGAAGGTTGACAATGAGGCTATTTTCTTCTCCTTAATTCTCACTTTTGTTTTTGCTTTGTTTTGCTTCAAGTTTCACAGTCATGGACGTTAGAGAGACCTGGATATATTAGTCAGGGTTTAACCATATCTTCATTTGTTCATATTTTATTCCTGGTACCAAATCTCTATTAGAGAAGCAGAACCAGTAGGAGATCTATATCTATATATTTATATATCTGTATGTTTTCCCATATATCTATATCTGTATCTATCTATGTCTGTCTGTCTATCTATCTATCACCTACCTATCCATCTATCTACTTATTTAATACAAGGAATTGGCCTCTGTAATTGGAGCTGGCAAAGCAAGTCTGCAACCCATAGGGCAGGATCCAGGATTCCAAGATCACAAGCTGGAATTCACAGAAGGAAGCTCTCTTCTCTTTTAGGGAAAGTCTCAGCTCTGCTTTGAAGGCCTTTCAACTGATTGCTCAGGCCCACCCAGATTCTTCAGGATCATCTCCCTAACCAAAGTCAGTTTATTAGAGACCTCAATTGCATTTGCCAAATACCTTCACAGCAACACCTAGATTAATGTTTGATTGAACAACTGGGACTATAGCCCGGCCAAGTCGGCACATTAGAAAACTCATCACACAGGGCCTAGAATGAGGTGTAGGGTAGAAAAAGAGGCTGAACAAGTGTTCACAAGGTCTGAACACATTCCTTGGTCCTTCCTTATGGACTGTGGAGTAGTAAGCTAACTCAGTAAACCTATAATTTTCTAATCTAATAATCTGCAAATAGAATAACACTCTACCCCAGTTGTGACCCATATGAAAAATACTAAAAGTATGTTGGTGAGACTCTGAGAAACACTGAGCTTAAGGGCAGGGGGCCAGGAGTTAGTGGGCTGCAAACAGCTTTGGGGGCTGTGGATGGGTGACCCGTCTCTCATTTCACAGGGACTTGTTCTCAAGGCTCAAAAATGCCACGTCCCCTTCCTTGCCGCTCAGGTTCTTCACCTGTAAGTGATTATTATTCCCAACAACAATTTAGCTTAAGCTTTATACATTGCAGAATTTTCCATCTCCATGCCCATGTGTACTCACACACATATGCACACACACACATGCAACACTCCACACACATACATGTACATTTACACATCAAGAATTCCTGCAGTTCAGGCAAAGGCAAAATTTGAAAAATGGGACAGTAAAGTCAGTCATCTTAATAACTGGGGTGACTTCATGTTTTTGCTGGGTATCATCTAAAACTGGACACCACTCCACTCTGGGTCAGAGTCAGAATGTGTGTACTGAGATGCCTTTCTCAGATAAGAAACACCTCCTGGGGTCTGGGAAGTTTCTTTGTCCCTTCTCCTAACCCCTCCAAATACTCCAACTACTTCCAATGCTTAAAATGTTATTAACAACAGAAAAAAATCTTCCTTTTATTCAATATTAGAAAAATAGTTTATAAAAAACACTCAGGAGAGGTATGAAGGTAAGCAACATGTTCACATCAAGAGGCCAACAGCAGATTAATTCAGCTCTTTTTCAGATTTTGGTGAAATATGGGAAAGCCTCTGTGGAGGCTCCGTGGGCAGGAAGAGCCTCCACTTCTTGGAGAGTTGAGAGTTGAAAGAGAGTTGAATAGGGGAACCGATGCCTGGAGGTTGGTTTGAGCTGGTCCAACCAAGATACAGCGCAGAAGTTTCAAGAACTTATGCTGACTCATGCTTTTTAAAAATCCTCCTTCAGAAAACAATTACAGTAATGTGTTTGGCCAGTCAAGCCCATGTTATTATCATGAGTTTGTGTCAGGTTTATTCAAGTTTCAAAAGGGAAGTTGATCATGAACACAGCTCTTCCTTCTCAGCCTGTAGCTCCCAGAAATAAGTATAAATTCATGCTGGGTATGGGACTTTTTGGCAAAGCCATCCCAGGATTTCCTCAGGGGACAGGAAGAGGGTTAAAGTGCTACAAAGGTAACCTTAGAGCAAAATAAGCACCAAGCTGGGCTGCGCTGGGTCACCAACCCCCAGAGAGGCTATCTACGTCTGTCTGTCTATCTATCTATCACCTACCTATCCATCTATCTACTTATTTAATACAAGGAATTGGCCTGCATTGTAACATGGGACAGTGGAGGAGGGTCTACTCTTCTGAGTGTCGTATGAGATAGCCCGTTGGGAAGCACACTTTGAACCATATAGCACCATATCCACGTGTAGTCATGTTATTGGGTGAACGCCCTTTGGAAGATCATGGGGAATATTATTTCAAAATCAGATGTGAAAACACTTAAAACAAAATTATTTTAAAAATCTGTATGCTGAAGCAATTAGAAAGGGCTTCAGTTCTTGACTGAAAACAAAGTTCAGGAGAGCTCTTCAGATGGGAAAGAATGGTCATGAGCCACGACAGCTCTCTAGAGTTCGAAGTAGGGCAGCTGACTTGGGCTTTTAGTAGGGTTTATGCACAACAGTTGCTTCCCTTTTTGGAGTCGCTCAGGCTGAAGTGCTACATAGAAGCGTAATTAAGTCATATTTCAATTTATTTAAACCATTGTTTATCAGGAGCGGAATCTGCAATGCCAGATCTACTGCTGACTTCCAGGGCCAGCGTCTGACCCCAAGAGGGGACAAAGGGGATCGTTGCCTCAGAAAGAAATCTTCCCTGGTCTCTTTGGTTCATGACATCTGTTTCCCTGCCCATACCGTCCCCCGCAGAGGGCAAGAGTGCCTCTGCTCACTTACGGAGGAGAGGCTGTCCTCCCGCTTCTGAAGCTCAGGCCTTGAGAGTGGAAGTCCACTGGGGGAGTGGTCAGGGGAACTCCCACTGTTTAATTCCTTTTGACTAACAGAAAGTGTATGCAGAGGGGCCATCTCACCTCCAAGTGGCTCTGGTGACTCGCTCCCCCAATTTTTTATTTTATGTTCAAAAAACTTCGTATCTCGGGTCTCTTTGGGTTGTGGTCCCATCGGAAGGTGCAAAGGTTGACCCACTTGTTCACCCTCATCCTTGACAGCATCTAGATGGCTTTGCCCTCCTGCTCTACTGGTTCCAGTGTGGGGAGAGAGGACAACACAGTCCCCAGCCTCCTGAAGGAAGCTGCGTTGATATTTTCTTCCCCTGGTGGCCCTCACACCTAGAAATGCCCAACTACTATGGCTGAATCCCTTGGGGGTGGAAAGGTTTCATGTGGATTCCAGAAGGATATGCTCATGGGGCTTCTCACCTTGCCTAGTAACTAATACTAGAATCATGGATTCACAGAAAGTTCAAATTGGAAGAACCTTAAAGATCATCTAGTCCAAGTTCTTCCTATACCAATGAGGGAACGAAGAGGTAAAGTGACGCATCCCAGGCTGCCCAGCCAGTGGAGAGCAGAGCAAGGACCAGAGCCTGGGTTTCATCTCCTTAATTCCAGGTTCTCATCATTATCCAGCCAACTCTGCAGTATGTCTCTTCTCTTTCTACTGTTGTCACTGTGTGTATAACACAGCATTTTAAAGACAGATTTGTCCTTATTTCTTACTCTCCCCAATGCCCGTGACACAAACATGTTTTAGGCCATTGCAAATACTTGCTTCCCATCCAGGGTGCCAGCTACAGAAGTCCCCATATCTGCTGCTTTGAACCTATGGATTACTGAGCCATGGGATTACTTTTTGGTGAGTCCGTTGACCCTGCTCCTTGGACGCAGGGCTAAATCAGGTGGCTGAAACAATAATGATGAGCACCAGAACGATGGTCCAGTGGGGCATGCAGGGGAGTTCCAGGCTCCACTAGCCTCACAGCATGAAAGTAAGAGGGCCTCTCCAGCTTGTTCTTGAGAGGACCACGTTCACCATTACTGTGTTCTCTTAGTCAAAATGCCAGAGGTTTGACCAGATGATGTTAACAGAGCATGTCAAACTATCCAGTTATGGATCTAACCTATATAGTATTCTTTTTTTAATTGAAGTATAGTTGATTTACTATACTGTGTTTGTTTAGATTGCTTCCATGTCTTGGCTACTGTGAATAGTGCTGTTATGAACCTTGAGGTGCATGTATCTTTTCAAATTAGAGTTTTCATCTTTTCCCAGGAGTGGGATCACTGGATCATATGGTAGTTCTATTTTTGGTTTTTTAAGGAACCTCCATACTGTTTTCTGTAGTGGCTGCGCCAAATTACAGTTCCAACAACAGTGTACAGGGGTTCCCTTTTCTCCACATTCTATCCAACATTTGTTATTTGTGTTCTTTCTGATGATAGCCATTCTGACAGGTGTGAGGTGATAAATCACTGTGGCTTTGATTTGCATTTCTTTGACGATTAACGATATTGAGCATCTTTTCATGTGCCTGTTGGCAATCTGCATGTCCCCTTTGGAAAAATGTCTATTCGTGTCTTTTGCCCATTTTTTGATTGGGTTGTTTGTTTTTTTGATTTTGAGTTGTATGAGTATATATATTGAGTTGTATGAGTATATATATTGAGTATATATGAGTTGTATGTATATATATTTTGGAAATTAACCTTTTGTCATTTGTGTCATTTGCATCATTTACAAATATTTTCTCCCATTCCTTAGGTTGTTTTTTCGTTTTGTTGTTGGTTTCCTTTGCTGTGCAAAAGCTTTTATGTTTGATTAGGTCCCATTTGTCTATTTTTGCTTTTATTTCTTTTGCCATGGGAGCCTGATCTAAGAAAATATTTCTACAATTTATGTCGAGAATGTTTTGCCTATGTTTTCTTCTAGGAGTTTTATGGTGTCATGTCTTATATTTAGGTCTTTAAATCATTTGGAGTTTATTTTTGTATATGGTGTAAGGGAGTGTTCTAATTTCACTGATTTACATGTAACTGTCAAGCTTTCCCAATACCACTTGTTGAAGAGATTGTCTTTTGTCCATTGTATATTCTTGCCTCCTTTGTCAAAGATTAATTAACTGTAGGTGTGTGGGTTTATTTCTGGGCTCTCTATTCTGTTCCATTAATCTATATGTATTTCTTTTTGCCAATACCACACTATTTTGATTCCTATAGCTTTGTACTATAGTCTGAAGTCTGGAAAGGTTATGCCTCCAGCTCTGTTCTTTTTCCTCAGGATTGCTTTTGGTATTCTGGGTCATTTGTGGTTCCATATACATTTTAGAATTATTTGTTCTAGTTCTGTGAAAGATGTCATGGGTATTTTGATAGGGATTACATTAAATCTGTAGATTGCTTTGGGTAGTATGATCATTTTAACATTATTAAGTCTTCCAATTCAACAGCATGGGATATTTTCCCATTTCTTTGTATTATCTTCAATTTCCTTTAACAATGTTCTTTCTTTCTTTTTAAAAAATATTTATTTATTTATTATTTATTTATTTATTTTGGCCACACTAGGTCTTAGTTGCAGCACGTGGGCTTCTTAGTTGCGGCACGGGGGCTTCTTAGTTGTGGCATGTGGACTTCTTAGTTGTGGCATGTGGACTTCTTAGTTGCAGCATGCATGTGGGATCTAGTTCCCCGACCAGGGATTAAACCCAGGCCCCCTGCACTGGGAGCATGGAGTCTTACCCACTGGACCACCAGGGAAGTCTGAACATCGTTCTTTAGTTCCTAGTGATTAGGTCTTTCACCTCCTTGGTTAAGTTTATTCATAGGTATTTTATTTATTTATTTATTTTGACATGATTTTAAACAGGAATTTTTTTTTAACTTTATCTTTCTGATATTTCATTGTTAGTGTAAAGAAATGCAACAGCTTTCCAACCCATATAGTATTCTTTTTGGTCAATTTGTCTTAGTCACATACGATAGCAATTTTTTTTTTTAGCGCCTCACAGACTGAAATCCAGTCAAAGAAGCCCAATGACCTAAGAGACTTATTTCTTTATATAGGTAACCCAGACAATAACAGTACAGTTGCTTGGGATTTATATAGTGCTTTTCCTTCAAAGAGCCCTAAATACTTTAAAATTAACCCATTCATCTTCAAGCACCTCTGAGAGGGATTACTGTCAACAGAATGTGTTCCTGCAGGAGGAAGTGAAACAAAGATATTGTCTGAAATCACAGAAGTCAACCACAGGTCTGGTTCGAGCATCCAGAAGCCTGCATATGAGACCAGTATACACTTCATCAGGTGATGTTGATTTTAAGACGGCTCCATCTTGAACAAGATTGGCAAATTAATAGCCCTGGGTGCTGCCAGGCCCTTGCTAAGTGATCGCAGCATTCTTTCCCACTGAGCCAGTTTATAGCCTCAGAATCCTTCCCAGCATGGCTCTAAAGTCATTTCAATCGGTGTTGACAAGCAGATAGGATCCTCTTTGCCATTTATGATCCAGAGGTGGTCTAAAATGCTAAGCAAGGTTTGTTTTCTGCCTGAAGTGTCTGCAGCAAAATCTCAATGTGCCTGTTGAAAGGTAACATCGTTCTGACCTGCAAAGGCTATAAGGTTGGCTATCATTGACTTTACGCTGAAAACTGACGTGGAAAATAGGGTAACACAGGACAGGTCAGCAAAGGGACCAGTGGGCCCAATGAGCAGAATTTTGTAGCTACTATAAAAAGAGTGAGCTTAGGAATGAGATGAGAGCTGTCACTGGTCCAAGTCAGCTCAGACGTTTTCTACTGCTATTGGCTGTGTGTGAGGGTCAGGTCCCCTGTGTCTGCTTCCAGTGTTGTGTTAAGCTGTACAAAATCAATAAAAGCAAAGATTCCCCTTTTTTGTTAGAGAGTCGGTCTGGAGACCTCAGAGATCGGGGTTCAGTGGAAAATCCAGGAAGAGTAACTACACCCATCTGCACCCCAGGAAGGGAAGGAGTGATTTTTCTGATTTCAAGAAGAGAAAAGCAACAAAGATTTGCTCAACTCAAGGATATAATTAGATGACAAGTTTTTTTGAGAGTAGCAAGTTCCCTTTCAACAGATTTTGTATTTCTGAATTTGGAAGACGATAGAAGAAAGTCAAGATCATTTGAAAAGGACTAATTATAACAGTTTCTCCTTTGAATTGACACTAAGTGGGCGGCAGAGGTGGAAACACCCTTATCACGTCAATATTTTCATGTCTATAAGATGAAAAAGGGGGAATGGTTATATTTTTAGCATTTAGCATGTTGACAGCCATTGATTTAAAAATGAGCGCAGTTTGCAAAGATCTCATGATGACTAAGACAAGAGCTTTTCACGTTATTTAAACAGTCTTTGGCTTTCCTTTACCGTCACCCTATGTAAAACTGTCAAGGAAATTAAGCTTCCCACTCTTGTTTTGGGGCACTAATCCCTGCAACATTCTGTGAATTTGTTCCACCTCAGTCCATCCATTTTCACACACTGTCTCCTGGTCTCCAGAGAGGTGGCCTCCAGGAGCCAACCCTCAGTTCACAGCTCCCCGGTGCCCCCCCTCTTTTCCACTCCAGCCCCTCTCTCGACACTAACTTGCTGACGGCTATGTTCCATTTTCTCGGGCTCTTGGATTCTTGTGTCACCTCTGATGGGTTTCTGTGTTGCACCTCCCTGGAGCATGGTTCCATGCTAACACAGGGCTTGTGGAGACGCACAGGTGTAAAGGTTCTGCCCTGTAAAGGTTCAGCGAGGAGGTGCTTTGGTGACTTCTCCAAATGTTGATGATTATCCTCACCCTTCACCAGCACTGGGCTCGTCCTCTCTGCTGCTTTCAGTCTGGGCTACAAGTCACACATCCAAGGCACAAGGACCCCTAATGAGCACTCCCTGTCTACATTTACATAATAGGGAAGGCTGCTGGCCCGTCCCTTCTGCAATTTTGCAGTAAATGATCGGACAAGGTTCTGCTGGAAATAGGCACACACTGAATACTTTCTGCACAGTTAGACTCCATGAACTCTGTTTGGTGGTGTTTATTGTATCTCCAGCTCTTCTCCTCCCAGAAAAGAAATCCCATATTTTATTTTTTTGGCCTGGAGGTCTCTCAACGATACTGGAGTAGAAATGGATGAGAACTCCAGTGAACTGAATTTGAAGGAATCTCCTTTCTTTCATGTTTTCCTAGAAGCCTCCAAATGGAGATTTTTTTTTTTTTTTGAGGAAACTATTATAGGACGCTTGAGTAATACTTGAAAATAGCTATAGCATGCAAAGGATTCCAATGCCATTGCTCAGAGCGTATGATAGGAGGCAAAGCTTTTGACTAGCTTCTTCAAGACCTGACTTACGTGGTATTTAGCTTCTGTGACCTTAGGAAAGTTCCTTAACCTCTCTATGCCTCAGGTTATTCATCAGGTGTTAACCCCACCTTAAACACCTTCTTTAATTTCCTTCACACTTCCTTGACTTTCTAATCCCTGGACTCTGCGAATACTACCCTATATGGTAAAAGGGTGAATTATAACTTATAGGACAAAAGATGGGATTAAATTAAGGATATTGAGGTAGAGAGATTATCTGGGATAATCAGGGTGAGCCCTAAATCCGTCACACATATCCTTAATAAGAGGGAAACCGAGGGAAGTTTTATTACACGGACAGAAGAGGAGAGGGTGGTGTGACCACAGAGACAGAGATTGGAGTGATGCAGCCCCGAGACAAGGAATGCTGGCGGCCACCACAAGCTGCGAGAAGCGGGACTGACCCTCTCGTAGACTCTCCAGAGGGAGCGTGGCCTTGCCAGCAGACACCTCAGTTTCGACCCAGTGAAACCGATTTTGGACTTTGGGCCTCCAGGACTGTGAGAATCCATTCCAGTTATTTTCCCCCACCAAGACGCACTGAAGCCTTGCCCTTGCTTTGGGCTGCTTTTTCACTTTCCCCGACATTATATTTTGCCCTTGTCCATCTTGCTAACCTCACTTTCTGACCCTCCAGGGTAGCAGCATGAGTAGAAGAGAAGAGGCCGGGAAAGCTGGAGCTTGACTGACGCCATGAGGAGCTGGCATTCTGTCCTCGAGTCTGGCAGGTGTTGAAAGTGGACTCCTTTCCTTATTTGCACTTTTGTAGGTTCTTCAGAGACCTCCCATCCCCACCTGCTTCTGCTCATCCCAACGGCCAGTGATCTCTCACCTGCACTTTCTCTTAGAGAGGGCAGTGCTCCCAGTGTGGTTTGTTGCCTCCTCTTGCTCAGCCCTAGGCATCTGGTGGTGCTTCTGGCATCTTGCTGCCCCTTTAGGCAGCCATCCGCGAGAGCATCTAAGAGGGCCTCCTGCTGGTGCCCTCACAAGAGGGACCTGCGTCTAGTCCTCAACGATGTGCTCAGGCGGCCTTGTAGTGCTTGACACACCCTCATCCTCTGCTGTGCCACCGAAGCAGCCATACCAGATGTCAGACTCTCCAGGTGTTCTTGCTGCGGCCCCTGTCCTTAGGCTTGAAGCCAGAGACCCCTGAAGAAGTATCTGGGCTCAGCATACCAATAGGTCTCTCATAAATGTTTCTCCTAATTCTAACCCTTATCATTTTGTGTGAGAGAAGCCTGGGTGTGAGATATGAGAGTGGTTCAAAGGTCTGAGTCACATGAATGAGCTCTGATCACCTTGAATGTAAATCCTACACACGATTGTCTCACATCCACTCTAGAATGTGGCAATTTTAGTTCTGGTGCCTCAACTAAAACTTCTAGTTCACATCTTCTTATATCTCTGTTTACCAGAGGGACCACGTACTGGAGCCATTATTCAACTGCAAAGGTGTTTCTGTTCTATTCCTCCTGAATTTTTGGAAGATAACATTACTTGAAAGCTCGCCTTGGTAATATGACCAGCATTCTGGTCAGGATTTGCACTCAGTCCTTGCTCCCTGAATGTGCTCAGCACATTGTTAAAATTCAATAAATGGCAAATAATATTAACTCATAAAACAAGAGTCTCTACCAAAGAAGATCAAAGAGCTGTTGTGTGCTCTGGGGAGTCTCAAAGTGTTCCAGGGAAGAACCCCTGGGATTCTGCTCAGAGCTGGAATGGAGCTGTCTGGTTCTTCCCTGAGGGAAGAACTGTGGGCTTATGACCTCTGCTTAGTAGGGTGAAATCCTTCTCATGACTTGCATATGAGCTGGGCAGAGGTGACTTCTTTGAAAAGCACTGTGAAGGTGTTGATGCAGTCTTTGTGCTTGGCCCGTTGTATTGACTGAAAACTGAGCAGAGCACCAAAGTTAATTCAGCTCAGTAGTTAATATGACATGTGGTTATTAACAGGACAGACTTGACGATCATTGCTCTGTGCTCAACTGGCAGGGTAATAAGGAAAAAAGTATATATATTAACTGGTAAACAGAGCATGTATGCATTCATAATACTAATGTTTCCTGGGAGAAGAAATAAGAAACTGCTAGTTTTTACAGAGATAGATTTTATACTGATGTGGAACCAGGAAGATGACACTTAGCCTCTGTATGGACAGGCCACTCAAGATGGCCGTTCTCTTGCTCTCTGTACATCCCCTGCCTGACCAGTGCCTGCTTCACCCACACCCCACACACAAGACTGACCTTCCTATGTACTTGCCCCAGGCCCCAGCTAGTGATTATTATCAAAGGGGCGGTGAGGGGTGTGCCCCTCTGCTGGTTTCCCTGATTACTAATGAGCCCACCTGATGTCAGTTCCCCTATAACTGGTAGTTTCCCCTTCCCTCCCTGGAGCGAAGCCTGCCGCCATGTCCTGCACGCCATCTGCTGCACATGGTGACGTGTCGCTCCAGGACCTTGCTCCAGACATGTAAGCTCCCCCATCCATTAACCCATTAATGTCCCTATTGCTGACTCTGGTTTCTTTCTTCGGTCTTGAAGCTGGGCAAGTGCAGTCCTTGTAGGTCTGTGGGGTGCAGCCCAACAGCATTCATTACCAAGTTAAACCATTCTGATCTTAAAGAAACAGCCCCATCACTCACTTGCCTTGCCTCAGTTGGCTATTGCTGCATAACAAACTACCCCCAAATTAGCTTAAAACAATAAGCATCACTAACATTAGAGAAATACAAATCAAAACTACAATGAGGTATCACCTCACACCGGTCAGAATGGCCATCATCAAAAAATCTACACACAATAAATGCTGCAGAGGGTGTGGAGAAAAGGGAGCCCTCCTACACTGCTAGTGGGAATGTAAATTGATACAACCACTATGGAGAACAGTATGGAGGTTCCTTAAAAAACTAAAAATAGAACTACCATATGACCCAGCAATCCCACTACTGGGCATATACCCTGAGAAAACCATAATTCACAAAGAGTCATGTACCAGAATGTTCACTGCAGGTCTATTTACAATAGCCAGGACATGGAAGCAACCTAAGTGTCCATCGACAGATGAATGGATAAAGAAGATGTGGCACATATATACAATGGAATATTACTCAGCCATAAAAAGAAACGAAATTGAGCTATTTGTGGTGAGGTGGATGAACCTAGAGTCTGTCACACAGAGTGAAGTAAGTCAGAAAAAAAAACAAACCATATGCTAACACATATATACAGAATCTAAAAAAAAAAAATAAAAATGGTTCTGATGAACCTAGGGGCAGGACAGGAATAAAGACACAGACTTAGAGAATGGACTTGAGAACACAGGGAGGGGGAAGCATAAGCTGGGATGAAGTGAGAGAGTAGCATGGACATATATACACTACTGAATATAAAATAGACAGCTAGTGGGAAGCAGCTGCATAGCACAGGGAGATCAGCTTGGTGCTTTGTGACCACCTAGAGGGGTGGGATAGGGAGGGTGGGAGGGAGACGCTAGAGGGAGGGGATATGGGGATATATGTATACATATAGCTGATTCACTTTGTTATACAGCAGAAACTAACACACCATTTTAAAGTAATTATACTCCGATAAAGATGTTAAAAAAAAAAAGCATTTCTTATTGCCGATGGTCTACCCATCAGCTGGATGATCCTTCTGGTCTTAGCCTGGCTGACAAATGTGACTTCAGCCAGCTGTGGGATGGGCATGCTGCTCTGCTGATCTTGGCTGGGCTTTTGTGGGCTTTGTTGGAATAACCGGTTCTCCTCCATGTGGTCTCATCCTCCAGCAGGCTAGCCCAATTTGTTCACATGGTCATGGAAGGTTTCAAAAGAAAAGAGTGGGAATGTGCAAGGACTCCTGCGGACCAGGCTTGGAACCAGGGCTCCATCACACCTGTTGTGTTCTGTTAGTCAAAGCTCAGATGCAGGAAGTGGGGAAGAAACTCCAGATTGTGATGGGAGGAGCCATAAATCACATTGCAGGGAGCATGGAGACCCAGAAAGCCTTAACTGGGCCATCAGTGCAATCAGCCTACCATACTCCCCAGGCAGAAAATGCATGAAGCTGCCACACTATTTAACAGCGTGCTCAGAGGCTTTCAAACCCCAAATGCAGCTCTAACTAGAATCCTACCTGAGCACGCCCATCCCGGCTTGTGTCTGTCCTCACTTCCTACTACTATTGTGGAGTAGTCACTGTCATGAATTGCTTGTAAGCATAATGCCTGGAAATCCAGAGTTGCTAATTTAGACACACAATATTCTAGTAAGAAACAAGAGGATTCGTTTTGTGATTAAGTCAGGGAAAGCAAAATTCCAGTTGGATAAGTGACTTGAATAAAAACTGGATTCTCAGTGAGTTTAAATATCACTATGGGTAAATAATGGCATTTCAACTTTAACGGATTCATTCATTCAACAGGCACGTATTGAGTGTTTACTAGACACAGGATTTGACAAGCCAGGCCAAGCTCTCGACTCTCTTGCACGTTAAAATCTGATTTAATTGGGCTTAGGTGGAACCTGGGTGTCAGTGTTTTCTGAAAGTTCCCCATGTGGTTCTAATGTGAGTCCAGGGTTCAGAACCACTGGATTAAATTACTGATTCCATTTGTGGAAACCAGTTTATTGAAGTACATCGTGGCTAGATTGTGGTTCTGAGTTTGTTTGTAAGTATTCATTCATCAATCATCCTTAGGGAGACCTACCATAGGCATGATGCCATGTAATCTACTCATATCAATGGGTGAGGGTGAGGTCACAGAAATCCTATATATGGAAAGGCTGTCTGGAGTCTGGGAGAGGAGCGGGGATGGTGAGATAAATAACATAGGGGGTAACTGGGGAACATGCTATGAAGGTTTAAGAAGGCTAGGTCAGTGCTTCTAAAATGGTAATGCACGTGCCAATCACCTAATTTTATTAAAATGTAGACTCTGATCCAATATCGTGGACCCTGAGATTCTGCACTTTTATAAAGCTCCCAGCTGCTGCTGCTGGTCTGAGGCTCGTCCTTTGAGTAACATGTTCTAGGAGTCTGTTACAGTTGCTGTGCTAAAAAGTTTCCACTTTGGTCTTACAGGGGATATTTTTCCAATAAAAATATATATATTTTAAAATTTTATAGTGCAAGTCAAATGGAAGTTTGAATTTGCTTATAGACATTTGCTTTAAAACATAATTATGTCAAGCGAATCAGTCCACACACAGTACTTGGACTTTGGAGAATTAGCTCAGAATGGAAGCCCTCAAATAGCAACCAGTTCACCCCTTTGGAGGTAGCGTGGTGAGTGGAAAGGGCGTGGGTTTGGAGTTATAAGGAGTGAGCTCAAATCTTTGCTGACACTTCCTGGGTATGTAACTTTGAGTAAGTTGAATAAACCTCGTGAGCTTCAGTTTTCCATATGTGAAATGGGGATCATATCCTTTCCATCTGTAAAATGGGAATGTTGAGTAAATTAAGCACCACCGTACCTTCCTGGAGCAGCCGGCCCAGTGCCCAGGATGGATTGAAGTTGAATTGTTGAATTGAAGTTGTCCTTATGATGGTGCACCATCCACTGTGACAGGCAGTGCCCTTGCAGAGATGAGTTAGACTCAGACCCTGCTTGACATGTGGAGGGGAAGACAGACGAGAAAACCAGAAATGACACAGGCCTGATGGGTCTCCTGAGCCCACCTCCAGTACAGAGGCGCCTGATGCTTGGACAAGGGGACACCTGCTTTCTTGTGTGTATTCTCATTGTCAGACAGGAGATCTTGTTTTCCAGCCCAAATGAGTAGAAAACTCAGCAGTCCTTTTTGCAAAAAGACTTGATTCTGACTCACTTTTTTTCCTCCCAAGGGGTTAAACTGAAAGACAGGTGGGTCTATTTTGGCTTCACAGGGAGACAGCATTTAAAATAGGAAAGAGTTCAAAATACCTTTGGAGCAATTGGTCTTTCTTTAGGGAGTAAGGAGAAACTGCAGATCAACTTAATCATTCTTCCTGGGGAAAAAAGAAAGGTAAAAGATAAGGAAGCAATTTCAGAGCTCCAGAAGGGAATAGGAGCAGAGTTCTAGCTCTTCTGAAATTCATTTCAAGAGGACAGTTTGGTCACTGTATTTCATCGACTCCAATACAGGCTTGATGCCTGCCCAGAGCTACAAAAATTGAACCCCAACTCTGTTGCCACAGTTTATAGGATCGGAGACAAATGCCCTTGGATATCTTTTCTGGCATTGAAAGGAGTTAACAAATTCTTGTCAGATAATATGAGAGTAGCTGCTAAGGAAATTGTCATTTTAAAACAATCAAGGGAGATATTGGAACTTCGGGGTGCTGAGAAACTGGAGAACTCAACACAGGATATTTGTCAATGGAGCCATCATATTTTGTTTTAGAATGTTTGGTGCACAAGTAACGGCTGGGATGGAAATGGGACAATTACCTCTGCAGTGTCAGTTGTCCTAAATCAAGTTCCATGGGGTGGGTGTTGACATGCAGACTTTACAAGTAGGGTCTGACTCTCCCAGAATGAACCAGAGCTGCTTCCCGGTAACAGTGTGACACCCGTGGGAATGATTTGCACGTCTTCTGGAGGAAGGCAGGGAGAGAGCTGTGTCTGCCCCTTTCCTTCATCATTTTCTTTCCTCCTCAATTCATTCTCTCCAGGTCTTCCAGACATAGTTTTCTAGACCCCAAATCCGGTTACACGACATCTTGTCTCAAACACCCACAGGCTCCCCTTCCTATTGGCTATAGGATGCATTCCAAACCTTGGATGCCCTCCCACCATGCTCCCTGCTCCAGTGTTCCAGCTGCTCAGAACATCTTCCATTCCCGGAAGAGCGCCCTCACTCCTGTGCCTGACATCTGTCGCCTTCTCCCCGCATCTTGCCTCTAAGTGCTGACGTATATTCCAGCACCCAGCTCAGGGGTCAACTCCTTCATGAAGCCTCCCTCACTTCGTTCAGGATCCAGGAGTCTCGCTTTTGACCTCTCATAGCTCTTGTGCATACCTCTTTAATAGCCCTATTTTTTTAAATTAATTTTTTATTGAAGTATAGTTGATTTACAATGTTGTGTTAGTTTCAGGTATACAGCAAAGTGATTCAGTTATACATATATATATATATTCAGATTTTTTTCTCATATAGGTTATCACAGAATATTGAGTAGAGTTCCCTGTGCTATACAGTAGGTCCTTGTTGGTTATCCATTTTATATATAGTAGTGTGTATATGTTACTCCCAAATTCCTAATTTATCCCTCACCCCCTTTCCCCTTTGGTAACCACAAGTTTGTTTTCTATGTCTGTGAGCTTCTGTTTTGAAAATAAGATCATTTGTATCTTTTTTTTTATTCCATATACAAGCGATATCATATGATATTTGTCTTTCCCTGTCTGACTTGCTTCACTTTGTATGCTAATCTCTAGGTCCATCCATGTTGCTGCAAATGGCATTATTTTGTTCTTTTTTGTGGCTGAGTAATATTCCATGGTATATATGTACCACATCTTCTTTATTCATTCCTCGGTTGATGGACATTTAGGTTGCTTCCATGTCTTGACTATTGTAAGTACTGCTGCTATGAACATTGGCATGTTTAATAGCCCTTGCTACATTGTTTTAAGATTATTATTATTTTTTGTGTCTCCCACTCTAGAGCTTGAGCTGTGTCCCTGGCATTTGGATAGGAGGCTGGCCTTGTTCTGCTTTTCCTGACTTAATTTATAAAGGTTTTGTATAATTTGACTGCTTGTGGTAAACCTGGCATCACAGAGATGTTTTAATAACACATGCAAGTATATGTGATTAATATCCTCTGATTTTGTAATTTTGTGGGTAAATTGTCAACCGGGAAATTGGTGCTCTCTTATTCTAAGGCTCAGGAAAGACTCAGAAGTCATCAGCTTGTATTGTACGACTGACTATTCAGGGCTAGACTTGAGCTTTGGAGAGTTAGAAAGAACTATGAGAAAAATTCAGGTCTTCTCAAAGAATTTAATTTTGTCTGGGAGATAATATGAGCTAAGTGCTGAATTGTGGGTACAGAGAAATATCACATGCACATAACAGGTGTTCGGTAAAGACTAGTTCACTGGTGTGCCTGTGAAACAAAAAGAAGACAGCTGATAGGAGAGGGTTATTTATTTCCACTTCTGAAATGACTGCAACCCTTTTGATGGTTAGAGTCTACTGTTTCATGCAAAGAGAAGGTGAGATTCTGCTGATTTTGAGGCTCATAGAAAAACTTCAGAAAAATTTCAGAGAATTACTTTAGCATCTCTCAGAGTCATCCATCATGTAACGGCCTCTCTCACTTCTTTGAAGGAGACTACTTGTGAAATTTTTATAGGATCCCATCTCTGAAGAGCTCAAAGTACTGAACTATACATACCAAGGCCATGATTTTATTTATATATTTAAAATGTGTATTTCTCTTGAAAACAAGTAAAGGACCAATATTTTGTACCATTTAATGTTTAGGACAAGGGGCAAATTTCCGTATAGGGCTTCACTAATATCCGGGGGTCATGCCATGAGGTCAGGATCTGACTGGTGCCCAGTGAGAGGCTGAGACGGTAGGTCCTAGGCTGCCACGTGGCGGGGGCTGGAAGGAGCGAGGCATTCAGAGACCCAAGAAGTGAGCCGCATGGGTAACTTGGGAACCTGGGGCACTGTAGACAAGTGCATTCACTTATGTCTGTGTTCCACATTTATTAAGCTTTTTTTTTTTTTTATGTTCAGGCCTATACACTAGGCAGTAGGGATACAGAAAAAAAGAAAAAACAAAACTGCTCTACTCCTCAAGGTATTTGCAGCCCCGTGGGGGAGACAGACATAGAAATAAAAGTTTGGGAGACTTTGGACAACCATAGACTACCTTGAAAACCCGGTGTTGGAAACTATTGCCTCAAGGTTATTTGCTGTATAAGGTGCTGGGAAAATGACCCCACACAGGGGCTTCAGAACTGCTCCTCTGAACAACTTAAGGGGGAGGCCTGGGGAAGCCAATCAGCAGCCTTGTTCCCAAGAGCAGATGCCGGGCTCCTCAGGCTTGTGGCCTCCGTGTAGAGACCTCAGGCTCCTGTCTGTCCCCTCGGCTCTGCCACTCCTGAGGAGCATTGGGAAGCTGGGGGCCAGGGGGTAGGCCCCAGGACATTTATTAGGTCCCGGCTTCATAGGCAGAGCTTTCCTCTAGCTACAAAGAGGCTGAACTGTTCTTGCTTCCTAGGACAGAACCTCTTTTGTTCCTTCTCCCTCAGGATATTCAAGCATAGTTTCTCTCTCCTTTCTGCATGGCTGGGCATGGTGCTAAGATGGGTCTGGAGATGTGCCTGGGCTGGGAAGACTTGATCAGCTCTACCCTAGGCCTTTAGGAGAAATACTCTCTCTCCTCTACTTTTCCTAAGAAAATATTTCCTTGAGTTTATCTTCAGTGTGATAAAATCTAGAAGGCCGAAGTGAGGATGAGGGAAAGAGGCCTAGCGGCTGTCAGGCCTGCTTGTATCTTCTGGCTGTCATGCTGCAACTCTACACCACTCAGCCTAATTTACCAGGAGACTACGTTGAATTCCGGGCCAAAAGCCACAGGAGAAGGCACTTGAGGATTCAGGAATACTGAGTTCCAAGCAAAAACCGAGCTGTTATACCTGACAAGTATGGACCAAAGTGTGAGAAACAGGATGGAAAAACATATCCTCCACTGACTGTGATTTGAGCAATTTAGGGATGGCTGCCATAGCTGCTACTCTAGAAAAACCTTAGCTCGGTAAAACATGGGCAAAAAGGACTAATTTGGGGATAAATAGCTCACAATTGCCTCTTGAGTCAGCCTGTAACAGCTCTGAATAAGAGTCTTCAGGGCTACCACGAGCCTTATGCTCTCAGACCCAGGTATGTGTCTTTTCTGCTTGCAGCACACGACTCTCTCCCATGGCTGAGACTCCCACGGGTCATTTCCTCCTTCTGGACACCTCAGAGCTCCTTCTCTCTGTTTTGCGGGCTTGCCTCTCAATAGCTGTCCTGTGATTTAAATCCCACACCTCTACAGCCTCCCTCACCGGAGGGAAGGAGCACCCTCACCTAGCGCCCTCACCTAGCGCCCTCTTGAAGCAGTACTGCCGTGGCACCTTCTTATGCGTGAACATCCTGTTCTTGTATTGGTTGCCATTTATCTGGCTCTGTGGATCTGAAGCCTGGTTTCACATTAGAACCACCTGGTGTCTGTAGTCACGTGCTGACGGCTGAGTCCCATCCCAGATGAATTGAATCAGCATCTCAAGGTGGGGTCCAGTGATTGTGAGGCACAGTGAGGGCCAAGAACTGCTGGTCTCAACCCTCCCTCCTACCGCATTTGATTATTAACTTGTGGAGGCGCAGGCGTTGGTGGTGGTATGATGGCGTCTTCTACTTTGACTCTTCCCATCAATGCCGGTGAGTGCTCGGTACTCATGACTGACTCTGTGACTTCAGTGAAGGCTCCTTGGGCCTGGCTGGTTCTGCTGAGACCTTCTCAACTGTCAGTCTAACATCTGAGGGACGGTGTGGAGAGAGCTGGGTGCATTTCCCATCTCTGCCGGAATGAGACAGCACTCCCAGGACCTTGCCCAGTTATCTTCAGAGCGCTGTTGCAGGCCAGATGAGAGAAAAAAAGGATAAACTTGTGAAAGAGGGACCTAGATGCTGCCAGACCCAGCTGTAGAGGTTTGAGTCTGATGGTAAGAGATTTAGGCTGTGCCTGGAGGAGAAAGAAGCCCATGCAGCAAGTCTCTTGACTGAGAAACAACAAATATTTTCCACTGAGGTAGGAAGCAAGTTCATTAAAGCTCAGTCAGATTAGCTAGGCTGTCCACTGCTCAGAGAACTCAGCCAGACCTTGGAAATCTAGCCGAGGATGCTGGGCCAGCCTTCTACTGTGATTTCAGAGCAACCATTTAAATGTACTTTTACTGTGATCCTACTGTGAATGAGGTTTGTGCTTTCAGGAAAGAAGCATCATCTTAATCATGTGTGGGGTCCTGGAAAAGACACTGAACTTGGAAGACGTGGATTTGAGCTTGACCTTGTTTGAGGCCGAGTGAGTTGCCTCTCAGAGGCTCAGTTTCCCCATCTGTAAGTTGGGTTGTGATACATGCTCTACTAAGGAGTGATGTGGGATAAATAAATGCCTTCTCCAGCAGGTGGCAGCACACACTAGAAGTCACAGCCACCAACTGTTTTCATATAACTAGGGTCCCTCGTGGAAAGTCTGCAAGAAGCCAGGACATTCCCCCAACTGGAGTTCCTCACTTCTTGCCTAGATGGTGGTGGTTCAGCCCGGGCTCTAGTGGCATAAACTATAGAACACAGCTGTCTGAAAACTCTTCCCCTAATAGGCTCTTGTTCCTTTAGCTGTCCCTGTCCTCACTCCAATCTCCCTTTGCCCCCCTTCTCCCCCACCCCCTGGCTTGGATCTCTGTGTACGAGTCTAGAGAATAAAACTGGAGATTCTTTACACTTTTTTAATGCAACCTAATTCTCACTTGAGAGAGGCGTGTAAAAGATGCTTTCTTCTTTGCTCGAATGTTTTAGAGTTTAACCAGTTGGTGGTGGTGGACTGAATAACAGAAAAAAACAGAGCAAGGCGCATCCCCTTCTCAGCCTGCCACCCACAGCGGGGAGGCTGTATTTGCTTGACACAAGATCAGAGGTAGTTGAGGCTTTGGGGCTGAATTTAAAATTCTAAATGTGAACAAGTGACTGGAGCAAGGTTCCCTGGAATAATTGCTGGCTGGGGTTATTGCCGGCTCCAGGAAAACAAACATCTTAATGTCATGAATCAAGTCAAAGGTCCCTCTGGGATAATCCTTATGCTTTTCAATCAGAACCCAGTGGCTGTCAGTTCTTTGAATACTTGAATCTTGTGTGGAGCCTTTAAAAATACAGAGACCCAGGCCTCACCCTAGGCCAATTCAATCAGAATCTCTGAGGGTGGGAAACACTTTGCTGTTTTTCCATAGCTTTCCAGCTGATTCCAATCTGTAGGCAGTTTACCAGCCAGTGGTTTAACCTGTGGTTGGGAGAGCTAATCTTTCTAGACTTTTGTCAACATCCTCCCCTTACCAAGAAAGGGGGTGAAGCTGGGGCTATAAGTCTTGAGGCTGTAAGCCCATGTGTAATAGCTTCTGCTGGATCTGTGAATATAAAGTGGATAGTTCACAGCAGAAGGATTAGAGACAGGATTAGAAAGAGCTATTGCTCTTCTGTATTAACTCACTTGATTTTCTCTCCTTACATTTTGTAAGAGTATAGAAGGCAAAAGAACCACATTTATCTGCTAAACCTTGTTCTGGGAAATTACCTCCTTTAATTTTCACAAATGGCTATTTTTGTCTCCCATTTACAGATGAGAAAGCTGAGGTTCAGAGGAGTTAAGTGCCTTGCTCAAGGGCTAGATATGGGGTATAGGAAAGTTGGGATTTGAACCTAGGTCTGTCTGACTTGAAAAGCCTCCGTCTCGGAACACAGGAATCATATTTTGGCAAAGTTGAGCATCACAAACATCTGAAAGCCTCTGGGAAAACTTTAAGAGGAGTTGACAAGCAGGCCTCTGTATCAGCAGCTGGAAAGTGTTATAATCAGCTTGTAATTAGGGTGTGGCCCTCCCAGGCCCATCCCATCATCCCAGAATTGGGAGTCAGTAACAGGAAAGCAAGCTCAGGGGCTGCATGTGCCTTGGCTTCGATGAAGGCCCTTGTCTGATGAACCTGAGGCTTTGTCAGAAGAGAAAACTAAGAGCAGGGGACAGAAATAAGGGGTGAAGAGTAGAAGGGACCTCTCCATTGATCACTACAAACTTTGATCACCTTGGGATTTAAAGAAACAGCCCTGCCTCAAGTCTAGCATTCCTTGTTTTTTACTAATATTCATGAAATGAAAGCGCCACAACTCTCGGAGGACCTCAGTAGATGTGAGTCTTTGGAAGGCCTGAGTTCTGGAATGGGAGCTGGTCTCAGGTGAGTGCACTCTGCATGCTTTGGTGTCCATGGCTTGGAAGTTGGGTGGAGGTGAGAAGATCACTAGGAAAATAGTCATAACTTGATTACGCGAGAGTGGCCTGTCAGATCTGAGTACAAAACTGACGCTGCTTGGGATCCATGATGTCTTTGAAAATGTGCATCCAGACTGTCTGTGGCCTCCTAAGAAGGTACCCCATGTAGTTATAGCCTGGAAGCAGAAACATGTGAGCCTGCATATAAATACGCCTGTCTTATTCCATAGAACCTCACATGGCTTTCCACATGTGTTCTGAACTACTAGTGTTCTAGACCCAAATTATTATGCCAGACACCTGAAACAATGAGTGAGCTGAAGCAGGAAACCCTGAAGTTCTGGGGTGTTTTGGTCTTTAGCTCCTATATCTTTTCTAACGGCAGATTATTTTTGGAAAGTGCTCTTGATACTTGATCTGTATGTAATCATCTGGAAAATATGGGAACAGGTACTGCCAGAATATATATGTGTCTATATGTTACAACTTCAGCACTTTGATGTGTATTACTAGGCAAGACATAAGAGAGAGGGCTGGTAGTTACATCACTACACCACAGAGCCAGGTTGGCTTTTTTCCGACCAGCTGGTTTTGAGTTGTGATTTATTGGGGTGTCAATAAGGAATCTCAGTGACATATGAGACATTTTTAAAGATGAAAATATGCCAGGGAGAGATGAAATTTACTTAAAAAAAGAAGTACTTTTGCTTCCGAATCAAAGAATTAGAGCAGAGGGCTTCCCTGGTGGCGCAGTCGTTGAGAGTCCGCCTGCCGATGCAGGGCACACGGGTTCGTGCCCCGGTCCGGGAAGATCCCACATGCCGCGGAGCCTGCGCGTCTGGAGCCTGTGCTCCGCAACGGGAGAGGCCACGCCGTGAGAGGCCCGCGTACCGCAAAAAAAAAAAAAAAAAAAAAAAAGAATTAGAGCAGAGCACACAAGAAACAAGAATGTGAGAGCAAAGATGGCCGCTGGCCTTCTCCTTGCCGCTTTCAAAACCAAAAGGGCAGTGAGAATCAGAGCTCCCTCAGGGGGCTGGAAATAGCGCCTGCTGGGGGTTGGGAGCCCCAGCTTCCAGCACTGATGTGCCCCATCCAAGCTGTTGTGTGGGTGTGGGTGGGTGATTCCATTTCTCCTTGCCTGTTTGCTCTTTGGTTAATATAGTAACAGTGGTCACCCTACCTCATAGTGTTGTAAGAAGTCAGTGAGAGCAGTAGGTGGTTTGAAAAGGTTGAAGTCCTCTACAAACCTCAGGTTGTTAAACTCAACTGCCTCCTCCCTATTTGCTATGCATTAGTTAATTTGTTTCAGAGTGTTATGACTCACAAATATCGACCGCAGGATGTGGGAGGTCTGGTTGCAACACTACATTGAGAAAGTCAAATTGTGTTGGTTTGGTCTGGATAACTAGACAGGAGTCCTGTCCTTTTCTTCACGGCCCCTTTTGTTGAAGAGAATGAGCCTTCCAGAAAGAGGCAGAGCACTTCCTCCCAGGCTATGTATTTTTATTTTTTTTATTTTTATTTATTTATTTTTTTTGCGCGGTATGCGGGCCTCTCACTGTTGTGGCCTCTCCCGTTGCGGAGCACAGGCTCTGGACGCGCAGGCTCAGCGGCCATGGCTCACGGGCCCAGCCGCTCCGCGGCATGTGGGATCTTCCCGGACCGGGGCACAAACCCGTGTCCCCTGCATCGGCAGGCGGACTCTCAACCACTGCTCCACCAGGGAAGCCCTGTATTTTTATTTTTAATTAAAAATTTTTTTATTAAAAAAGTCTGTATTGGAGTATAGTTGATTTACAATGTTGTGTTAGTTTCAGGTGTACGGCAAAGTGATTCAGTTATACATATACATACATTCATTCTTTATCAGATTCTTTTCTCATACAGGTTATCACAGAATATTGAGTAGAGTTCCCTGTGCTATACAGTAGGTCCTTGTTGGTTATCTGTCTTATATATAGTAGTGTGTGTGTTAATCCCGAATTCCTGATTTATCCATCCCCTCCCCCATCCCAGGCTATGTAAATGCCAGTACAACAACAAATTGATTGAGTCCATCTTCAGGAGAACAAACCCCTTACGAGATAGGTTTTCTTGGTAAAAATCAGTCTATAATATATTTACTGTTGGTAAGGTACTTACTGGACATGAACGAGTAGAAGTTAGGATTCTTATTCAAAAAGATGCTCACACTTCGCTGTAGAGAAGAATATAGTATAGATATATAAAGACATTGTGTTAGGGTGGCTGCTGATAGGGGGCATATTCCTACTCCTTAGTTAAGGACTAGGGCCGGCACATAGGCAGGCTCCAGGATATGCCAGTGTTAGTCTTCTCATCTGTATAGGTCCTTCTTTACATACTAAAGAGAGCCATCTGCTGGTAACCTTAGGCAGCAGTTTTCATACTTTTTGGTCTCAGTCCCATATACACTATGAAATATTATTGAGCTTTTATTTTATCTATCAATCTTCACCATATTAGAAAGTCAAACAGACATTTAAAATATTTATTTCTGGGCCGGAACCGCCATCTTCCAGTAATTCGCCAAAATGACCAACACAAAAGGAAAGAGGAGGGGCACCCGCTACATGTTCTCTAGGCCTTTTAGAAAACATGGAGTTGTTCCTTTGGCCACATACATGCGAATCTACAAGAAAGGTGATATTGTAGATATCAAGGGAATGGGCACTGTTCAAAAAGGAATGCCCCACAAATGTTACCATGGCAAAACTGGGAGAGTCTACAATGTTACGCAGCATGCTGTTGGCATCATTGTAAACAAACAAGTTAAGGGCAAGATTTTTTTTTTTTTTTTTGGTACGCGGGCCTCTCACTGTTGTGGCCTCTCCCGTTGCGGAGCACAGGCTCCGGACGCGCAGGCTCAGCGGCCATGGCTCACGGGCCCAGCCGCTCCGCGGCCTGTGGGATCTTCCCGGACCGGGGCACGAACCCACATCCCCCGCATCGGCAGGCGGACCCCCAACCACTGCGCCACCAGGGAATCCCCCAAGGGCAAGATTCTTGCCAAGAGAATTAATGTGCATATCGAGCATATTAAGCACTCTAAGAGCCGAGATAGCTTCCTGAAATAGGTGAAGGAAAATGATCAGAAAAAGAAGGAAGCCAAAGAGAAAGGTACTTGGGTTCAACTGAAGCGTCAGCCTGCTCCACCCAGAGAAACACATTTTGTGAGAACGAATGGAAAGGAGCCTGAACTGTTGGAGCCCATTCCCTATGAATTCATGGCATGATGGGTGTAAAGAAAATAAAAGACCTGGACTGTAAAAAAATAAATAAATAAATAAAATAAAATATTTATTTCTTTGCCTAAGAATAACAATGATAAACCCAATACATAGAACATAAATAACAGATGTTTTCATGAAAAATAACTACATTATCCAAACCAAAAAATTTAGTGAGAAGCGTGGCATTGTTTTGCATTTTTACAACTCTCTCTAGTGTCTGGCTTAAAAGAGGACAGCTGGATTTTCATGTTTGCTTCTGCATTCAGTCTGTTGTAATCTGTTGTGTTGGTCAAAGCGTGTGAAGAAAATATGAATTCAACTAGATATTTAGTTGGAAAAGGGACAAATATTTCATTAGTCTTTTCAGATAATTGTGAGTATTCTGCTTTGATACTAAACCACAATTCAACAAGAGGTAATTTCTTTTTCATAAAATTCAGAAAATTTTTACTTCATGAAGTGTTTTACTTCACCAGTCAGATACAGATGAAGACATGAATATACTAACCTTTTATTTATCTGTTATTTTAGCACACTTTTGCTATTTTATGAAGCAAAGCATTGCAAGTTGACTTAAAAATTAAAAAAAAAATTTTAAACTATATTTAAAGGTTACTTTCCATTTACAGTTATTACAAAATATTGGCTATATTCCTTGTGTTGTACAATACATCCTTGAGTCTATCTTACACCCAATAGTTTGTACCTCCCACTCCCACTGCTATATTGCCCCTGCCCTCACTGGTAACTACTAGCTTGTTGTCTATATCTATGAGTCTGCTTCTTTTTTGTTATATTCACTAGTTTGTTGTATTTTTTAGTTCCACATATAAGTGATATCATACAGTTTTTGTCTTTCTCTGTCTATTTCACTTAACATAACGCCCTTCAAATCCATCCATGTTGCTGCAAATGGCAAAATTTCATTCTTTTTTATGGCTGAGTAGTATTCCAGTGTATATATCACATCTTCTTTATTCATTCATCTGTAGATGGACACTTAGGTTGTTTCCATATCTTGGCAATTGTAAATAATGCTGCTATGAACATTAGGGGGCATGTATCTTTTCTTTAACATCTTTATTGGAGTATAATTCTTCACAATGGTGTGTTAGTTTCTGCCATATAACAAGGTGAATCAGCTATACATATACATATATCCCCATTTCCATGTATCTTTTTGAATTAGTGTTTTTGATTTTTTTTGATGTATACCCAGGAGTGGAATTGCTGGGTCATATGGTAGTTCTATTTTTAGTTTATTGAGAAACCTCCATACTGTTTTCCACAGTGGCTGCACCAATTTACATTCCCACCAACAGTATATGAGAGTTCCCTTTTCTCCACATCCTTGCCGACATTTGTTATTTGTGTTCTTTTTGTTGGTAGTCATTCTGACCGTTGTGAGATGATAGCTCATTGTGGGTTTGATTTGCATTTCCCTGATGATTAGCAACGTTGAGTATCTTTTCATGTGCCTGTTGGCCATCTGCATTTCCTCTTCGGAAAAATGTCTATTCAATTCTTCTGCCCATTTTTAAATCAGGTTGCTTGTTTTTTTGACATTGAGTTGTATGAGCTATTTATATATGTTGACTATTAATCCCTTATCAGTCATATCATTTGCAAAATATTTTCTCCTATTCAGTAGGTTGTCTTTTCATTTTGTTGATGGTTTCCTTGCTGTGCAAAAGCTTTTAAGTTTAATTAGGTCCCATTTGTTTATTTTTGCTTGTGGTTCCTTTACCTTAGGAGACAGATCCAAAAAAATATTGCTATGACTTATGTAAAAGAGTGTTCTGCCTATGTTTTCCTCCAGGAGTTTTATACTATCCAGTCTTACATTTAGGTCTTTAATCCATTTTGAGTTTATTTTTGTATATGTTGTTAGAGAATGTTCTAATTTCATTCTTTTACATGTATCTGTCCAGTTTTTCCAGCACCACTTCTTGAAGAGACTGTCTTTTCTCCATTGTATTTTTTTGACCATAAGTTCATGGGTTTATCTCTGGGCTTCCTATCCTGTTCCATTGATCTATGTGTCTGTTTTTGTGCCAGTACCATACTGTTTTGATGACTGTAGCTTTGTAGTATAGTCTGAAGTCATGGAGCCTGATTCCTCCAGCTATGTTCTTCTTTCTCAAGATTGTTTTGACTATTCAGGGTCTTTGTGTTTCCGTACAATTTTTTAAATTATTTGTCCTAGTTCTGTGAAAAATGCCATTGGTATTTTGATGGGGATTGCATTGTATCAGTAGATTGCCTTGGGCAGTATATTAATTTTAACAACATTGATTCTTCCAATCCAAAACATGGTACAAACATCTGTTTGTGTTGTCTTCAGTTTCTTTCATCAGTGTCTTATAGTTTTCAGAGTATAGTCAACAAGACAGTTTCTTAAAGGTCACTTGCAGTGTAGAATATGAGAACATGTCAGTGAATTTTTGTCCTCTGTAACTTAAAATCCATTGGTCCATCTTGCACTTTGAATGGCTCTTTTATCCACATAGGATTTTGTAGCATCATGCATTGATCATTTGGAAAACATTAGGTCACTAAATAATGCAGCTCTTCCAAATGTTGACACATTTTGTTACACAATATTTAAAAAAATCACAATTATTTATTGTGATTACTACCCATCTCCTCAGAAAAGGCTTTATATATCTGAAATTTGTCAGGGTCATACTGGTGGGTACAAATTTTCCAAAATTCTAATTTTTGCTTGAGAGCTCAAATTTTTATTGTTAATAACAAATACTGTCAATTTTCCTTGAAGTGACAGGCTCACTTGATTTGTTGTTGAGAAATGTCCACCAACCAGTTTCTTTGTCATTCTTTAAAGTAAAGATGGTGTTCCATGAAGAAAGAAGCTAGTTCAGCTTGAAACTCAATCACACAAGTACTTTTCCTTGAGACAACCTCATGATAGCAGAAGTGCTTTATATGCACTTCTTATTTTGACACAAAGCTTATTAAAAAGGTGTACTCAGGGTTGGGAGTTAATAAAATTGCTATTTTTAACTGATTCATCAAGGAGATTTTTAAGTGGAACTGACATTTTTAAAAAACTGTGAGTGCATGCTGGTGAAGAATAATATGACCACTGGTACAGTTTTGTGCCCCTGCCTTGGTTTGTGTTAAAATGCCAGCAGTTTTACCCCCACCATTGCTTTTGCAAATGTCAAAAACAGTGAAGAAGGCAAATGATGTCTTAGTATTATTATGAAAACAGTTTCAGGCTCACGGACCATCTGACAGGTTCTCAGGGACCCAGACCCAGCTCCCAGAGCCTAGCCCCCTCAGGCAGCAGGAACACCCCCTTCAGCCTGTCCTTCTGCAGCAGGAAAGGTACATTTTCCTCCTGCCATGTCCTCTCTCCTCGCCTCCCTTGGAAACAGGCCCAGCTGAACTTTAACAGTTTAACCAGCTCTGTCCTGTTCTTTCTTGACCCTGCATCAGGCCAGCGCTGTCTGTTAAATCAGGGAGCTCTCCTTCCTTTTCTTTTTTCTTTCCTTCGGGAGTTTGTATTAGTGTGCCAGGGCTACTGTAACACAGCACTACAAACTGAGTGGCTCAAACAACAGGGATTTATTTTCTCCCAGTTTGGAGTGTTTGCCCTCCCTCAGGTGGTATGCAGAAGTCTTGTAATCATGGTTCTTGCTTGGGCCTCTTAATGACAAACAAAAGGGAAGGACCCAGTTATCAAAACATCTAGAGAAGTCAGGATCCTTCAGTGCTTAAGGACAACAGACCTCAAGATACCAAGTGGTCCCAAAGAGATGATAGGAAAGATCTCCCAGAACCTATGTCTCAGATAAAAGTGAAGGTTATTAGGGCCAATCAATTTCTCTCTCTCTTTGGGTAAGTTTCTGTTTCTTCTTCCCTATGGTATGGATGGTTAAGATGATGTTCTGTGTGTGGGAAAAGGGGTTTTTGCCTTTTCTTTCGGTCTTCCTTTCCTTCATATGAGCTTGGTTCAGAATAACCTGTTTTTGAGCTGTGAGTGAGACTTCTTATCTGAGAACCATGACATCAAGAAAATCTCGACTTCTCCTTGTCTTCTTTTAAGTTACCTGCAGTCCCCAAAGGACCAGGCTATTTCAAGGGGGATCCTGACACTGGCTAAAATAATTAGCAGTGTGCATCAATCTATTCAACGTCTTAGAGACTAGCGTCAGAGTTCAGAGGAAGGAGCATCTCTGGAGAATGGGGTAATACCTTGGAGGCGGTGACCCAGTGCTGACCATGGAGGGGGTAGTCTGGATGTGAGAGGCTGGAGGGGAGGTGGCCCTACTCAGATATCCACCGACTCTTTAGCAAGCGTGCAGCTGGCAAGGAATTGTTAACTACCACATTCTTTTCACAGCCCTGGTGTTTAGGACAGCTGGGTCCTGGTGCTGCTGAGGTTATAGAAAAGGAAGAGAATGGGTTCTACCAAGTACTAGGCACGTTGGTCCCATAACTTCCTTCAAAGGTTTCTACACCAGCTCTGACACTTACTAGCTCTGTGACCTGGGTACCTTTCTTAACCATTTTATGCCACAGTTTTGTCTATAAAATGGGCATTATGCTGACTTCCCAGGGTGGTGAGGATTAAATAGGTGAGCACATGGAAGTACCTGTTTAGCACAGAGTAAGCAATCAATAAAATATAAACCTATTATTATTATTAATTTCACTTCATTGAATCCTCTCATAACACAAAGAGATGGAAGTGATTACCTCTTTTAAGGCATCATTTCACAAAGATAAAACCATGAGTCTTGTGCAAATATGAAATGAACATATATCAAAGATTTCATTTATCTCATTAATTAATGAAAGAATCATTAAGATGTTAAAACTAGTTCAGAGGGCATTTGAGAAGCTAGGTATTCTGTAGGCAATGTTAGGATAAGATTGCTAGATAAGATACAAAATTGAGTACTGTCCACCAGGGCCAAAACCCATAATCTTTGTGGTTACACCTTACACTGGATAGAAATTATCTGCGTCCTGTAGGGTAGGAAAAAGTTTTCCTTGACCCTCTTCTAAGAGACTCTAGTCCCTGGCTGGTTCTGAAAATTAAACTGACAAAGACAGTAACAGGAGAAAAGCATACAACTTTAATTTTTATGTGTACATGGGATCCTTCACAAGAGAATGAAGACCCAAAGAAGTGACCAGGCAGTTTTTATACCTTTTAGAGAAAGAAACAATAAATTTGTGAAGAATGGCAAGACAGTCGGGTTTGGGCAAGAGGTAGTAAATGGTGAAGAAGTAACAAGGAAGGTAAGAGTGAGTTTAACAAGGTTTGTTTGTACAGATTTCTCGGCCCCTAACTCTCTGTCTCTGGTGATAAGAATGTCTTCCTTCCTCTTGGTTCAGGGAGGTACCTTCAACATGAGAGTTTTATGACCTGTTTAAGGCAGGAAGGGAAAGGTCAGAGTGAACTTCCTGCTTCTGCTGTTTTCTCAAACTCATTCAGCTTGAGATACTCGATACGGTAAGGTGCCATATTTTGGGGTAGTGTGTCCTGAACCCCATCAGTTCCTACTGGACAAAAACTTGCCAGTTAAACTCTGCTCCTACAGAGCAGAAAAATACCCTAGACAATGGAAAGGCCAATACAAAACTGCACTGAAAGTATACCCGTTAATCCCTTTTGCCTGTTTTGAAATTTTGGATAAATTTTCTGATAACTCCAAGCTATGAATAGGGAAATCGTGTCTCAAAGAGGCTAAATAACTTATGCAAAGTTATACAGCTAGAAATGGCAGAGCAAGAATTCAAATATACGTAGTCCATGTTCTGTTCACTAAACCTGTTAACCTCCACTCAGTTACAATTCATTCTTGAAGGAGATGGCTAGAGTGCTCTATCCAAGGAATTCCTGGTCTCCTGTGAGGTGGGAGGGAGCAGAGAAGAGTTAAAAAAGGAACAAAACTTCAGAATTCCCAGGACACAGAGCGTTGCCAATCTGTCCACCACTAGCAAAAATATAAAAAATATACTTCCTCTTTTCTCCTCTGCTTTTTAAAATTTACCACGAGATGAAATACATTTAAGGTCACTGTGTGGGTCCAGGTATGTGCAAAATCATTTATAGGCTCTGATGTTACTCCGGATTAGAAGTAAATAAATTTGTTACTAATTTAATAACTCAATATAAATTCTTCTTACACTCTGTTAATACAATTACTTTCGAATGGGAGTGACAATTTTTTATTTTATGTAGAAATGAAAGATTTTCTAATTTTCATAAGTACCCCTTTCATGGGTTGTTATTAGCAAGAATAAAATGTAACTCCATAAGATAAGTTTGAAATGGAGGCAGCTGGTTGCTTTGTATTCCCTTTTAACTTTGTCAGAATTTGTCAAAACATGATGTAAGGCAGAAATGCATGGTGTAGGTGAACCAGAGTAGGATTATTTATAAACAGAAACTTGAGCCAAATGCAGCAGTAAACTAAAAAATAGAACAAATTACATTAATCGGCTTTTAAAAATAGGGAAAAATAGTTTTTTTGTTAAAAAAAACTAACAAGCCAGTTTAAGCCAGATTTGAATAGTATTGGGGTACAAAACTTGTCATTAGTAATTGGCATCTGAAAATATCTTAGGGAGGGTATTGTCTTAATTTAGGAAAACCTTTGTAAGCCACTTAAGGAAGGAAGGTATGCCTGGAGGTATGGACTGGAAGAAGTAGGATCTTCACAGGACTTGGAGCCTGTGGAAGAGGTGGACCAAGAGATCTTCCCAGTGGAGGAGTGGGCAAGTCTTTTTAAGAACAGGGATTTTTAGTATTCACTTCATTTAATTTTTTTAACATCTTCGTTGGAGTATAATTGCTTTACAATGGTGTGTTAGTTTCTGCTTTATAACAAAGTGAATCAGCTATACATAAACATATATCCCCATATCTCCTCCCTCTTGTGTGTCCCTCCCACCCTCCCTATCCCACCCCTCTAGGTGGTCACAAAGCACCAAGCTGATCTCCCTGTGCTATGCGGCTGCTTCCCACTAGCTATCTATTTTACATTTGGTAGTGTTTGTATGTCCATGCCAGTCTCTCACTTGGTCCCAGCTTACCCTTCCCCCTCCCCGTGTCCTCCAGTCCATTCTCTACTTCTGAGTCTTTATTCCTGTCCTGCCCCTTTACTATTCACTTTAAAATTATGTGTTTGCTTTGCCACATTGCAAACTCTTCTGAACTCCTGCAACCTTAGTGTGCATGTGCTAAAGATGGGTGAGTGGCGTTTGGTTTTATTTTGGTATGGTGGTGGCAGTGTCAAAGTCACTGGGGGATTCAAGAGAAAATGATTAATTTCCAAGAAAACAGCCATGAGAGGGAGCCCCATAAGAGGTGGCGAGTGTCTAGGGAACAGAACTTGAGGGCTGGTGGTGACCTTGGGAATGCAGCTCCTGGAGGGTGCGGTGTGTGGAAGAGGGGACGTGAATTAATGTGTTTTAAATACCAAAGGACAGGATGAGGTCTCTGGCTTGAGAATTATACTGTGCATAAAACAAAGGCAGAATATTAAAATATCCTCTGGACCAAACTCCTATGTCCCTGATTTCCCTCACCTGCAGCCCATAAAGGATTGGGTTAAAGAAGCTTTGGTTAAGAAGCCTCAGCCCTGACCTGAGTGGACTGTAATCAAGCGTTGTTCCTTGTATTTGATGCTCTAAAGGATGGTCCTCTGGGCTAATGATTACAATCTGGTGTGGCTCCGTGCTTCTCTTTCAGTTAGTACCATGAAACATGTGAGGACTGTTCTAGGTGCAAAAGAAGATACCTCCTGCCCCGAGAGCTTGCAAGCTGAGGGAGGGCGTGGCCATAACCGGTGGCCGGGGGCTGGTATCCACTCAACCACCCACCAGGCTTCCACCCATAACCGTTGAAGGAACCCGGGAGAAAACCCAGTGTCACAGTGGAGGTTCCACTGGATCAAGGTCTAGCCCTCCTTCAATGAGCCTCTAATCTGGTTGCGAAGTCAGATTTCCTTCACTCAGATAAAATTCTTTTCTAATTCTCAACATAAACTGCTCTTTTCCGCCTCTGAGAGCTATGGTTGTAAACCTGTGATTAACTTGCAGAAGCAGGTTCCCTGCAATTTGTAAGATCACTTTCTCAGGGGAGCTGGTGTTTCTTACGTGGATGTGCTGTGACCAGAAGTGAGGTGTTTTGCAAGGAATTTCTCAATAAAGTCAGACATGAATGATTTCCTGCAGTCGCCACCGTCCCAGCTTTTCTGAACGTCTTCACCTTTGAGAGATTCCGAGGCCTTCTTAGTTGTGGCCCCGGTGCCCAGAGAGAAGGAAGGAGAGCTGCACACACCACCAGGGCTCTGGCTGCCGCTCCGTAACTCCCTGGACACAGGAGCTGCTTGGTGCCCACAGTTGCTTGAGCTAGAGAATCACCCTCATATTTCTGAACAGAAGCAGAGGTTAGGACTTCTGAAACTTGCACCCCAGAGGCTCGTGAACACGCCACTGACCCCCAAACTTCCCTTTTCTTAGCTTCTGATTCTTTTCAGCCTTGGGGCCTGGCCCCCTCAGGCAGCAGGAACACCCCCTTCAGCCTGTCCTTCTGCAGCAGGAAAGGTACATTTTCCTCCTGCCATGTCCTCTCTCCTCGCCTCCCTTGGAAACAGGCCCAGCTGAACTTTAACAGTTTAACCAGCTCTGTCCTGTTCTTTCTTGACCCTGCATCAGGCCAGCGCTGTCTGTTAAATCAGGGAGCTCTCCTTCCTTTTCTTTTTTCTTTCCTTCGGGAGTCTGTATTAGTGTGCCAGGGCTGCTGTAACACAGCACTACAAACTGAGTGGCTCAAGCAACAGGGATTTATTTTCTCACAGTTCTGGTGGCCAGTGTCTGAGGTCCAGGTGTCAGCAGGGCCAAGCTCCCTCTGAACACGCCAGGGAAAGACTCCTCCAGGCCTCCCTCTTCACTTCTGGTAGTTCCTCAGCCTGTGGCAGCGTAACTCCAATCTACAGTATCTTCACGTGATGTTCTCTCATGTGTGTCTGTGTCCAAACCTCCCCGTTTTATGAGGACACTTGTCACATTGCATTAGGGGTTCACTCTATTCCAGGAAGATCTTGTCTTCAATTACATCTGCAATGACCCTTTTTCCAAATAAGGTTATGTTTTGAGGTCCTGGGCATTAGGACATCAGCATATGAATTTTGGGGGAACACAAGTCAGCCCATAACAGATCTATATAGGGTTTTTTCCCCTAACACACCTCATCCAGTTTGGTCCTTTGGGATCCCCAGTAGTTAGAGATATGCGAGAAGTCAGTTAATTCTGGGAGCACATAAAGCATCTTTTTTTGTTGTTGTTGTTTGTTTGTTTTTGGTTTTTTTCTTTGTGGTACGCGGGCCTCTCACTGTTGTGGCCTCTCCCGTTGCGGAGCACAGGCTCCGGATGCGCAAGCTCAGCGGCCATGGCTCACGGGCCCAGCCGCTCCGCGACATGTGGGATCTTCCTGGACCAGGGCACGAACCCGTGTCCCCTGCATTGGCAGGCGGACTCTCAACCACTGCGCCACCAGGGAAGCCCAGCATCTGTTTTTTGAGCAAATGCAGCTCACTCCCCCTCTGAGCAGGCTGCTTCCTTCCAGAGGCACCATCTGATAGAAAAACATTGAACCCAGGCCTGTGCTGATGCAGGGCTGCCTGATGGCTTTTCTTCATTAGGCTGTCCCCTCACCGGGGCTTAAGCCCTAAGGACCAGATCTGAGTGTGTTCCCTCATGACACAGGCCGAACTTGTCACCTTGAAATGTTCCTGAAATGCTTGAGGTTTTCCATACTGCCCCTGGGTATTAGGTTCTTCTTGCTGCTCTAACAAATTACTTTGTAACGAATGGCTTGAAACAGCAGAAATTCATTCTCTTACAGCTCTGCAGTTCAGAAACCCAATCACTCTCACTGGGCTATGGGTCAGGGGATTGGAGGGCTGGGTCCTTCTTCAGGCCCCAGAGAAGAATCCATTTCCTTACCTTTTTGGGCTTCTGGAGGCTACCTGGGCTCACAACCCCTTCCTTTTTTTTTTTTTTTTTTTTGAAATTGGAGTATAGTTGCTTTACAATGCTGTGTTAGTTTCTACTGTACAGCCAAGAGAATCAGCCATATGTATACGTATATCCCCTCTTTTTTTGGATTTCCTTCCCGTTTAGGTCACCACAGAGCACTATGTAGAGTTCCCTGTGCTGTACAGCAGGTCCTCATTAATTATCTATTTTATACATATTGGCGTATATATTGTCAATCCCAATCTCCCCATTCATCCCTCCCCCAGCCACAACCCCTTCTTTACATCATTCTGATCTCTTGTTTCTTTTCGTGACAACTCCTACTTCAGTGTCAAATCTCCCTCTGCCTCCCTTTCATTCAAACACATGATTCAGTTTGGGACACACCGGATAATGCTGGACGTTTTCCCTATCTCAATATCCTTAGTTTAATCACATCCGCGCATTCTCTTTTGTCCTCTGGGGTAACATTCACAGGTTCTGGGGCTCTGGATGTGGACGGCTTTGGGGCTGTTATTCAACCCATTGCGCCATGTTTAAAAAACAGGCACAGTGATACCTATTTTTCGAGTTTGCCTGGCCTGACTTCTAAGAGCTTCACTTTCTTCTTAAGGAAGTTCCTTTCTTCCTCCAGCTTCATTTCTTTGTCCTCCTTAATTTGCTTTTGCTCCCCCACTGCTCTTTTCGAATTATAAAATCCCAGTTCCTTGAGTCTGTGGGCAAACTGATGCCCTAGAGATGGGTTAGGCTGGGCAGAGGTTATTTGCAATTTTTTATAACATAACTGTGACTACAGTTTGAAGTCAAACAAAAGGGAAAAAAAAAACTCATTAGTTTTCTGACTAGTGTTCAGTTTCCCCCGAATTTCTCCTTAGAGGTTTACTAGTACTTACCTGGCCTTCATAGCCTTCAGTTCTGATTGGGGAAGAGCCTATTAGGTGTGGGGATGGTGGAAGGAGCCGACTGAAGACTAGTGAATTGCTCATGTAGTGATGCTGACGTGGAGACTTAGCATTGTGGCGGCACCAGTTTTCACTACTCTGGCCTTTTGTCCAGGCAGACAGCAGCATTGATCTGGGTACAGTTTTGCCTAGTAGGTGGGGCAGAAGGACGAAGGAAAAGGACAGTGGAGTGTGCTGGGGACAGTTCTACCCTGGCTGGGGAGAAAAATTTATTTAATGAATGTATTTGACTACATGATACTAAGTGCTTTATGTTTGATTCTCACAGAACTTACTTAACAGGGTTGTTATCCTCATTTTAGACAGGGGGAAAGCGGGGTGCAGAGAGGTTAAACAATTTGCCCAAGGCCCGAGGCAACCCAACACTGGAGCCTACCTGGGCTCTTTGGTGGGGCTAATGGCGGACTCTGGGAGGGCTCACACCAAGGAGTACTTCCTGGAACTTCTGCTGCCAGTGTCCTTGTCCCCCCGGTGAGCCACAGCCACCCCCCACCTCTGCAGGATACCCTCCAACACTAGCAGGTAGGTCTGGTTCAGTCTGCCCTGGGGTCACTGCTCCTTCCCCTGGGTCCCGATGCGCACACTACTTTGTGTGTGCCCTCCAAGAGTGGAGTCTCTGTTTCCCCCAGTCCTTTCGAAGTCCCGCAATCAAATTCCACTAGGCTTCAAAGTCTGATTCTCTAGGAATTCCTTCTCCCGTTGCCGGACCCCCAGGGTAGGAAGCCTTATGCGGGGCTCAGAACCTTCACTCCAGTGGGTGGACTTCTGTGGTATAAGTGTTCTCCAGTCTGTGAGTCACCCACCCAGCAGTTATGGGATTTGATTTTACTGTAATTGTGCCCCTCCTACCATCTCGTTGTGGCTTCTCCTTTGTCTTTGGATGTGGGGTATCCTTTTTGGTGGGTTTCAGTGTCCTCCTGTTGGTGACTGTCCAGCAGCTAGTTGTGATTCTGGTGTTCTCGCAAGAGGGAGTGAGAGCACGTCCTTCTACTCCGCCATCTTGGTTCAGGGCTGAAAATCTGAGTAATTTTTGATTAACGAGGATTTAAGTTGGGTAGTTGGCTTCCACTCTGTATATATTAATACTCTTATTAACTGATTTTTTGGGGAGGATGGATACATTTATTAGGTAATGGAAAATTCCTACAAATGAATTCCTTTTTTTCTTACTTCCCTTGGGCCCCACCCCCAGCACAGCATTGCTCTAGGCTTGTCTGAACTTGAACACGGGTGTTCTCTGTTCATTTGTTTGATCTTTAGTTCATTCATTCACCCATCTATCCAATATATAGATTTATTTAACTCATACTATACTAATGGAATAGAATCCATCTTAAGAAACACACAGTTTATTTTGAGCCTTCTAAGAGATGATGTCCATCCTTTTGGGGTTTTATCTATTAGTAATTGTGAAAGCACTTCTAAATTTGTTGTTTGAAAAGAATGCAAATGGCCGGCTGATGGGCTACCTCTCAGTCAACACCCAGTGGTCTTTGGACTTGATTGTGGAAAGAGATTTTTCTTTTCCTTTTTTTATTGTTTGATGTATTATGCAAAGAAATGTGAGTTTGTGCCATCAATTAAGCCAACTTTTTCGTACTTGCCAAAATGGCCTTCCTGGGGACAGCTCAGTCAACTAATTAGAGTCAGCACCTTTATCCAGGGAACTGCACGGTGGCCTACACTTCTGTAGTTGGGTGTAGGTCTCCAGGACTTTTCCTTCATCTCTCACCCGTGAGTAAATTACAACCAGAAAGTGAATAAGAAAGAATGGCTTATGATGACAGTAAAGCAAGGTTGGATAACAAGCCCCAGCCATTCAGAGCCATGGAGTGGTCCATTCTGAATGACTTTCAGCTCTCGGTTACCTTCAGGTCTAGCTTCCATTCTAGTGATCATGCTGCCAGTCACTCTAGCAGTTTCAGTAGGTGACTCCCAGGTACTGCTTCTGATCAGTACATTTCAAAAGAAGAGTAGGATGATCCCAAGGGTACCACCTTAGTCTCTGGGCCCCATCCTGTGTACCTGCAAATAGAATAACTCCTCTTTGTGGTTAGGTCTAGAAAGTGAAGGAGTATTATCTTCCTTTTTGGAATGTCCTCCTTTTTTTGAAAGTAGCCTTTTTTTGCTTTTTAATCCTTTGGTAACTTACTTATGGTAGAATCACTGAGAGAGGGAATATGGGAGGTTATATAATTCATTGCTTTCTCATGTCCTCAAGTTGTGATGCAATTAATCCATGTAGGAATTAAAGCCATCGATTGCAAGTGGTTTATTGAACATCTCAACTCAGAGGGATTCAAATATGAAGTGGTTTATTTTTCTCCTATCACTTTTTTAAAACACCCTCTCTTGAATCACATTTTCTTTTGTATCCTTAGTAACAACTTGGGCAGATTCGATGTCCTCAGTCATTTTCAGATATTGAAAAGTCCAGTCTTATCTGGTCTATGTTGGAACTTTAGTCTCACATCCAATTTTGTGCTACACAAAATTGCTGCACAGCCAGCCAGGCCTCAGCTTGAGGTATTTGTACTGGCAGTGAAGGGGGCACCATCTCTCTCTTCTTCCTTCCTTTTGTGCTTTTAGCTCCTCCTGGGCTGGACAAGATGAGCGAGATCTTAGAAGAGAGCCAAAGTCTTTTGATTTCACTGCTGCTGTCATGGTCCTTCCCTGGCTGTCCACGACAGCTGCGTGGCTCGTATCCACGTGCTGGTTCTCTTTGGGGTAGGTGAGTGAGTCCTTTGGGGAGCATAGCCAGAGGCATCTTCAATGCAGAGTTCCCTGACCTGGGCCCAGAAAGGGAGGGAAAAGCCCGAGCATTCACCCCAAGGCAGTATGGTACAACTCCAAAGATTCTAGTCTTCTGTTCTTGTGGATCAATGGTTCTCCAAGCTGGCTGCCTATTAGAATCACCTGGGAAGGCATTAAAAGAATGTTAGTGTCTGGGCCCAGCCACAGAGATTCTGACTTCACTGGTTGGGTTCAGGCATGGGTATTTCTGAAAAGTTCTCCAGCTTATTTTATTGTGCAGCCATGTTTGAGAACCACCGTATAGTAGGCATGGAGGGATGATGTTAGCTGCACTCACTAGTAAGTGCCACAGGATGTGGCTGGTGGCTCCTTTGGTGGCTCTCTTTAGAACGTGGGATGTATAAAGTACCTATTGCTTTGTGGCTTTGTGACCTTAGCTAAAATTCATGATCAACAGGGAAATTCCATTCATCATTCTGACATTGTTGTAAGTCTCCCTGGCTCTCTTGCTTTCTTGGCAGCTCCTCCTGTAAAGAGAAGTTACATAGAAAGAGCTGCAGGTCGCCTTTTACTAATAAAGGTAGAGAGGCTCTGACAGGTAAATTCTGTGAGATTGTACCTCACTCTAGCAACTTCTGGATCACTCTGGAGGGATCATCAGCTCATAACACAATTCTACTTTTCCAACTAGATGAACGAATGTTTTCCTCGTGAAACCACAGGCATATTCAAGTGACGTTTTATTTCCTCTCATTCCATTTCCCCTTTCTCTAACACATTTTACTAGTAACTTCACTGTGAAAATAGTATCTTTGTTACTGAGATTTTCATCAGTTCCTGCTACTGAGGCTATGCATGAAGCCATTATCCTTTTGTCTTTTGACGCAACAGTAATTGTTTCCATAGCAACAAACTATAGCATCACAAACTGAGACAATGGCTTCAGGTGAGGAATAAATAACAGGAGCCAATGAACTGAGGGAGACCAGTATACTGTTCCAAATGCAGTGACAGCCACTCTGAAAAACATGATTCAGTGCTGAAGCAGAATCATCCCTAAATAGAAATTTCGATTTTTTCCATGAATCATCAGTGACTTTAAACGTAGTCCCTGTTAGCAATAAATTCACAGTTTTTGGTATGAATGCTGCCAAAAGGGAAACGAACGACTTGCCAAAATTAAATATATGTGGTTCAAGATGGGAACAAAGTGTGAAAAGCAGAGGTCTTGCTGGTGACTGGCGACACTGGGGCTGTGAAGTTATACCCTGATCACAGGTATATAAGAAAGTCAGCAAGGGCTCACCAGCATTATTTGGGTAGAGTGTGAAGTTCTCTTCCTCTCCATCTTTCCTCCCAAGGGACAATTCTGGAGTCTCACAGTTTTAACTAGAAAGAATTGTGTCTATGCTTTTTTCGTCAAAAAACAAAGCCAAAAACTGGAAAAATTGAACCTTAGTGGGAAAAAGCACCGACAAAGGCTCAAGGGATCTGAGTTCCTTTTTTTTTTTCCTGCCACTAATGAGTTTTGTGGTTTAGGGAAACTAACTTACTGGGCTCTAATTTCTTACTTGTAAAATAAGATGATGAGCCAGGCAATCTCTACTTATACTTCTTCACAGCTTGATTGCTCTATGAATTTCTGTCTTGTTCCTTGTCCATCTCTCTCCATTATGCAAAAGAATCATGATCTAGATGAGTTTTTGCTCTTCTTCACCCTCTTCCCAATTATTGGCCCTTTGGAGATTCTCATTACCAGATAAGAAGAGCAACTGAGCAGATAAATTTTAATTCTGGATTATCTGTGATTTGGTAGTGGAACCGGCTAATTATTAATGAAAATATATACTTTCCTTTTCATCACATAAAATTTATCAGTGCCCTTGCTCTTAAGTGAGGCTCTGTGACTCAATTCTTCTGCTAGAATGTAAGAAGATTAATGGGTGCCACAGTTGAGCCGAGGTGGATAGGAAGCAGGGTGCCTCCTCTATGTTGTCTTCCCACTTCTGTTTGCTGGATGTCAATGCCCAGAGCAGCCTTGGAGGCAAGTTGAAAACAGCTGAACTTCTGTCAGCCTGGGTTCCTGAATGACTATGTGGAATAGAGTATGATGCACACCAGGAAAATCCATATTTTTTTTCCTACTGTGTCAAGTCATGAATATTGGGGGTTTTATTTCTCACAATAACTAGTGCTACCCTGATCAATATAATTTGAAACATTATGATTTTTCTTCTCCTCTCAACAACTCTTGAGAGAAGCCTTTTATTTCGAAGGTGAATATCACCATGATGATCTGTCTGGTGATCTGGTGAAACTGTCTAAGAGGGTTTATTGATACAAAGTTTTATGTTTGAAGGTTGGGCAGCAGTGATTCATTTTCTGGAGATACACAGTTAGATTCCCTGAGATTGCTATAGGAATAGGGTGGTAGTTTAGGAAGTATAGGAGGAGATCTAATTCCACCAGAATGTACCTCCCATGCCCCCTATTACCAGAGAAGGCAGAACCTGGATTGTAATTGTACATGGGCAACCATAGACACTAGAAATTGACAGCCTTTGAATGGACCACCAGAACATGGGGTCTCGGTTTTATAGACTCTGTAAGCTCTAGTGTTTTTCTGTTTTAAAATTTTTGATCTCTTCTTATAAGGCATTGCTGACATCTGATTGATCTTGTTCTTCTTGTCAACCTTGGCCAGTTGGAGCTTGAATTGGGTTTAATTTGACTTAGAAAAAGAAAGAAGTGTGACATTTCTTGTACTCTGGTGTCATCAGTACCAGTTATAAATGGACTGATAATCCCTGTGGATGCTATATATAGGTGTATGCATAACTCATGGCATTCAATGGTAGAAAGCTGTAGTCTTCAAGGTAGCTTAAGTGTCTCACAAGCTAAGCAAACACTATCCCTTTTGTTTTGTGGATTAGCTCAGGACACATTAAAATCCATATATATGATGCTTCTTTCACTTTATCTCCAAATCCCTAGCCCCATTTAGTATATGCCATAGATTGCAAACTCATTTAAACATCAGTTTAAGAAAAATAGTAAAATAAATTGACTGATACTGTATGAGAACAAAGATTGCACAATACTCAAAAAATCAGACAGAAATACCTTTCAAGGTTACTCATATTCCTACTACCATTTCAGCTTGCCTAATTAGGCATCAACCATACCTAGAAAATATTACGTGCAAAAATATTAGAAAAATGTGCATCTTACATGTTAAGTAGAGGAATAAAACTCCTGAGACTCAACTGTCCTTCTGTTTTAAATAGATAGTGTTGATGAAAAGAAAAGCTATTATGTTGGAAGAAGGGAGGTATCTGGGATAATCAGTAGAAATAGAAAGTGTAAAGTTAGTGGATTTAGGGATACTGGTATGGATACCATGATCTTATATATGAAAAGATACTCCAGAGAAAACAGGTATAGTGATTTTCATTCTTTTAAGTGCAATAATGAAGTCATTAAGGGTATACTGTGCTCCCAAAGAGCAGAGGGTATAGCCGAATGTGCCTCACATCTGTTGGCCTAGAAATCATCCTCTTATTTTATACCAATGGATTTATATTGAGGGGGAAAAACAACATTAAAAGGCAGTCAAAAGTAATTAGAAGTGGTGCTGCATGTAGTCTATCTAGTTCCATTTTGGAAAAAGATCTGGGCAGAAGGGTTGGATGGGTTTGTAGATAGATGAAGAAGGAGGTCATTCAGGGAAGAGATTTTGAGTTGTGTATCAAAGGGTTAACTTTTGCTCAACATGCTTAGGAGAGCTGTTGATTACTGCTGTCCTGTCCCTCCTTTCACTGATTCTTGTGTCACTGTGGGTAATAAATCATGTAGCTTCATATCCACGTTAACTCCCTGCTTTGGCATGGAAAGAACAATGACTACAAAGGGGACAGAAGCTTCCTCTTGGTGCTCTGTGGGAGTTGGCTTATGTTTCTAACAATCTAGGCAGTCTGTTGATTCTATTGTTTCACTTATTTTTACCATGGAGGTAAGGCATGTTAAAACAGGCAAAGGACAACTTGTATTGGTTTTCAAAGTGTAAAGATGTCAGCTCCTCACTAAGCAAGTATTTAACTTAACTTTTGTATTCCAGTGGCATCTAGTACAGTTCCAGGCGTATAATATGCATTCAATAACTTTGAGTGAATGAATATGTGGCTGAATGGACAAATGAAGTACAGACATACCTTGAAGATATGGCAGGTTTGGGTCCAGACCACTGCAATAAAGTGAATATGGCAATAAAACAAGTCACATGAATTTTTTGGTTTCCCAGTGCCTATAAAAGTTATGTTTACACTATTCTATAGTCTATTGTGTGCAATAACATGATGCCTAAAAATGCTAAAAGTACTTTATTGCTAAAAAATGCTAATCATTCTCTGAGCCTTCAGTGAATCATAATATCTCTCCTAGTGGAGGGTCTTGCCTCAATGTTAACGGCAGTCCTCCTCTTCAATTCTTTATCCGGTCCCTAACTTTTGAAAAAAATTGGGTCAGTTGTCCCTTAGATTTCTGGATTTTTCTTTTTGCTTCCTGTGGTGTCAATTAACTTGGACCTGTATTACTTGACTTCCTTCATTGATTCTATTCAGTTTCAACTTTCAGGGCAAGAATATTTCATAGGTTGTGCTCTGTGATCCATGTTATAAAATGTCAGAAAGTGTATAATATCTGGATACACCTATTTTTAGTAATTCCAAGATTGTTCACTAGGTTCAGGTGATGATAGCTCAATTCCTCCTTTGTAAATTCCCCATCAACCTTTTATCTAATAGTTTCATCCACTGATTACTGTTGACTAATTCATTTGATGAGGGAATGAAAAGTGGTGACTTTCTAATTCTACCATCCTTTCCATGTTTATTGGATGGAATTTTGGGGGAAAAAATACTTTTCCTTATCAAATTAGGCTATTTGGTTACTATGAAATATAGCTCATAGAGGAAAAAAGGATAAATGCTTATTTCTTTCCTTCTGACAGTTTTTAGACCAAGGAGTTGATGACCTCTACACTCCCAACGATGTTCAATAAGTTAGGTTTGGAGACTGTTCTGCCCTACTCTCTCTTGTGTCTGCTCTACTCTCTCTTGTGTCTGCTCTCTCTTTCTCTCTAACATTATGACCTCAAGGGTTTTAAGATAATTACAGACATACATACCTCAGAGATATAGTAGGTTTGGTTCCAGACCACTGCAATAAAGTGAATATCACAATAAAGTGAGTCACACAAAATTTTGTTTCCCAGTGCATATAAAAGTTATGTTTATACTATGCTGTAGTCTATTAAGTATGTAATAGCATTATGTCCAAAAAAGAAATGTGTATATGTTAATTAAAAAGTACTTTCTTGCTAAAAAATGCTAAATATCATCTGAACCCTGAGTGAGTCGTAATCTTTCTTGCTGGTGGAGGGTCTTGCCTCAGTGTTGATGGCTGCTGACTGATCAGTGTGGTGGTTGCTGAAGTTTCAGGTGACTGTGGTACTTTCTTAAAATAGACAGCAATGAAGTGTGCCGCATCAACTAACTGGTCCTTTCATGAACAATTTCTCTGTAGCACGCAATGCTGGTTGATAGCGTTTTACCCACAGTAGAACTTCTTTCAAAGTTGGAGTCAGTCCTCTCAAACTCTTCCACTGCTTTATCAGCTAAGTTTATGTAATATTCTAAATCTTTTGCTGTTGTTTCAACAAGCTTCACAGCATCTTCACCAGGAGTAATTTTCATGTCAAGAAACCACTTTTTTTACTCATCCATAAGAAGCAACTCCTCATCTGTTCAAGTTTTAATTGCAGCAATGCAGTCACATCTTCAGGCTCCACTTCTGATTCTAGTTTTCTTACTATTTCCACCACATTGGCAGTGGCTTCCTCCACTGAAGTCTTGAGCCCCGCCGTCATCCATGAGAGCTGGAATTAACTTCTTCCACGCTCCTCTTAATGTTGATATTTTGACCTCTTCCCATGAATCACAAATATTCTTGATGGCATCTAGTATGGTGACTCCTTTCCAGAAGGGTTTTCAATTTACTTTGCCCAGATCTGTCAAAGGAATCACTATCTATGGCAGCTATAGCCTTATGAAATCTATTTCTTAAATAATAAGACTTGAAAGTCTAAATTGCTCCATGATCCATGGGCTGCAGAATGGATGTTGTGTTAGCAGGCATGAAAACAACATTAAACTTGTACATCTCCATCAAAGCTTTTGGGTGACCAGGTACATTGTCAATGAGCAGTGATATTTTGAAAGGAATTTTTTTTTCCTGAATAGTAGATCTCAACAGTGGGCTTAAAATATTCAGTAAACCATGTTGTCAACAGATGTGCTGTCATCTAGGCTTTGTTGTTCCATTTAGAGAGCACAGGCAGAGTGGACTGAGCATAATTCTTAAGGGACCTAGGATTTTCAGAATGGGAAATGAGCAGTGGCTTCAACTTAAGGTCATCAGCTGCATTAGCCCGTAACAAGAGAGTCAGTTTCTCCTTTGAAGCTTTGAAGCCAAGCTTTAGCTTCTCCTCTTTAGCTCTGAAAGTCCTACATGGAAACTTCTTTCAGTATAAGGCTATTAGGTTTACACTGAGAATCTGTTTAGTGTAGCTGCCTTCTTTAATTATCTTAGCTAGATCTCCTGAGTAACTTGCTGCAGTTTCTACATCAGCATTTGCTATTTCACCTGGCACTTCTATGTTATAGATACAGCTTCTTTCCTAAAATCTCACAAGGCAGCCTCTGCTAGCTTTAAACTTTTCTTCTGCACCTTCCTCACCTCTCTCAGCCATCACAGAATTGGAGATATTTAGGGCTTTAATCTGGATTAGGCTTTGGCTTAAGGGAATGTTGTGCCTGATTTGATTTTCTATCCAGACCACAAAAACTTTCTCCATATCAGTAATAGGGCTGTTTTGCTTTCTTTTTTTTTTTTTTTGTGGAACGCGGGCCTCTCACTTTTGCAGCCTCTCCCGTTGTGGAGCACAGGCTCCAGACGCGCAGGCTCAGCAGCCATGGCTTACGGGCCCAGCCGTTGTGGGATCTTCCCGGACCGGGGCACGAACACGCGTCCCGTGCATCGGCAGGCTGACTCTCAACCACTGCACCACCAGGGAAGCCCTGTTTTGCTTTCTTATCTTTTGTGTATTCACTGAAGTAGCAGTTTTAACTTCCTTCAAGAACTTTTCCTTTGTGTTCACATCTTGGCTAACTGATTGGCACAGGGGTTCTAGCTTTCAGCCTATCTCAGCTTTAAACATGCCTTCTTTGCTGAGCTTAATTATTTCTAGCTTTTGATTTAAAGTGAGAGACATGTGATTCTTCCTTCCACCTGAACACTTAGAGGCCATTGTAGGGTTATTAATTGGCCTAATTTCTATATTGTCGTGTCTCAGGGAATAGGGAGGCCTGAGGACAGGGAGAGAGACGGGAACAGCCGGTTGGCGGAGCAGTCAGAACACACACATTTACCGATTAAGTTTTCTGTCTTAAATGGGCATGGTTTGTGCACTCCAAAACAATTACAATAGTAATATCAAAGATCACTGATCACAGATCACCATAACAAATATAATAATAATGAAAAACTTTGAATATTGTGAGAATTACCAAAGTGTGACACAGACCTGAAGTGAGGAAATGTTATTGAAAAAATGGCACCAATAGACTTGCTTGATGCAAGTGGCCACAAACCTTCAGTTTGAAAAAAACAGGCAATATCTGTGAATAAAGCAAAGTACAATAAATGGAGGTATGCCTGTATCTGGGGGAAAAGTGGAATCTATTTTTTATGTGCTTTAAGAGATACAAAACCTCTCTGTGTCTAGATGTAAACTTGACATTGAAAAAGAATTTCTTAAGGTAAAATCATAAAATCAACTTTGTTGTCTCACAGTAGCCTGTGCATAAGCATCCTGTGGGGCTATTTTACTTTGACTTTTTGAATGAAAATTTTAGATATAGTCCATAGCCTATCTGTTCATTCTTATGAATAGAAAGTCTCTGGCCTCTTGAGCATGACTTGTACGTAAATGTTCTTAACATCTTTGTTTGTAATAGCCCCAAACTGGAAACTTCATCCATATCCATTAACAAGTGAAAGGAAAAACAAATTGTAGAATATCTATACAATGGAATACTATTCAGCAATCAAAAGCAATAGGCTATTGGTGTATACAACATGGATGGATAACAATATAAATATGCTGAGTAAAAGAAGCCAGACAAAAATTAGTATATACCATATGATTCCATTTATATAAAACTCTATAAAACGCAAACTAATCTTTAGTGACAGAAAGCAGAGCAGCAGTTGACAGGGAGGAATGAGAAGGAGAGTTTCTATAGAGGGTTACAAAGAAATTTTATGGGGTGATGGACATGTCCACCATCTTGATTGAGGTGACAGTTTCATGGGTATGTACATAGGTCAACTTTATCCAGTTATACACTTTAAATTTGTGCAAGTTATTGTACAATAATTATATCTTAATAAATTCATTAACAACAACAAGAGCCCTCGGTTCAATGTCGTGGCTCACTCCTGGAGTCTGAAGTCCTCAGCAGGCCTGGTGTGTGTGTGTGGCCTTTAGCCCTCATCTGCACACGTCTGCACTGGGAGAATGGGGAGACAGAAAGCAGGGTGTTGTGGTTTCCAAACAGGCTGCCCCTCAAGTTTTCAAAGTGGAGGGAGTGGCAGCCCTGCTGGGGAAACCTGGACTCCTGGTTTTCCTTAGACAGAGACCGATGAGCAGAATGTGCCGGAAATCCAAGGGGATTTGACACATGGGCAATGGTGGAAGTGACTGGTGTGTTGATCTGGAGAAGAGGGGTGAAGGGAACCACAGTGCACAGTTTTTACTGACTCCGTGCTTCCCGGAGGTGAGAACCAGGACCAAAAAAAAAAAAAAAAAAAATCCTGCAAAGAAGCAAAGATCAAAATTTAGTTTAATCAAAAATTAATTCTGCAGTCTCTTTGTGTTGGGGTGGAAGTGCTCTTTTGGTTTATGTAAGATTCAGTCAGTTTTTTCCCCTCCTGTATTATTGAGATATAATTGACATTCAGGACTGTATAAGTTTAAGGCGTACAGCATGATAATTTGATTTACATACATCATGGAATGATTATCACAATAAGTTTAGTGAATGTTCATCATCTCATATAGATATAAAATTAAATGAAAAAATATTTTTTCCTTTTGATGAGAGCTCTTAGGATTTACTCTTAGCAACTTTCATACGTAACACATAACTGTTAATTATATTTCTCATGTTGTACATTACATCACTAGTGCTTATTTATCTTATAACTGGAAGTTTGTACATTTTGACTACCTTCCTCCAATTCCCTCTTCCTCCACTCTCTCTGGTAACCACAAATACGATCTCTTTCTCTATGAGTTTGTTTTTGAAATATAATTGACCTACAACACTGTACTAGTTCCTGGTACACAACATAGTGACTTGGTATTTAGTCAGTTTCTTTTACTTCCCCTTTGTTCTGCCTTTTTTCTCTTCTTCTGAGTGCATTCTGGTGATATTTGAACTGTTTATTTTTAAAAGGTTATTTCTGGTATCTAAACAAATTTGAGGACCAAATTTCTGACTTGTTTATATGTTAAATACCAAAATTTTTGTGCCAATTACAGTGACCATAGTTTCTTTTCAGAGTCTTTGAGAGATGTTGACATGAAATAATATCTCAGCACTTCTTAGAGGACCTACAGAAGGTAGGTCCTTCCAGAAGACACTACACGCTCTGTAGTGTTAACAGAGACTTGTGAACATAAATAAGTAGCTATTCTGTTGTGACATACTAATTTTAGATGGGGGGAAAAGCTTTCAACATTCTTAGGGGAAGGAAACCTTAAAACTTCCCATCTGAAATAAACAAGTGTGTGATTTATGGATTTGGGACAGTTTGATAATATATTTGTATATGAGAGGAATAGCCTTTTTTGTGGATATTTCATTGGATTGATTGGTTTTAAAAGTATTTACTGAGTATCTATTATCTCACAGGCATCGTGGTGGGGCTGTGGGCACAGCTATGATCAGGCCACTGCCCTTAGGTTATTCTGGTATATTTGTGTGTCCTTGGATTTTTAGCTGGAGAGAGGAGACATTTCATTTCATGTTTTAAGTTCTCGGGGGTATGTATTTGAAAGGAATATGGAAGTAGGATACATATTTTCCCTAAGTGAGAAAGTTGAAACAGAAGGATAGACACAGCTTTAAGAGTTTCATTCTCTCTCCACCCCCCGTGGCTTGCTGGGTCACCTTGCACAGGCTTTATTTTCTCAAAACCCCTTTCCCCCAACAGCCTTGTAATGGGATCTCATAATTGTTTGCACAGTGTTCTGAAATCTTCAGAAGCAAGCTGCTGTAATTGTAAAATGATATTCAAGAGACAAAGGATTTGAGGCGTGTTGGTTTCTCTTTTCCTAATGCAAGTATCTGTTATTTTTCTCAGTGAGGGCCACCAAACAATGGAAGCTGCCAAATGTTTATGATAGAAATCTCTTGCTTTGAGATTTGGATCTTGTGTGGGAGGATTTTTGATTATTTATAATTGTTTACTTTTAGCAGGTGACCTGATTTTTTTCTTTCTACCTTATAATTACTTACTTTATAGTTACAGTGTTGAAAGCATGAAGCTAATATTCTTAAGAGTTTTCATCTGTCTCATTTCTAGTTTCCTTTCCCCAGCAAAACAATCGGAGCAGTAGCCACTTTCAGTAGCCATTTTCAGAGCGCAGCCACTTCGGGTGGGTTCAGCATGCGTCAGTGAGGTGAATAACAACCACCACAAAACATAATGCACACATAGGCAGGCGAGGTAATTGTGTGTGTGTGTGTGTGTGTGTGTGTGTGTGTGTGTGTGTGTGTGAGTGTGTGTGTGTGTGAGAGAGACAGAGACAGAGACAGAGACAGAGAGAGAGAGAGAGAGAGATTTCACCTGAAATCTTATGGGTTGATTCAGAATGCGTTTTGGAAGTTTATGTGTAATATTCTTAGATTAATTATAACTCTGTACCAGTGATCTTGGCAGCCACTTTGTTTGCCATTGTGTTTTTTTTGTTTTAACATCTTTATTGGAGTATAATTGCTTTACACTTGTGTGTTAGTTTCTGCTGTATAACAAAGTGAATCAGCTACCCATATACATACATCCCCATATCTCTTCCCTCTTGTGTATCCCTCCCACCCTCCCTATCCCACCCCTCTAGGTGGTCACAAAGCACTGAGCTGATCTCCCTGTGCTACGTGACTACTTCCCACTAGCTATCTGTTCTACATTTGGTAGTGTATATGTGTCCATGCCACTCTCTCACTTCGTTCCAGCTTACCCTTCCCCCTCCCCGTGGCCTCAAGTCCATTTTCTATATCTGCATCTTTATTCCTGTCCTGCCCCTAGGTTTTTCAGAACCATTTTTTTTTTTAGATTCCATATATATGTGTTAGCGTACGGTATTTGTTTTTCTGACTTACTTCACTCTTTATGACAGACTCCATGTCCATCCACCTCACTACAAATAACTCAATTTCGTTTCTTTTTATGGCTGAGTAATATTCCATTGTATATATGTACCACATCTTCTTTATCCATTCATCTGTTGATGGACACCTAGGTTGCTTCCATGTCCTGGCTATTGTAAATAGAGCTGCAGTGAACATTGTGGTACATGACTCTTTGTGAATTATGGTTTTCTCAGGGTATATGCCCAGTAGTGGGATTGCTGGGTCATATGGTAATTCTATTTTTAGTTTCTTAAGGAATCTCCTTACTGTTCTCCATAGTGGCTGTATCAATTGACATTCCCACCAACAGTGCAAGAGGGTTCCTTTTCTCCACACCCTCTCCAGCATTTATTGTTTGTAGATTTTTTGATGATGGCCATTCTGACTGGGGTGAGGTGATACCTCATTGTAGTTTTGATTTACATTTCTCTAATGACTAGTGATGTTGAACATCCTTTCATATGTTTTTTGGCAATCTGTATATCTTTTTTGGAGACATGTCTATTTAGGTCTTCTGCCCATTTTTGGATTGGGTTGTTTGTTTTTGCTTTTTTGATATTAAACTGCATGAGCTGCTTATAAATTTTGGAGATTAATCCTTTGTCAGTTGCTTCATTTGCAAATATTTTCTCCCATTCTGAGGGTTGTGTTTTCGTCTTGTTTATGATTTCCTTTGCTGTGCAAAAGATTTTAAGTTTCATTAGGTTCCATTTTTAAATTTTTATTTCCATTTCTCTAGGAGGTGGGTCAAAAAGGATCTTGCTGTGATTTATGTCATAGAGTGTTCTGCCTATGCTTTTCTCTAAGAGTTTTATAGTGTCTGGCCTTACATTTAGGTCTTTAATCCATTTTGAGTTTATTTTTGTGTATCGTGTTAGGGAGTGTTCTAATTTCATTCTTTAACATGTAGCTGTCCAGTTTTCCCAGCACCACTTATTGCAGAGGCTGTCTTTTCTCCATTGTATATTCTTGCCTTCTTTATCAAAGATAAGGTGACCATATGTGTATGGGTTTATCTCTGGGCTTTCTATCCTGTTCCATTGATCTATATTTCTGTTTTTGTGCCAGTACCGTACTGTCTTGATTACTGTAGCTTTGTAGTATAGTCTGAAGTCAGGGAGCCTGATTCCTCCAGCTCCATTTTTCTTTCTCAAGATTGTTCTGGCTATTCGAGGTCTTTTGTGTTCCATACAAATTGTGAAATTTTTTGTTCTAGTTCTGTAAAAAATGCCATTGGTAGTTTGATAGAGATTGCACTGACTATGTAGATTGCTTTGGGTAGTATAGTCATTTTTACAATGTTGATTCTTCCAAACCAAGAACATGGTATATCTCTCCATCCGTTTGTGTCATCCTTCATTTCTTTCATCAGTGTCTTATAGTTTTCTGCATACAGGTCTTTTGTCTCCTTAGGTAGGTTTATTCCTAGGTATATTATTCTTTTTGTTGCAATGGTTAATGGGAGTATTTCCTTAATTTCTCCTTCAGATTTTTCATTGTTAGTGTATAGGAATGCAAGAGATTTCTGTGCATTAATTTTGTATCCTGCTACTTTACCAAATTCATTGATTAGCTCTAGTAGGTTTCTGGTAGCATCTTTAGGATTCTCTATGTATAGTATCATGTCATCTGCAAGCAGTGACAGTTTTACTTCTTTTCCAATTTGGATTCCTTTTATATCTTTTTCTTCTCTGATTGCTGTGGCTAAAACTTCCAAAACTATGTTGAATAATAGTGGTGAAAGTGGGCAACCTTGTCTTATTCCTGATCTTAGTGAAAATGGTTTCCATTTTTAACCATTGAGAACAATGTTGGCTGTGGGTTTCTCATGTATGGCCTTTATTATGTTGAGGTAAGTTCCCTCTATGCCTACTTTCTGGAGAGTTTTTTTTCCATAAATGGGTGTTGAATTTTGTCAAAAGCTTTGTCTGCATCTGTTGAGATGATCATATGGTTTTTCTCCAGTTTGTTAACTGGTTTATCACATTGATTGATTTGCATATACTGAAGAATCCTTGCATTCCTGGGATAAAAGCTACTTGATCATGGTGTATGATACTTTTAATGTGCTGTTGGATTCGGTTTGCTAGTATTTTGTTGAAGATTTTTGCATCTATGTTCATCAGTTATACTGGCCTGTTGTTTTCTTTTTTTGTGGCATTTTTGTCCTGTTTTGGAATCAGGGTGGTGGTGGCCTCGTAGAATGAGTTTGGGAGTGTTCCTCCCTCTGCTATATTTTGGGGGAGCTTGAGAAGGATACGTGTTAGCTGTTCTCTAAATGTTTGATAGAATTCACCTGTGAAGCCGTCTGGTCCTGGGCTTTTGTTTGTTGGAAGATATTTAATCACAGTCTCAATTTCAGTGCTTGTGATTGGTCTGTTTATATTTTCTCTTTCTTCCTGGTTTAGTCTTGGAAGGTTGTGCTTTTCTAAGAATGTGTCCATTTCTTCCAGGTTGTCCATTTTATTGGTGTAGAGTTGCTTGTAGTAATCTCTCATGGTCCTTTGTATTTCTGCAGTGTCAGTTGTTACTTCTCCTTTTTCATTTCTAATTCTATTGATTTGAGTCTTCTCCCTTTTTTTTGATGAGTCTGGCTAATGGTTTATCAATTTTGTTTATCTTCTGAAAGAACCAGCTTTTAGTGTTATTGATCTTTGCTATCATTTCCTTTATTTCTTTATCATTTATTTGTGCTCTGATCTTTATGATTTCTTTCCTTTTGCTAACTTTGGGGTTTTTTGGTTCTTCTTTCTCTAATTGCTTTAGGTGTAAAGTTAGGTTGTTTGTTTGAGATGTTTCTTGTTTCTTGAGGTAGGACTGTATTGCTATAAACTTCCCTCTTAGAACTCTTTTGCTGCATCCATAGGTTTTGGGTCGTTGTGTTTTCATTGTCATTTGTTTCTAGGTATTTTTTGATTTCCTCTTTGATTTCTTCAGTTATCTCTTGGTTATTTAGTAGTGTAGTGTATTGTTTAGCCTTCATGTGTTTGTATTTTTTATAGATTTTTTCCTGTAATTGATATCTAGTCTCATAGCGTTGTGGTCAGAAAAGGTACTTGATATGATTTGAATTTTCTTAAATTTACCAAGGCTTGATTGTGACCCAAGATATGATCTATCCTGGAGAATGTTCCATGAGCACTTGAGAAGAAAGTGTGATCTGCCGTTTTTGGATGGAATATCCTATAAATATGAGTTAAGTCCATCTTGTTTAATGTATCATTTAAAGCTAGTGTTTATTTATTTATTTTCATTTTGGATGATCTGTCCATTGGTGAAAGTGGGGTGTTAAAATCCCCTACTATGATTGTGTTACAGTCGATTTCCCCATTTATTGCTGTTAGCATTTGCCTTATGTATTGAGGTGCTCCTATGTTGGGTGCATAAATATTTACAGTTGATATAACTTCTTCTTGGATTGATCCCTTGATCATTATGTAGTGTCCTTCTTTGTCTCTTGTAATAGTCTTCATTTTAAAGTCTATTTGTCTGATATGAGAATTGCTACTCTAGCTTTCTTTTGATTTCCATTTGCATGGAATATCTTTTTCCATCCCCTCATTTTCAGTCTGTATGTGTCCCTAGATCTGAAGTGGTTCCTTATAGACAGTATATGTACGAGTCTTGTTTTTGTATCCCTTCAGCCAGTCTATGTGTTTTGGTTGGAGCATTTAATTCATTTACATTTAAGGTAATTATTGATATGTATGTTCCTATTACCATTTTCTTAATTATTTTGGGTTGGTTTTTCTAGGTCTTTTCCTTCTCTTGTGTTTCCTGCCTAGAGAAGTTCCTTCAGCATTTGTTGTAGGGGTGGTTTGGTGGAGCTGAATTCTCTTAGCTTTTGCTTGTAAAAATTTTAATTTCTCAATCGAATCTGAATGAGATCCTTGCTGGGTAGAGTAATCTTGGTTGTAGGTTTTTCCCTTTCATCACTTTAAATATGTCCTGTCAGTCCCTTCTTGCAGAGTTTCTGCTGAAAGATCAGCTGTTAATCTTATGGGGATTCCCTAGTCTGTTAATTGTTGCTTTTCCCTTGCTGCTTTTAATGTTTTTTCTTTGTATTTAATTTTTGATAGTTTGATTAATATGTGTCTTGGCATGTTTCTCCTTGGATTTATCCTGTGTGGGACTCTCTGTGCTTCCTGGACTTGATTGACTATTACCTTTCCCATATTAGGGAAGTTTTCACCTATAATCTCTTCAAATATTTTCTCAGTCCCTTTCTTTTTCTCTTCTTTTGGGACTCCCTATAATTTGAATGTTGGTCCTTTTAATGTTGCCCCTGAGGTCTCTGAGACTGTCCTCAGTTCTTTTCATTCTTTTTTCTTTATTCTGCTCTGTGATAGTTATTTCCACTATTTTATCTTCCAGGTCACTTATCCCTCTTCTGCCTCAGTGATTCTGCTATTGATTCCTTCTAGAGAATTTTAAATTTCGTTTATTGTGTTGGTCATCATTGTTTGTTTGGTCTTTAGTTCTTCTAGGTCCTTGTTAATTGTTTCTTGTATTTTCTACGGTCGATTTCCAAGATTTTGGATCATCTTTACTATCATTATCCTGAATTCTTTTTCATGTAGACTGCCTATTTCCTCTCATTTGTTTGGTCTGGTTGGTTTTTACCTTGCTCCTTCATCTGCTCTGTGTTTGTCTGTCTTCTCATTTTGCTTAACTTACTGTGTTTGGTGTCTCCGTTTTGCATGCTGCAGTTCCGTAGTTACCTTTATTTTTGGTGTCTGCTCCCAGTGGGTAAGCTTGGTTCAGTGGTTTGTGTAGGCTTCTCAGTGGAGGGGACTGGTGCCTGTGTTCTGGTAGATGAGGCTGGATCTTGTCTTTCTGCTGGGCAGGACAGTGTCCAGTGGTATGTTTTGGGGTGTCTGTGAACTTATTATGATTTTAGGCAGCCTCTCTTCTAATGGGTGGGTTTGGGTTCCTGTCTTTCTAGTTGTTTGGCAGAGGGTGTCAAGTACTATAGCTTGCTGGTCATTGATTGGAGCTGGGTCTTAGCGTTTAGATAGAGATCTTTGGGAGAGCTTTTGCCGTTTGATATTACATGGAGCCAGGAGGTCTCTGGTGGACCAATGTCCTGAACTTGGCTCTTCCATCTTAGAGGCTCAGACCTGACACCCATCCAGAGCACCAACACCCTGTCAGCCACACAGCTCAGAGGAAAAGAGAGAGAGGGAGGGAGGGAGGGAGGGAGGGAGGAAGAGAGAGAGAGAGAGAGAGGGAGAGAGAGAGAGAGGGAGGGAGGGAGGGAGGGAGGGAGGGAAAGAAAGAAAATAAGTAAATAAAATAAAATAAAGTTATTAAAATAAAAAAGAATTATTAAAAATTAAAAATAAAAAAGTAATAAAAAATAGAAAGAAGAGAGCAACCAAACCAAAAAAGAATTTCTCCAATGATAACAAGTGCTAAACACTCTACTAAAAAAATATAATAATAAAATAAAAATAAATGGATAGTCAGAACGCAGGACAAATGGCAAAAGCAAAGCTATACAGGCAAAATCACACAAAGAAGCATACGCATACACAGTCACAAAAAGAGAAAAAGAAAAAAAATGTATACACAATAAAAATAGGAAGAGAGCAACCAAATCAATAAACAAATCTACCAATGATAGTAAGCTCTAAATACTGAACTAAGATAAACCTAAAACCAGAAACAAATTAGATGCAGAAAGCAAACCCCAAGTCTACAGTTGCTCCCAAATTCCACCACCTCAATTTTGGGATGATTCATTGTCTATTCAGGTATTCCACAGATGCAGGTTACATCAAGTTGATTGTGGAGGTTTAATCCACTGCTCCTGATGCTGCTGGGAGAAATTTCCTTCTCTTTCCTGTTCACACAGCTCCGGGAGTTCAGCTTTGGATTTGGACCCACCTCTGCATGTAGGCCACCTGAGGGCATCTGTTCCCCACCCAGACAAGACGGGGTTAAAGGAGCAGCTGATTAGGGGGCTCTGGCTCACTCTGGCTGGGGGGAGGGAGGGGTACGGAATGTGGGGTGAGGCTGCAGCAGCAGAGGCCGGCATGACATTGCAAGAGCCTGAGGAGCGCTGTGTGTTCTCCTGGGGAAGTTGTCCCTGGATCACGGGACCCTGGCAATGGCAAGCTGCACAGGCTCCTGGGAGGGGAGGTGTGGATAGTGATCTGTGGTTGCACACAGGCTTTTTGGTGGCTGAAGCAGCAGCCTTATCATTTCATGCCTGTCTGTGGTGTCAGTGCTGATAACTGTGGTTCGTGCCCATCTCTGGAGCTCATTTAGGCGGTGCTCTGAATCTCCTCATGCACCCCGAAACAGTGGTCTCTTGCCTCTTAGACAGGTCCAGAGTTTTTCCCGGACTCCCTCCTGTCCAGCTGTGGCGCACTAGCCCCCTCAAGCTGTGTTCACACAGGCAACCCCAGTCCTCTCCTTGGGATCTGACCTCCGACCAAGCCTCAGCTCCCAGTGCCCACCTGCCCTGGCAGGTGAGCAGACAAGCATCTCAGCCTGGTGAGTGCTGGTCGGCAGTGATCCTCTGTGTGGGAATCTCTCCGCTTTGCCCTGTGAAGCCTTGTTGCTGAGCTCTCCTCTGTGGCTCTGAAGCTTCCCCTGCCACCCAGCCCCCCGTCTCTGCCAGTGAAGGGGCTTTCTAGTGCGTGGAAACATTTCCTCCTTCACAGCTCCCTCCCTGAGGTGCAGGTCCCGTCCCTATTATTTTGTCTCTGTTTTTCCTTTTTCCTTTTGCCCTACCCAGGTATGTTGGGGAGTTTCTTGCCTTTTGGGAAGTCTGAGGTCTTCTGCCAGCGTTCAGTAGGTGTTTTGTAGGAGTTGTTCCACATGTAGATGTAGTTTTGATGTATTTGTTGTGAGGAAGGTTATCTCCGAGGAAGGTTATCTCCACGTCTTACTCCTCCGCCATCTTGAAAGTGCCCTGTGTTTGCCATTGTTAAAAATAGGGACCACAATCTTGTGACTTGTACTATTTTGAACAAATTAAATTGCTTAAGCTCAGAACACTCTGACCTACTGAAAGTTTATTCTATAATATCAAAGATTCACAAGTTGGGAGGCCAACTTAAGCCACAGACTGCTAATCAAGGAGGGGCCAGTCAGATAAGGTAAATGAATGCAATGGAATGTCTTAAGTGTAAAGTGAAATAACTAATGTAAATGATGTAAAACACCAGGCCTTCTCAGGCTGTAATACTCTTCTCACTTTTGTTAGAGATGTGAGTTCAAAGAATTATTTTCAACAATACAAGACAATAGCGCCAATGTGATTTTTCACATCAACAGTGACCCAGGACACTCCTACCTTCTAGAAATTCCAGCTTTGCCAATGCAAGGAAGAAACGGTAGGAAAATATTTTTGTCTTCCTCCTGGTCAGGTGCAACCTGGGCAGCATGCCGTGATGGGTGCTGGTATGAGTTTGCTGCCGGGATTTCTGGGTACCTGGTCAGGCAGTGCTGGGGGCTGCCATGGTAGGGGATCATTTCTGGTGACTCTCCTCCCAGGGTGCTTCATTCATTCCCATATTTCTTCCATTCTGATATTTCTGCTCTTGCACATGTGCACAGTGGCTGTGGAGAAGTAGTACCAGCATTCTGGGCACTGTGGAACTCTTACCCTTCTTCATTCGACTGGGCTTCCATGGTCGAAGCTCTAAG